>NW_006399796.1:13244457-13260361 GCF_000299155.1 Elephantulus edwardii | reverse complement strand
GACACAAATTTAACTAACAAGTTAAAAGTACATGAGTCAAAAATTAAAAGCAATAATATTCCAAGTAGAGGTTCTTCTAACAGTGGAACAAATCAAGTTAGAGAGGGAAGGTAGTTCTTAAAATAAAAGGGTTACTGATATCACTTTGTCTGTTATAGTATAAAGGTTAGGAACCACAAGATGTAGAGGCTCAACTATATCATTTATTGTTCTTAAGTCTTGGACCAAATTCCATCTACCACTGGGTTGTCTTACAGCTTGGAGGTCCGCATGCAAGGCAGAGATGAAGTAAGGAACTGCTTATGAGGTTTTTCCATCAATTCCAACAACTAAGAAATAGTGAGAAGAGTTGGGACCTCAGAAGGCTTTTAGGACCAAAGTAGGCTCTTGTGTCCAGGAGAAAACAAATATACTTACCAGTAATGTTAATGCTCACCCACAGCTCTTTGGGGAGGATCTAAATCATTGAAGCAATTCAGCATTTCTTAAGCTAAAGGACTGAAAAACAGATTCAAGTCTCGATTTGCAATACTTAAGGTTGCTTTTGACAGAATATTAAATGATCCAGGAAGTTTTAAAGGAAGATGGAAAGAGTATACAGAGTCATTGTAAAAAGGAATTGGCAGACATAGAAGAATTTCATGAAAAACTGTTATAGCAAAAAAGCTTATGGTGGTGAAGGAGAAAGTTCAAGCTGCTCCGAAGGAACTAGAAAAAATACACTTGGCCCCAGGAATTGAAAGTATACCAGCTGATATATTTCAACAAACATATGCTGCCCTAATGTGCTCACCAAGTTGTGTAAGAAATCTGGAGGACAGCTTCTTCTTATTCCATTGTAAATGATGGATCACACTTTACAAAATCTGTGTTACTCACAGCTGTGAGGCTTATTAGAAAAACTGGTTTGGGTGAAGGGTAAAAGATATCAGTGAAAGTATAGGTTTAGTAAAATAGCAGTCCCAAACCACGATAACAGCAAGACACACCTCTCAATTAATCTAATCAGCTACTCACTCAACAGTGTGATACCTCTGCCTCTGGCCCTGAAAGATCTTCGTTGTTCTCTCTCTTCTTTCCTGGTGATTAATTTCATCCAAATTCTTCTTCTGCTCCTCCTGCTACTGAAGCTGCTCAATACAGTGGCTAGACTAGTCAAGCCCCTTGAGGCTAATCTAAGCTGTCCTAGGAGGACTCAAGCTATTGATGATGTAGGCAGGCTGCCTGCTCTCAGGGCAGCTGGATTAGAACAGAAGCTTTATCCTAGAAAGTGATGTTTTTGTGTTGTGTTCCACCGAATCACCTACGACTCAGAGAAACCCTATGTACATTAGCTCTGAACCCTGCCCTACCCTAAGCCAATCTCATCATCTCCAACAGGCCTAGTCCTATTTCTTCAGTCACTGAGTCATCAATCCTTCTCATCCCAGGTCTTCCTCTCCTGTTCTGTCTCTCCACCCTTCCAAGCATGATATCCTTCTCCAGGGACTAGTCCTTTCTGGCTACATGCCCAAAGCATGTGAGATGGAGTTTCAAAATTATGGCCTTCAGAGAGCAGCCTGGTTTCACTGTCTCCAAGACAGATCTGTTTGTTCTCCTGTCAGTCCATGCTAATGTTCAACCCTCTTCTCCAGCACTACAACCAAAGACATCAATTCTTCTTCTGTAATCCTTAGTTGGTGTCCAACTCTCTGATGCATAGCAAATAAGTGCAAAGAACATGGCCTGGATCAGGTGTACCTTAGTCTCCAAATTTACATCATTGTTTTTCAGTACTTTAGAGCGGTACTTGACAGCCGACTTTCCCAATGCACTTCTCCTTTTGATATCCTGAATGCTGATGTCAAGAATATTGACTGTGGAGCCAAAAAGAAATAGCATTAGTGACTAAAAGAACAGAAAAGGCTAAAAGGTTTAGAGAAGCCAAATTTTGAGTCAACAGACCCACTGTACTGCAGCCATCCTGACCATCTCTGGCAAGCTCAAGTCTTTCATTATAATCACTTTGCCAGCCTATCTAATTGAAAATCTCCTTCCCTTTCAATGATTCTCTTCTTTTTCTAGCATAATTCCCTTCCACTCCCACCTCAAGGATTGGCACCTCATAACAACATGCCCAGAGTCCAAGATATTTTACTATCCTTGCCTCTAAGAAATATCTTGGTTGCCCTTCTGCCAAGACAAATTTATCTTCTTTTGGAAGTCTATATTATGCTTAATTCTTTTTGTCACAACACAATTCAAAGGCATAAATTTTTCTTTCATTTTATTTATTCGTTGCATAACTTTCACTTGCATACAGAACAATGGGAAATACCATTGTTTGGGTAAGGCACACGTTAATTTTTAAACAAACATCCTAAATTAGTGAAGATATTGTGGAAGAGGAGGAGGAACGTGACGGTGAGGAAGAGGATGGTGATGAAGATGAGGAGGCTGAGGCAGCTACGGGCAAGCGGGCAACTGAAAATGGTGAGGATGATGATATTGACACCAAGAAGCAGTAGACCTACTAGACAGCAAAAAAGGGAAAGTTGAATTTCAGAAAAAAAAATTTAAAAATTTAAAGGCCCTGTGACCTAGTCACCCTCCACCTCCCGTCTCAGAATCTATACGTGGTCTTGTTCGAGTGGAGAGTCCCACGCGCCCATCTGGGGCAGCGCCACCTGCAGGTGACATGCTCTCGCCACCACCCAACCAAAACCACAACATGCATTTGCAAAAAGGGGGGGTGGGGAGTGGGGGGGACTGAAACAAAACTTCCAAGGCCCTGCTTTGTTTTCTTAAAAGTACTTTAAAACTTAAAAATTTCTTTTTATTTTTTATTCATATTTTATATATTTTGTACCTATTGTTAGGGGGTCAGCCATTTTTAATGATCTCAGGATGACCAAAACAGTGTTCTGAGCATTCTCTGTCCTAATCCTGACTTAATTTGTGGTGTGACCTTGTTCGTTATAATCTCAAAGGGGAAAAAAAAACCTTGTAAAAAAAAGCAAAGACAACAACAAAAAATACAATCTTATTCCGAGCATTCCAGTAACTTTTTGTGTATGTACTTGGATGTATTATAAGTAGTTGGTTTGTATGAGATGGTTAAATAGGCCAAAGTTTAAAGGGTTGTTGTGGTTTGTTTTGGGTTTTTTGTCTATGAAGTTGCTGTTTATTTAGATTAGATATTTGTTTGTTTGTTTGTTTTGGCCTCTTCGATGTATGTGTGAAACAATGTTGTTCAACAATAAACCGGAATTTTATTTACCTGATTTGTTCTAACAACAAGAAAAAGTGTTGATAGGGGAGTTGAGCAAGCTGTAATTGTTAACAACCTGAATCTCTTCTCCATCTATCATGTTGCTGCCAATTGACCCAGTGGTGAGTCTTTGTCTTCTTGATGTTGCACTTTAATCCATATTGAAGACTACAGTCCTTGATTATTCTTCATTAGTGAATAATTAATTTAGTTATTAATAGTCTTTTGTTTTAAAATATATATATTAACTTGGTGACATAGTAAAAAGAAACTGCATTGCAATTCCAAAGGTGTGCTGTTCAAGTCCACCAGCTTCTCTGTGGGAGAAGGATAAGCAATCACTTGTGCTATCTGAAAATCTATTGGAGGGTCAGCTATGAGTTGATTCTAACTTGACAGCACACAACAACAAAAACATATTAACCAGTATCGGTTACAGTCTTTATGTACCAATTTGGAGATGAATATTACTGAGTTGATTTGAACTCATAGTAACCCATGGGAAACAACAGGAGTTTTCTATAAGGTTTTCTTGGTTGTAATATGTATAGAAGCAATTTACCCGGTCTTTACCGTGGCTGAGTTTGATCACTCAACCTTTCAGTTTTCCTGCTGAGTGTTCAAGAGTTAAACTACCAACATTCCTTACAGATATGGCAGAATGATGTAAAACAAATATAAGCCATATTCTTTGCCAAAATGATTTATAAGTTTAAATTCATAAGAGAAGAGATAAAGTAAAAATATTACAGACAGAAACTATTAAGAAAGGACTTATGAAGTAACTTAGTTTTTATCTGAGGTGAGACTTGAAAGATGAGAGAGTTACAAACTTAATTCAAAGGAAATCACATGCCATAACTAATTTAAATAATAACTGAGCGTGGTTCTAACATATTTTGTACTTGGAAAATATTCTTTTGTTTCCTCTAGTGAGCTATACCTCTCTGTCCCACTGATCTTAGATAGAGCTGTATGAGTTATTTTGGCTTTTGGGTATGAGCAATGAAGCATATGCCACACTTGAACAAAAGTGTTAAATGTGATTCTATAGTTCAATTTAAGTTCTGGCTTTCCTCCTATGAAAAATATGGACACTGTTCATTTCCAACATGAGCCTGGAGCAGAGCCATAGTCATCATTCAGTGTATAAGAAATTTGAGCAAGAAATAAACTTTTATTTTATTAAACCACTGAGACTTGGGGTTGTTTTCTATGCAGTGAAGCCTAGTGAAAATTGGCAAAATATAATAGCATTTGAAGGTGGCCTATAAGGAATTTTGACTAAAGAACTGGGTTTATACTGGGTTCTCGAAAATGAAATAAGACCAAATGGATTTTCAGTTTAAGGTTTTGGCTTTGTCTTAGAGAATCTAAAATTGGTTGCCTATCTTTAATCTACTCATGATTATATAAAAAAAAAAGTTAGTTCATTAAGATAGTTTTGTTCCAAGAGCCATTTTTTTTTCCAGCTAGTGTTCAAGTGGAAATTTTTCCCAGTACTCATTGTTTGGCTCAACTGATAATGTAGAGAGCAATTTATGGCTTTACTTTTGGTTTTCTATGGAACAGCCACACTCCTTCATCTACCACCTTGATTTGTCATACTGGATTGCATGGGGCCCAGAATTCTCTCTTCAAAATAATAGAGTACTGAATTGGCATATAATTGAGCTAGGGTTTTCATAGCTTTTGTTTGTTTTCCCATGAAAATATAGCTGGATCTTACCATCTTCATGTAATCTTTAAAATTTTCTGTTTTGTCATTTAGCAATGATTTCTATTAAAAGCTGTCCAGCACCTTTAGGTGCAAATGGAATATATGCCATAAATCTACTTATGCTTGTTAATATTTCAAAATATCAGCAGAGAGATCATTCATTGACATTCAGATAGAGATCAATCTGAGAATAGAATGGGAAAATACTAATATGTGTGCTGAGAAAACAGAAATTGAGATTATTCAGGGAAAACACCAAAAAGACAGCCTGTGAGAGTAGTGAATTGCCATATGCATTATTGTTTTCTCTCTGCTCTTTAGAAATAATAAAATGAATAAAGACTTTTCTGGTGGCACAGCACCTACCAGATATCTATTATGGACAGGATTTTGGATCCTACTTCTTTAACTCAGTCGCCTTCCACTCACTGAATCTGCTCTTTAGAGAAGTGAAGTCTTAGATACTACAGTGATATGAAGCCAGTGGTTAAAATCAATCCCCATAACAGCAGAACTTCAATTAATACATGAAAAATTTAGGTTATCTATCCAAAAACGACTGAAACAGCACATCAACAGAGAACTGCGGGAAGTCCGGCTGGGTTTAGAAGGGGTCATGGTACTAGGGATCTTAGCTGAAAGCAGGGAATACCAGAGGAATGTCTATATGGTTTTTCATTGACTTTGGAAAGGTGTTTGACTGTGTGGATCATAACAAACTGTCTGACTCTGAAAAGAATGGGAATCCCAGAACACTTGATCATGCAAATGTGAAACCTACACTGGGACCAAGAGTCAGTCGTCAGAACAGAGCAAGGAAACACTGCATGGTTCAAAATTGGGAAGGGTGTACACCAGGGATTTGTCCTGTCTCCATACCTTTTCAACCTGTATGCAGAGCAGATTATCTGGGAGGCTGGGCTCTATAAGGAGAAATGTGAGGTCAGGATTGGTGGAAGACCTATCAACAATCTGCATCATGCAGATGACACAATCCTGCTTTCTGAAACTGAGGAGGACCTGAAGCGCTTGCTGCAGAGAGTCAAGGACTGCAACCTTCAATATGGATCGAGGCTCAATGTCAATACGACAAAGATTCTCACCACTGGACCAACTGGCAGCATCTCAGGATGGATGGTGAAAAGATTGCGATTGTTCACAGCTTTAGTCTGCTTGGCTCCACAGTCAACACTCTTGGCACCAGTAGCCAGGAAATTAAAAGGCACATTGCCATGGGAAAGTCTGCTGTTAGGGACCTCTCCAAAGTACTAAAGAGAAATGGTCTCTCTCTGGAGACTAAGGTGCGTCTGATACAGGCCATGATATTTACAATCACTTGTTATACATTAGAGAGTTGTACAATGACTAGGGAGGATAGCAGGAGAATTGATGCCTTTGAGCTGTGGTGCTGGAGAAGAGTATTGACAGATTCATCCTGGAAAGGGTCAAACCGGGTGGCTCCTTGGAAACAAGGATTCTGAGGCTCCGTCTAACATACTTTGGACATGTTGTAAGAAGGAACTGGTCCTTGGAGAGGGTAGACGGAGAGTGCAGTAGGGGAAGACCCTCTATGAGGTGGATTGATTCAGTGACTGGGATAATCGGGATGGGTGTGTCAGAGACAGTGAGATTGCCACAGGACAGAGCAGAGTTTATGGCTGTTGTACATCAGGTCGCTATGAGTCGCAAGCGACTTGACAGCAAGTAACAACAACAACAACAAGGTGATGAAAATAATGAGGACAATTTTTCATTGTCTTTTCTTTCTAGAAAACATAAGGAAAAAAAGGTTTAATTTTAAGAAATTTAAGAACACTTACCAGTATTTTCTCTTCATATTCTCTAAATGTAAAATGTAGCCAAGTAGTACAATTAGCTATACTGACAAGGTGTCTTGTTAAATATTTTAATTTCCTTAAATTTAACAGGCATTTTAATATAAGAATTTGAGATTATTTCACATTACACAAATTCTTTGTGGTCAAGGATCATGTATGCAACATGTATCTTGTTATATTCTGATTGTAGCATAATTCCTAGCACAAAACCAGAAACAAAACTGCCCTAGAGTCGGCTTACACTCCTAGAGGCCCTATTGGACATACAGAATTTCCCAGGAGGTCTTCAAGACTGTAAATCTTTTACACGAGCAGATTGTCTCTATCATCTTTCTCTAGTGGAATAGTTGGTGGATTCAAACTAAGGACCTTGCAGTTGAGATAACAAGTACTTTAGCCACTATATTACCAGACTACTGGTATAAAATTTAACACACACTTACTGCCTTTGTGTTAGATCTGACTCTGAGTCACCCTCCATTGGTTTTACAAGGCTTTAATGGCAATAGATGGGGACTACACAGCTTTCTCCCTTGGAGCTACAGTTGGATTTGAACATCACATAATGTTTGGGTTAACAGTACTACTTGCTATGGACTACATTACCAGAGTTTTCTTTGCAGAAAAAAGTAAAATTTGAATATTATTTGTTCAAGTCCTCTAATTGAGAGTAAGAATCCAGAATTACTTTGAGTTCAACTTAGAATTGTTGTTTTTGTTAGGTGCCCTCGAGTTAAGTACAACTCATAGCAACATTATAAACAACAGATCTGAAACCTGTCCTATCCTGTGCCATCCTCACAATCTCTGACACACTTGTCCCCATTGCTGCAGTTCCTGTATCAATCTGCCTAGTAAAGAGTGTTCCTCTCTTTTGCTGTCCCTCCACTTTCCAAGCATGATAGCCCTCTCCAGAGAATAACCACTCCTAGCAACATGCCCAAAATATGTGAGATGAAGTTCCATCATGCCTCTAAGGAGCACTCGGACTGAACCTTCTCCAAGACATAACTGTTTGTTTTTTGGCAGTGCATCGGATATTCAGTATTCTGCTTCGCCACTATATTTGAAAGGTACAAATTCTTCTCTCATCCTTATTCACTGTCCAGCTCTCAGCCACATAGCAAGTGATATAAAAGACCATGGCCTAAATCAGGCACACCTTAGTTCTCAAAATAACATCATTGTTCCTCAATAATTTGGAGAGATCCCTAACTGCAGACTTTCCCAGTGTAACATGTCTCTGAACTCCTAATTGGTGGTACCAAGGGTGCTGCTTGTGAATCCAAGTTAAATGAATCATTAGGCGCATTAATCTTTTCTCCATGTAGCATGAAGTTGCCTATCAGTCTGTGTTAAGAATTCGGGTTTCTTGACATTGAAGTGCAATCCATTTGAAGGCTTAAGTCGTTGATCATCTGCAGCAAGCACTTCAAGTCTTTCCTCACTTGCAACAAGCAAAGTGTGTCATCTCCATAATGAAGGTTACTGGTGAGACTACCTCCAAACCTGATGCTACATTCTTCTCTTCATAGAACCAAGCTCCTCCAATAGTTTGCTCAATGTACATATTGAATAGGTGTAGGGAAAGGATACAACCCTGATACATACCTTCTTAATTCTGAACCATGTGATTTTACCTTGCTCTATTTATACCACCATCACTTGATGCAGGTTTAGGTTTCACATGAGCACAATTAAGTATCTGAGATTCTCATTCTTCTCAATGTTAGTCATAACTTGTTATGATCCACACAGTTACATCCCTGCTCTACTTACAGTAGAAATGGAAAATCATCGAATGGCGATGGATTCAATTACAAAACTCACAGGACCAAAACTCATTTCTTTGTTACTTAACTTAGTTTTCTGCTGGTTGTTAGCTGGAGGCCAACCATAATACCTGGCTTTGTTGGACACCCTGGAATAACTTCTTAGTTTGTCAAATTCTGCAGAGGCATAACTCTCTTATAGGATAGGCCTAATATTTTTAGATTTTATCAGAAATGAAATTCTATAATCTCTGCCATGTTGGTTTTGTTGTTGCTGTGTACTGTAGAGTGGGAACTGGTCCACAGCTAACTCTCCAGTGGGTTTTCAGAAGCAGTAAAACACAGGAAAGCTGACGGATTTGAACCACTTACCTTAGAGATTGTAGCACAGTTTCTTATAATTAGACTACCAAAGCTCTGTACCATAGTCTACTGAATAAATGCAAGTCACAGGTCTGCTTACACTCAAAGAGAGAAGACTGGACAAGAATATGACCATCAGAATTTGGGTACAATTAGAGCAAACCTACCTATACTTGGACCAAGAGGCAGTCGTCAGACCAGAACAGGGCAACACTGTATTGTTCAAAATTGGGAAGGGTGTACGTCAGAGATGTGTCCTATCTCCATACCTTTTCAACCTGTATGCAGAACAGATTATCCTAGAGGCTGGGCTCTATGAGGAGAAGCGTGGCGTTAGGATTGGTGGACGATCTATCCACAATCTGTGTTATGCAGATGACACAACCTTGCTCGCTGAAACTGAGGAGGACCTCTTGCACTTACAGCAGAGGGTCAAGGACCACAACCTTCAATATGGACTGAGGTCAATGTCAAGGAGACAAAAATTCTCACCCCTGGACCAATCAGCAGCATCAGGATGGATGGTGAAGAGATTGAGATTGTTCACAGCTTCAGTTTGCTCGGCTCCACGGTCAACACTGTTGGCACCAGTAGCCAGGAAATAAAAAAATATATCGCGATGGGAAAGTCTGCTGTTAGGGACCTCTCCAAAGTACTCAAGAGCAACGGTGTCTCTCTGGAGACTAAGGTGTGCCTGAATACAGGCCATGGTTTTTGCAATCACTTGTTAGGCATCAGAGAGTTGGACAATGACTAGGGAGGATAGAAGGAGAATTGACGCCTTTGAGCTGTGGTGCTGGAGAAGAGTATTGAATGTACCATGGACTGCCAAGAAAACAAACAGATTCATCGTAGATAGGATTAAACCAGGCTGCTCCTTGGAGGCAAGGATTCTGGGGCTTTGTCTGACATACTTTGGACATGTTGTAAGGAGAGACAGGTCTTTAGAGAGGGACATCATGCTGGGTAGAGAAGGAAGACAGCGCAGGAGGGTAAGACCCTCTATGAGGTGGATTGATTCAGTGACTGGGGTACTCGGGATGGGTGTGTCAGAGACAATGAGATTAGCACAGGATAGAGCAGGGTTTAGGGCTGTTGTACATAGGGTCGCTATGAGTCGCAAACAACTCGACAGCACATAACAACAACAACAACAGATATAAGTTCCTTGTCAGACATGTTATTACCAAATATTTTTTCCCAATCTGTGGCTTTCCATTTTACCCTGTTGAAGAAGTTTTTGGATGCCCTTAGAGATTTAATTCTTAGCAGGTCCCATTCATCTATTTTATCCTCTCTTGGTTATAGATTTTCCAGGATGCTTGGAAGACTGTTTATGTTGTGGATTAGAACTTCTAGAGTTATTCCAAGCTTTTATTTAATGAAATCTATACTCCTTGCTTTTAGTCCTAGGTCCATAATCCACTTTGAATTGGGTTTTGTGTGCGGAGTGAGGTGTGGATCTTGCTTGAGTTTTCTGCAGATAGTTTTCCAATTCCTAGTAATTGATTCAGAAAAGGCCTTTGTCAAACTCCAACACCCTTTCCTTATTAAAACACTCAACAAAATAGAATTAGAGAGGAATTTCTTCACATAGTAAAAAATATATACAAAAACCTGAGAGCCAATATTTTTCTCAATGGAGATAGGTTAAAGGCATTCCCTTTAAGAACAGAAACTAGGCAAGGATGCCCACTATCACCTCTCCTATTCAATATTGTATTGGAAGTCTTAGTGATAGCAATAAGGAAAGAGAAGGAAATAAGGTATCCATATTGGCAAAGGCGAGGTAAAATTATCTCTCTGTTCAAATGATATCATAGCATACTTAGAAAACCCTAAAGGTTCAGCAAGAACTAGTGGACACAGTTGACCAATTCAGCAAAGTGGCAGGATACAAGATCAGCATTCAAAAATCAATTGGATTTCTCTACAGTGACAAAGAGAATACAGAAATGGAGATGATAATAACAATACCCTCCACAATCGCTAATCTCAAGATTAAATACTTAGGCGTAAACCTAACTAGAAGCACAAAGGTACTGTTCAAAGAAAGGCACAAACATTATTACAAGAAACAAAAAGAGACCTTGAGAAGTGGAAGAAGATCCCTTGCTCATGGATAGGAAGACTCAATATTGTGAAAATGACAGTACTACCAAAGGCAATTCATACGTTCACTGCAATCCCAATGCAAATACCAATTCCATTCTTCAACAAGTTGGAAAAGACAATCTCCAATTTCATTTGGAATGGAAAGAGGTCCAGAATAAGCATAACGCTCCTTAAAAAGAGAAACAAGGTAGGAGGCCTCTCACTCCCTGATTTCAAATCCTACTACAGTGCCATGATGTTCAAGATAGTGTAGTACTGGTACAATAACAAACACATATATCAATGGAATAGAATTGAGAATCCAGAAATCAGCCCTTCTACTTATAGTCAACTGAATTTTGACAAGAAGATGAAATCAGTTAAGTGGGGAAACATAGCTTTTTTAATGGAATTCCCTTTGAAGGCAAGAATTATGGGCTTCACCTCAAATACTTTGGGCATGTTGCTAGGAGAGGTTATTCTTTGAAGGAGAACACAATGCTGGGAAGGGTAGAGGTTTGGTGAAGGAGAGACAGACCCTCCACTAGGTGGATTGACATGGTGACTGCTGCAATGGGCCCTTGTGTGTAAGGAAGTGTGAGAATGGTGCAGGACAAAACTGGGTTCAGATCTTCTCTTCACAGTATCAATATGAGTCTAATTTATTTGATGGCTGATTTGGTTCAATTTTTGTACCCTATCTGCCTTGTGATATTTTTTTAAGTTCTTATAGTTTGTTTTAGTTTCAATTCTGTCTTTTATCCTTTTCATTTTCTACTGTAGCTGTGGAAGTTTCTCCTCATCAATATATTTCTTCTGGCTCCCAGTCTGTGGAGGATTTGCTTTTTAAATACCTTCCATTGGTTTTTTTCCCCATCATTTGCACCTTCTTCTGTAGCTTTTCAAATTCTCTGCATCAATATATTTCTTCTGGTTTTCTGCCTCTGTGTAGTATTCACTTTATTTCTGGCTTCCTATGTTTCTTCCATCATTTGCGCTTTCTTTCATAGCTGTTTGAATGACTCTGTATCAATATATATTTTCTGCCTTTCTGACATTGGGTTTGCAATATGCTTTGCTTCTTCAGAGAAGGCTTAGTTTGTTGGGTTTTTTTACCCCCCACAGTGTTTGAAGCTGTCTGCTGCTTTCTTGACATTATGTGAGGTTTTTTTTTTTTCATACCAGGCTGTTTCTACTGTGTCTGCTTAAGTTGTTGATACTTCTAATATTTCTAGGGGTTTTGATTCATTGGCAGCTTACAATATTCTATCTTTTGTTGTCGTTGTTGCTGTTAAATGCTGTCAAGTTGAATACAGCTCATAGAACTCTATGAACAACAGATCTGAACCCTGGTCTATCCTATGCCATCTTTATATGTCCTGACATGCTAGAGCCCATTGTAGCAGTCACCGTATCAGTTCATTTTGTCAAGGATCTTTCTCTCCTTCACCCACCCTCCACTCTTTCAAGCATCATGTCCTTTTTTAAGGAATTCTATCTACAGAGTGGGCCAGTCACTCTACTGGAAGTCCTTTCCGGGAAAGCCTTTCCTAAATTCCTTCAGGTTCTCTATGGTCTACATTGCAGCCATGCAGGAATCTTGCCTCTCTCTATTGTGTACTGTCCTCTCTCTATTGTCCTCCTTTCTCTGTGTATGACAAAGTGATGAGAGTTTCTGATCAGCAGTCTTTGAATTACCACGTCAATGTACCAGCTGAGAGAGTGAGGTTCATCCCTGCTTTTAGCTGCCTGTTTCAAATGCTGTTGAACTCTTTAGTTCCTGTGATGCCCTCGTTGCAAAAGGCATCCCCAAATGGAGATGAATTTCTGTCCTTTCTGTCCATGGTATCTGAAAGTGCTGGCTCTGGCAAAAAGTACCTCACTAGATGATGTCTGCTCTCCTGAAGTCTATTGTCCTCCTTTGTCTCAGAAGTGTCACAAGACCAGGGGTGTCAATGTAAGCAGCGTTTCTTTTGTCTACTGTGCTTACTGTGCTTGCTTTGAGGAGTGGTGTGGCCAGAATCTCTCAACTCTCTTCTCTATTCTCTATGATGGTTCAGGAGAATGGCCTTGTTTTCATTCTTGTACTAGGTGAAGGTGATGTCTTGACAGAATTTTGTATATTGATGATACCTTCTTGGCTCCATTAGCAAACAGAGACATAAATGCCCCTGGGATGGCAATAGGGGAGGGGCAGACCTTTCCCTTACCTGGGAGGAACTGCCTATTTCTTTTCAGGGGCCCAGTCTCAGTTTCAAGTTGACTTGGATTTAGATTATACCTGTTAGCAAGCAGAGCAGCAAATGTACAAAGCATACACTTTTAAATAAAATTCCCATAACATTGACAGCAAATCCACGAAAGATAAAACAAACAATATTACAACTAATTACTTATGGCATTTGATGAAATTATCCTAAATAAAACATTAACAAATAGAAAACAGTAGTTATTAAAAAGGGAGAACTATAACTAATAAGTAATTTAATGAAACAGCAAGCGCATTTTACTTGCTATCATGAAGTAGTATTATCTATCAACTATCCAAAAGGAATAATTTGGTAAAGGCAAAACCCTGTCCTGTCCTACAGTATTTTTATGAGTCAGAATCACCTTGATGTCAGTGGATAATATAAATTAAAATATGCCCCTGAAGAGTAGTAAATGAAAAAGAGCAATAGAAGAAAGCTTACTTTGCCAGATTTTGAGATAAGCTGTTAGACTGCAGCATGAGTTCATTACCATCAAGTAGGAACAGACCCAGAAGCTGTAAATTGCATGGAAGGAGACTTTTTGTCTTTCTCCCTTGGAGCAGCTGGTTGATTCAACCTCATGCTTTGGGTTAATAGCAAATCTCCCTACCCAGTAGGCCTCCTGAATTCCCCCAAGTATACCTAAAGGGATAAATTAAAACAAATAGAATATTAAGGTTTTTCTCTCATTGCTATTAATTTGCAATTGACTCAGAGCTAATTCTCATGAAGGTTTCCAAGGCTGTAAATTGCTCATGAGGAGATTGTATATCTCTCCATCACTGAAGGATTCAAACTGCCAGAGAGGTACAGGGTTTGGATTAGAATCACAACTCTCTATAAGCTATGCTACCAGAGAAAATATATATTATAAAATTATTCTAGAAAACTCTAAGAAATCTTCTAGATGTACAGCAATGAAGGGCTGATCAGTTGTTGATGCTCCATGCAATAAAATGCTTACCACTTGTCCTACCAAATAAAGCACCTCCAATTATTCTGATCATGTGATCTTGAACGTAATGGAGATTGCAAGCATAGAACACAATATGGCAAGGTTTTATTTGTTGTTCATAGGGTCACCATGAATCTTAGTCAAATGAACGGAACCTAACAATTTATTATAAAAGGGAATAATTGTCAAAACACATAGTTAAAAAAATACAAAGTACAGAAGAATACATGCAGATTGCTACTGTTTATTAAAAATGAACTGTGTGTGTATGTGTGTGCAGTTTATATGTTTAGATTATCTCTTGACGTATTTTGAAAAATTACATTGGATTATTTTTGGGTAAAGTATCTGGCAGGTTGTGTTGAACTGATTCATGTTGGTTTTTAATTTTGTACTTTGTGTCTACTTTATTTATTTAAGAGTAAAATATTTCAAAAGTTATCCTTAGAGATTCCTACAAAAAGAACAAAAGCAATGTAGTTAAGCATCTGAGCTAAAATATCAGAGAGGCTTTATAGGAGTATTGATAAATCGACATCATTTACTAACATTTTCAGATATTTTATATTTATAAAATTTTAGAAATTTGTTCTTCTTTACCAAACTTTCAACATTTGTGAAAAACAATGTTTATTTCAAACACAATCCTGAAAACTTTGAAGTTTAAAGCAATCTTTCAGTTAGAACTTAAACGAAAAAGACTACCAGTACATTGAAATGATTAAAAGAAGTGTGATAATGAATTTCTAACAGCTCCCAGGAGTATGAGTTTGGTTTAATAATTTCATCTAAGAAAAGCAGGAAAAGATATAATTGTAAAAGCTATTGTTCATTTTTACTGTTTAAGCCAAGAGATTCCTAGGTTTAACTTAATATCCCCAAGTTGGTGGTGTTGTTATATGCCACTAAGTCAACTCATAGTGACTCCAGGAACTATAAGCTCCAAACCCTACCCTATCCTGAGCTAGTATTACTTCTCTAAAAAGCTACCCTCATTATCTTGGTTACTTTGTCAATCCGTTTCATCTGGATCTTCCTCTCTTGTGCCATTGCTCTACCCTTCCAAGTATGATGTCATTCTCCAAGGAATGGTCCCTCCTGGCAACAGGCCCAAAGGATGTGAGATGGAGCTTCAACATCCTTGACTCCAAGAGAAGCTTGACTTCACCCTTTGCAGGACAGACCTGCATGTACTTTTGACAATTAATGGTATGTTCAATCCTCTTCTTCAGCACCACAGACAAAAGACAACAATTTTTTTCCCGTCATCCTTATTTATTGTCCAACTTTCTGATGTTTAACAAGAAATTGCAAAAACTGAGGCCTGAATCAGGTGCACCTTCATCTCTAGATGGAGATCATTGCTCTTTAGCACTTTAGAGAGGCTCATGACAACAAATTTTCCCAATGCGCTTTGTTTGGGTTTGTTGTTGTTTTAATGTCCTCACTGCTGATGCCAAGGGAGTTGATTGTTGAACAGAGTAATTTGAAATTATTAACAATCTCAATGTCTTCTCAATCGATAACAATGTTGTCAGTTGGCCCAGTGGTGAGAATCTTTCTTATCTTGACATTGAGGTTCTATATTGGAGAAAGACTTTTTTTTTATGGAAAAGTAAAAGAAAGGATTCTTTCATTGTTTTACAAACCCTCCCCCAGG
>NW_006399796.1:13242398-13244037 GCF_000299155.1 Elephantulus edwardii | reverse complement strand
GCTTGGATGTCAGCTATGGTCTCTTCAGGGTATATTCCCAGTAGTGGAATTGCTGGGTCAAATGGTATCTCTATTTGCAACTTTTTGAGAAAGCTCCATACTGCTTTCCACAGGGGTTGCACCATTTTACACTCCCACCAACAGTGAATCAGGGTTCCAGTTGGAGAAAGACTTTAGTCCTTGACTTTCTTCAGCAAACACTCAGGTCCTCCTTAATTTCAGCAAACAAAGTTTTGTCATCTGTATAATAAAGGTTCTAGTCCTGATGCCACATTTCTCATCCAGCCTCCCAAATAATCTGTTCCACATATTGATTAAAAAGTTATGGAGAAAGGACACATTCCTGGTGCACCCCTTTTCTGATTTTGAACCATGCAGTGTTTCGTTGCTCTGTTCTAATGACTGCATCCTGATCCAACTGTAGGTTTTCACAATGAGCATAAAATCAGGTGTTCTGCAATTTCCATTCTTCTCAAAATTAGAGACAATCTGCTGTGATCCACAGTCAAATGCCTTTGCATAGTCAATGAAACACAGATTATCTTTGCTCTGATTTCTTGCCTTTAGCCAAGATCCACCTAACATTGGCTATGACGTTCTTAGTACCACAACCTCTTCTAAAACCTCTTCTAAATACATTTCCTATACTTCTCTGTCCATATAGTGTTCCAGTAGTTTTGGATAATCTTCAGCAGAAGTTTGTATTCATGTGGTATTAGTTATATTGCCCGATAATTGCAAACTCTGTGGGATCACCTTCTTCTTTTTTTTTTTTTAATGGGAATAAATATGGATCTCTTCCAGTCAGTTGGCCAGGTGGTTGTCTCCCCCAGATTTCTTGGCAAGTATAGGATGGTTAAACATTGTATCCGAATAAACCTTTGGTTACATAATTTTCAGGTTTTCTCTAGAGGGCAACTCAGTAGATAAGATTTCATATTTGTACTAATTCGTGTTTTCTTCTTTTTATTTTATTTCTATTCATTCAAATTCTCAGTCTGGAGACTAAGGTACTCATGATACATATCATGGTGTTTTCAATCACTTCCTATGCATTAGAGAGCTGGAGAATGACTAGGGATGTTAGAAGGATAATTGATGCCTTTGAGCTGTGGTGTTGGAGAAGAGTATTGAATGTACCATGTACTGCTAGGAAAACGAACAGGTTTGTTCTGGAGAGGGTGAAGCCAGGCTTCTCCTTAGAGGCAAGGATTCTGAAGCTTCGTCTGAAATACCTTGTATATGTTGCAAAGAGGGACCAGTCCTTGGAGAGGGACGTCATGCTTGGGATGTTGGAAGGACAGCGCAGGAGAGAAAGACCCTTGAGGAGATGAATTGATTCAGTAACTGGGGTAATGGGAGTAGGTGTGTAAGAAATAGTGAGATTGGCACAGAATAGGGCAGAATTTAGGACTGTTGTACATAGGGTCACTATGAATCGCAGGTGACTCGAAGGCACATAACAACAACAACATTCATTCATTCTCCTTCATTTCACTTAATTTTTAAAAATTTCTGGTTTTCCAATATTCAAGTTATAGAAAGCCCATGTTTCAATTATTAAGCAATATTTGCCATGTTGCAAGGAGGGACAGGTCCTTGGAGAAGGACATCATGCTTGGTAGGGTGGAGGGACAGC
>NW_006399796.1:13231128-13241713 GCF_000299155.1 Elephantulus edwardii | reverse complement strand
AACAATGAATGAATGGAATTCCAAAATCTCTGTAGATGTTAATTGAAATAAAAATAATAAATAAAAATAATAGTCTTTTACAATATTTATTCTTGTGGGACTGAGTTAGTTCACTCAGCATAATGCTTTTCAGTCCCTCCCAAGTTAGGTAATAATTTACCAAGTTATTGCTCCTGTGTGCTGCATAGTATTACATTGTGTGAATGTACCATAATTTCCAAATTAATTCATTTGTGGTTGGACATTTGTGTTGTTTCCATGTTCTTGTGATGGTGAATAATGCTGCTATGAACGTTGGTGTACAAATCTCAGTTCATGCCTCTTGACTGACTTCTAATCTGGGCTTTACCACTACAACTGTCCATATTCCTCTACTGTTTCTAGGGTTTTCTGAAGTCTATTATTTAATAAGTATATGCCATTAAAGAATGATAATCTCAGAACACTTAATTATATGTATGTATCAAGAGGCTGTTGTGCAAACACAGCAAGGAAATGCTACATGTTTTAAAATTAGGAAGGGAGTGTGTCAGGGACTTATTCTCTCTCCATACCTATTCAAACTGTGTGCTGACCAAATTATTAAAGAAGCTGAACTCCATGAGAGAAATGTCATATTAGGATCAGAGGGAGAGTCATCAATAACTTGAGTTATGCTCACGATACAATTTGGCTTGCTAAAAGTGAGGAGAACTTGAAGCATTTGTTGCAGAAGATTGAAGAATATAGCCTTCAATATGGATTGCATTTCAATGTCAAGAAGACAGAGATTCTTACCAATGGACCAACAGGCAACATAATGATAGATGTAGAAAAGATTGAAACTGTCAACAACTTTATATTTTTGGATCCACAATTAACATCCTTGGTACAAGCAGTCAGGAAATTAGGAAACATATGGCATTGGAAAATCTGCAGTTACGGACCTCTCCAAATTACTAAGGAGTAATGATGTCAGTTTGAGGATGAAGGTGCGTCTGATTCAGCTTATGGTCTTTCTGATCACTTGCTATGCAAGTGTTCTGGGAGTCTCATTCTTCCCAATGTTAGAATACTTCTTCTCTCATTAATATGCCACTACTGAGCATTTTGATCAGAGAATCCATAATAGATTCCTGCTCAAAAGAAGTGAATAACATAATAGAATTTAAAATTCTAAACCAGATCCTTCCCATTTTCCTCACTCCCCCACCCTTCAAAGTATGTTACCCCTGATTAATCCTCACCCCTCACCTGCATATCCTAACCCCTCTGCTTCCACTCCCCCTTGGATCCTCATACTCATTCTACAATAATGGTTTTATACAGTATTTGTCCTTATGGGCCTGAGTTAGTTCATTCATTATAATGCCATTCAGTCCCTCCAAAGTTAGGTAATAATTTACAAATTCATTGCTCCTGCATGCTGCATAGTATTCCATTGTGAAATCAAGGTGAGACAGAGATGATTTGGGATTGATGCCTGATGAAGCCATTCCCAGGCACTTTCACTTAAGCTTGCTAGAGGACTAGGTTACATGCCATAATTGGCAGAGGTAGGAGAGAGTTGCAACAAGTTAAAAAAAGCAGACGGCCTGCTAGTATGCTTGGGACACTGTTCTGACTGAGAAATTGTATTCTACTGCCAACTTGAATTGCATCCTATTAACTTTACCAAAAAACCACATAATCTTGAGTGTGATTCTGTGAGGTTTGCATAGCTATTGAGATAGATTTCAAATTCTCACAGGATGATTGGTGTTAGAATTAGTAGAACTGGTTGTAGATCTGTGGAAACCATGTCTAACCTGAGGGGAATTGGTTTGTATTATAGATGTTGTTGATAATACTTTTACTCATTGTGAAGTTCATACAGGTTACACTTAGCCTTCCCTATGCCATTTTTTTTCTTTTTACAAAAGCCAAGATTAGGTTTATTGCATAAGAAATATGCATAATTAATTATTTTAAAGTCCACATTAACATATAAAGGGCTATTTATTGTAACTACAAATACAGAACCACATTTAAAAAGGATTTGTCAGCTCCTGTTTACATGTTGTTGTTATTATGTGCCGTCGAGTCGTTTGCGACTCATAGCGACCTAAACTCTGCTCTGTCCTGTGCCAGTTGCACTGTCTCCAACACACCCATCCTGATTACCCGTCGCTGAATCAATCCACCTCATAGAGGGCCCTCCCCTCCTGCGCTGTCCCTTCACCCTACGGAGCATGGTGTCCCTCTCCAAGGACTGGTCCCTCTTTACAACATGTGCAAAGTATGTTAGACAGAGCCTCAGAATCCTTGCCGCCAAGAAGCTGCCTGGTTTAATCCTTGCCAGGATGAGTCTGTTTGTTTTCCTAGCAGTCCATGGTACCCTCAATAGTCTTCTCCAACACCACAGCTCAAAGGCATCAATTCTCCTTCTAGCCTCCTTAGTCATTGTACAACTCTCTGATGCATAACAAGTGATAGCAAAGACCATGGCCTGTATCAGACACACCTTAGTCTCCAGAGAAACACCATTGCTCTTCAGTACTTTGGAGAGGACCCTAACAGCAGACTTTCCCATCGCAATACTCAATATGTCTCTTAATTTCTTGGCTACTGGTGCCAAGAGTGTTGACTGTGGAGCCAAGCAAACTAAGGTTGTGAACAATATCAATCTCTTTACCATCCATCTGATGCTGCCAATTTGTCCAGTAGTGAGAATCTTTGTCTTCTTGACATTGAACCTCAATGCAAGTGACCACTCTAAGGCAACTTGTACACCAGGGCTATACGACCTAGAGGAATGTCTGGACAAAAACAATGAAAGACAGTCCCCAGGGCTGAAGATTAAAAGTCACCCACCTTTGGCTTAGTAGTATCGCTTTCTGTGCACTGGGCCAGCTGATCTCTTTCTATGTTGATGTTATTGTTTTTAAGTGCCGTCGCATCACGGGCGACTACATACTGAAGTAAAATTGCATTTGTTTAAAATATTTTCTATGAATCCATATCAGTAAAACTCGGCAAACTGGTTATCATGAAAACCATTTGTTTTATAAGGTGAAGAATAACTTGAAAATTGGATGAAAATTGGATGATATTTCTGTTATACAAGTTGCAAGTTGTCTATAAATAGAATTGTAATGAATGAAGCTCTTTTAAATAATCTTTGTCATATTTTTCCACTAATAAATTATTACATTTATTATTATCTATTTCCAATTCTCATTAGTATTAATCATCTAATTTTTTCCAATGCCTTCAATGAAGTTTCCACTTCCTCTTTCATTACAATTGGCTCCTGTTCATATAATACTTCCTGAAATTTTTCAGTGTCAATCAATTCTTTCCGGTACAGTGACTCTGTATATTCCCTCCATCTTCTTTTGATGCTTTCTGGGTCATTAAATACATTGCCAATAGCATCTTTCAATATTGTGATGCGAGGCTTAAATTTATTTTTTAGTTATTTCAGCTTGAGAAATGCAGAGTGAGTTCTTCCATTTTTACTCTCCAGTTCCTGCTCTCTGCACATTCCATTATACTTTGCTTTGTGTTACAAGCTGCCCTTTGAAGCCATCTGTTCAGGTTTTTCACTTCAGCATATTTTTCTTTAGATTGGAATTCTTAACACAACAGTGCAATCTATAGAATCTCTTCTGACATCCATTTCAGGTTTTTTCTTTCTCCTCTGTTTTCGTAATGACTTTTTGCCCTTGATATCATCCCACAACTCATCTGATCCACTATTATTGGTGTTAAATGCCTCAAACCTCAAGATGATATGAAATTATGTTGTAATTTATTCAATATCATATCTGGTTCTTTTGGACTTATTTTAAATTTTTTCAGTCTCAATTTGCATATGAGTAATTGATGATCTGATCCACAGTCTGACTCTGGCCTAGTTTTGGCTGCTGATAATGAGCTTCTCCAATGATATCTTCAACAAATTTGGTAGATAGGATGAAAATTGACTTGTTTCCATTAACAGATGCAGCCTTGGATACACTCATCAGTCTATGTCAGGAAATTTGAAGGACAGCTTTCTGGTCAATGGATTGGAAGGGTTCCATATTTGTTACTATTCCCAAGAAGGGCGATGCAGCTGAATGTAGAAATTATCAAACAATATCATAGATATCACATGCAAGCAAATTACTGCTAAAGATCATTAAAAAATGGCTAGAACAGTACATAGATAGGGAATTTCCAGAAATTCAAGCGGGATTTAGGAGAGGTCCTGTCACCAGGGATATAATTGCTGAAATCAGATGTATCCAGGCTGGAAGTAAGACATACCAGAAAAATGTCTATTTGTGCTTTATTGGCAATGTAAAGACAGACTGTGCAGGTAATAACAAGTTATGGCTGACATTAAGAATGGGAATCCCAGAGTACTTGATTGTGCTCATGGAGAACCTATACCTGGAGCAGGAGGCTGCTGTGCGAAAAGAGCAGGAGAGCACTGTATAGTTTGGAATTGGGAAAGGAGTGTGTCAGGGATGTATTATATCTCCATACCTGTTCAATCTATATGGTGAGCAAATTATCCAAAAAGCTAGACTCTATAAAGAGGAATGTGGCATCAGGATTGGAGGGAGACTCATCAATAACCTGTGATAATAATAACCTGAAGATGACATAAACTTATTTGCTGAAAGTGAGGAGGATTTGAAGCACTTGTTACAGAAGATCTAGGAATTCAGCCTTCAGTGTGGATTGCATCTCAATATCAAGAAAACAAAGACTCTTACCAGTGGATCAATAGGCAGTGCTATGATGGATGGAGAGGAAACGAAAACTGTCAATATTTGCATCTTGCTTGGATCTACAATTAACACCTTTGGTACTGAGGGGTAGTGATGTCAGTTTGAACACTAAGGTGTGTCTGATTCACGCCATAGTCTTTCCAATTACTAGCTATGCATTCGAGACCTGGACAATGAATAAGGATGACAGAAAAAGAATTGATACCTTTGACCTGTATTGTTGGAGAAGAGCACTGAACATGACATGAACAGCCAAGAAAACAAATAGATATGTCTTGGAAAGAGTGCAGCCAGAGTACTCTTTGAAGGCAAGAATGATGAGACTTCATCTCACATACTTTGGACATATTGTTAGTAGGAGCTATTCCTTGGAGAGGGACATGATGGAAGGGTGGAGGGTCAGTGAAGGAGAGGAAAACCCTCAACCAGGTGGATTGACAAGGTGACAGCTACAATGGGCCTTTGTGTGTCAGGAAGTGTGAGGATGGTGCAGGACAGGACTAGGTTCAGATTTTTGCTCATAAGGTTGCTATGAATCATATTTAACTCGATGGTATCTCAACAACAGCAGTAATCATCTACATGAAATTCATTCATTCTTTTTTTCTCTTTCAAATTTAAACATACTCATGAATATTCTCACCCCTCTGACAACCGAAATGCTAACTATGATGATTACAAAGAAAAATTCCTTGAATTTCATTAAAGGGAAATTATTTTAGTAAATTAAATATTATAGAAAAACACAATGAAGAAGATCAAGAAATAAAGAGAAAATAGTACGACTTTTTAATCTATGGTGCTGCAAAAGGCTTCCAAAGAGTAACTACAGTAATTAAAGGTCAAAAGAGTAATTATCATGCACTAAAATATTTTTGGCTTAGGTAATTACATATATAGTCTGATTTGAACTTTATAAATTATAATTACTAGCTTGGATATTAGACTGTACCTATGAAACATAGATTTTCAATAAATGCAGTTAACACTGAAATGAAATCTATAAATTTGAGTGACTGTCTCCATCACATATGCAACTAACAAAAAATTGATTATATAATAGTTTTTAGCTAAAGAAGTTTTAGGTTTTGGTGTTTTTTTTTAATTTGCATATATTTAGCAAACATAAGCACTAGTTGTGGAAATGCAACTCTAGAGAAAAATCTAAAACTGCTAAGACAAAAGGGGGCAAGAAAAGGAAGAAAACCCTTCACTCAAAAAGTCAAATTATTTCAAAATTATTTTAAGGAATTATGGATACTTTTCTGACTAATGTTTAATATATCTTTGTATATGTGAAACACATTGGGAAAAGCTTATATTGCAACATCATCATGGGATGCCAAGCCTGGTAACCAAATGTTTCCATTTATTACTTATCATTATTGAATTGTCAGGACTACTTCCCAGTGGAGCAGTACATTAATTTGGACATGCAGCATGCAAGAGATAGTTTAACTTAAACTATAACTATCTTGTCCACACTGTTGATATATTTCAAGTTACCCTCGTTTTCTAGAATTGCTGTGAAAAACCACAAATTCAATGTGATTTATGGAACTTAATATTGAAATTTAAAAGGTACTTCTGAATGTCTGCCTTTGCATTCACAAAACCTCTGTGAGGGTATCATAAAGTAAATCTTACAGAAGGAAATAAAAGGTCTAGAAAATATTTAAATGTAACAAAATAAATTTTACAAAAAGATTACTTTTAAAATGTTATGTTACCCCTATACATTTCAAATACTGAATAACAATAGTGCAAGTCAATATTTCAACTAAGTTTGTTATAAATATGTTTGATGCTTAAACAAGACGTAATTAAAAACAAATATTCACTATTGGACCTAATGATAGAAGCCAATGATTTTATTTTATTTAAATTAATATTCAAGGTAGCATTAACAAATAAAAGAGAACTTGTGGTTTTAGTCTAAAAGTTGGCTTTTTTCCTCCCATTACAGTTAGCCCCCTATGGTTTCCAGCTACCTTAACTGCATATATATGGCAAATCAGCATGGTCTTGCAAATCATCAATAGCTGTGAGACTAACATAAAAGAAAAAGTTCTTCCCACATTAAGCAGCAGGACTTCAGATGAGCTAGACTTGAAAATGGCAATGTTGAGAGAGATTGGAGCAAAATCCTGTTGGTGAAACCCTGGTGATGGTGGTGGAGAGACTGTGGCATTGCTGTGGAGAAACTCTGGCAAGGTGTGGCCTGAGGCTTTTTGCCTTTTTGCTCGCCACAGTTAAAGGTTTTTTTCTGTTCTTGCTGATGCTTGAAGGAGAAGGTGACTTATAAATGCTCTGAGGCAAATCTTACTCGATGATTTGACTGCTGAACTGCAACCACAGCCTGGACTACTTGAAGAATGCAGCCTTGGTACTTGGGTTAAAATCTGGACTTGTATTGAGTGATGCTCTTTGCCTCCCCCACTCTCCAACTTACTTCCTTTATAAACCCCATTCTCAGTACAGTACCACAACTATAAATCTCTGAATTAGCAATGAATAAACAAATTTTTTTGCTGTTGGTGTTACTCTAGAGGCACCATGGGGCTGGGCTACAGGCTCTTTCTTTGCTTTCTGCCTGAGTCAGTGTGAGGCTGTGTTATTTTCTCTCCAGCTCTTTCAAAGAGATGTGCGTGCCCCTGTTTTATTCTCTCTAGATACCTCTCTAAAAGAATTGTAAAGGAAATCTTATAGGAGGAAATAAAAGTTGTAAAACATGTTTAAAGGCAATAAAACAAATTTTAACAAATGACTACTTTTTAAAACTTTGTAACCCCATACTTGCAAGGTTTTATTTTTTAGATTTTCCACAGACATGCAGTTTAGGAAGTGGATGCCAATCCTGCCTCCAAACGTGAATCAATCTGGGAGCTCCAACAAAAACTGCCCATGAGGGGTATTCAGTAATAGTGTTTGACACACCTATTGCCCAGTTGTCCATCATTGCAGCAACTCTATGTTATTTCAGTGGAGCAAATAGACAGACCTCTGCTGTACCGCTCAAAAGACTGTTCATCCAAAATCAATTAACACTTGATTATTTTTATTATTGTGATCCTCAGGCCCTACAGTATTTTAAGACCATCCTAAGATCCACCTTGAACCGAGATTCAAAACACATTAGCCCTCAACCTACAGGAGTGGCCAAACATTTACTGTTTTAAAATTCTGGCACAGCCAAATGCTGGCAGACTCTGGGCCAGAGACCTCCAATTCATCTGGCAAGTCCACTCTACTGACACTCACCTGGGATGAAAAGAAAGCCATAAGAGCCCTGAAGGCTTCAGACCTTTGTTCATCTTTGTTCATCTTCTGTTTATATATGTATGCTCAGTGTACTCAGTCTATATGGTGGACAAATCATTAAAGAAGTTAGACTCTACGAAGAAACATGTGGCATTAGAATAAGAAGAGATTAAAGAAGCAGTGGAATGCTAATGAATGTTTTTGAGTGGTGAGAGCCCATGAGAATGTATGATTATGGAGGGATTTGGAAAGACAGAGCTCATGGAGTTTGAATCTTGCTTTGTTTCTTAAAGACAATAGAAAGTGATGCTATCAAACCAAAAGTAGGTGATTTCAAACTGCAGCTCTCAGGCCTGGTTTTAATTGTTTTTAGTCAAACATTCTTCTAGGTTATATAGCCCTGGTCTGTCCACTGTTGTGGTTGCTGTGATGATGAACACTATGACACTGATGTGTCAAATGTGATGTTTACTCATGCTGGACAGTGTTTGGTGGAGCTCCCCAATTAAAATAAGCTTGGAAGCAGGAGTGGTGTCCATTTCCAAAACAGCTTGCCTCTGAAAACCTATGAACTTGCAGAAAGTATGGAAGTTATATAAGTGTTCAGGTCTTTCGTTCATAGGGTTGCTATGAGTTGCCTGTGGCTCGACGACACTGACAACAACAACCCCATACATTTCAAAGTCAATATTTCAACTAATTTTATTAGAAGTATTTTTCTACTTAAGCAAGATTGTTGTTGTTGATTGCCTTCAAGTAGAAAACGAATCATAGTGACAATATGAACAAAAGGCCAGAAGCTTTTGTTTAACTATGGACATTTATCAAAATTCATAGAGTTTCTGGAGGTGTGTTGCTTAGGAAATGGATGCCATTCCTGTTGAATTAATTACTACAAATATTTATTAATATCAATTAATTAACATTATTAATTAATACAAATATAAACAATAATTTTTTGATCCACAATAACACTCAAGATAGCAATAAAGAAATAAAAAATGTTGATACTTTGGAAAACCTGCTGCCAAGGATCTCCCCAAAATGCTAAAGGTCAAGGATGTCAGTTTAATGAGTAAGGTGTACCTAATCCAAGCCAATTGCTTCCTATGCATCCGAATGTTGGACAATGATTAAGGATGATTGAAGAAGAACCAAAGACTTTGATTTGTAGTGTTGAAGAGGATGGCATAGCTCATGGACTGCTAAGAGGGCATACAAATCTGTCTTGATGGATGTGCATCCAGGGTACTTCTTATAGGAAAGGATGGTGAAACTATATCATGTACTTTAGACATGTCAAGAGGAGCTAGTCCCTGGAAAAAAAACCATTATGCTGGGAAAAGAGGAAGGTGAGAAAAAGAGAAAAAATCCCTCAAAAAGATGGATTGACACAGTGACTGTAATAATGGGTTTGGGCATGTCAAAGATTGTGAGCATGACACAGAATGAGGCAAAATTCCAATTGCTTATTCATGGGGTTGTAGTAAAATCAACACTATACGAAAATAGCAACCACCACCACTAATTTATAAAGTGGGTCTTGAAATAAAGTGAATGTCTATTTGTTGGAATCTCAGAGAACCTCTTTTCCCCTCCAAGTATCTGAAATGTTTGAGAAAAGGAACAAAAGAATCTAATAATTGGGCTTAATATAATTTGTCATATCAGAGTTCTAATTAGAAGCTATGATTCAAAGTTAGTTAGCTACGTGTACTTACCAATACTACTCATCAGAACTAGGTGATAGTGCCATGGAGCACTGTGAATAAAACAGTTGCCTGATAACTGTAAGACAAACTATTTGAACCTACCAACCACTCTGGTAGAAAGATGACTCAGTATAGTTTCACAAAGATTTATAGTCTTTGAAACCCAATGGATAGTTCTACTCTTTCTACTCAGTTCTTATGAGCTAGAATAGACTTACAAGCAGTGTTGGTTTGGTTACCATACATAGGACAGTAGAAGAATAGTTCTCAGGAAAAGTTCCACTGTCTCCTGATGACCTATTTGCTCAGAAGAAACAGAGATTCAAACTCTCTCTGGAAACTTGTTTTCAAGAGGAAAAAGAAAAACTAGGCAATCAAACCAAATTTCCTTTTCTAATTCCTCAACATGGTAAGACATCCATTATTATATAGTAGTGTGGTAAGAGGATTATCTTTACCTTGAGTATTACAAGGGAGTCCTCTAACAATATTTTTCAACTTATCTAAAAGTGTATAAGAACAGAAAAGAGGTATGTATATAGGAGTTCAATTACAAGAGATAGGTAAAGATATTTATTTTTTTTTCTCTTTGATGCTATTTTTATGCACTAAATAAGGAATATTGTTGAAAAAATTATACAGCAAGTCAATGGACTGAGAATAAGACTGTACATTAAAAGAAACTTAAAAAATCATTTGTTGTTGTTGTTGTTGTTATGTGCCCTCGAGTCGTTTGAGACTCATAGCAACCCTATGCACAACAGCCCTAAACCCTGCTCTACCCTGTGCCAACCGCACTGCCTCTGACACACCCATCCCGATTACCCCAGTCACCGAGTCAATCCGTCTCATAGAGGGTCTTCCCCTCCT
>NW_006399796.1:13220671-13228383 GCF_000299155.1 Elephantulus edwardii | reverse complement strand
TGTGTTCTGTTGTGCATAGGGTTTTCAGAGGCCTGCTATTTCAGAAGTGGGTGGCCAATCCTTCTTCCTAGTCTGTCTTAATCTGAATGTTCAGAATTAGAGGAGTATCTGACAGACAAGCAATTTGTGGAGCAGTGAAAGATAAATCTTTTATTTTGGAGTTAAGCATTGGTTACAGTGTTGACCCCATCCTTAGTCCAGTGCCTTGACCCACTTACTTGCCAACTCTACCCTCCACCAGGATAACCCTTCCCATCTGCCAAGTCCCTTCAGAAAATATCTTCCATTGTCCAACCCATGATCTGACAGCTTGTATCTTAAGCTTTCTTGGCTTTTGTGATTCTAGACACGTCGACTGCTGACATTTTGTCCTTTTGACCAGTGTCTCTTAAGTTTAGTTGTACTGTCTCCAACGGAAGATGACGTGTCCTGTAGAACTTCTGTGTAGATTATGTTTTCCTTTCTGGGTACCTTTGAAAGATGCCTCTTCGTTATTGTCTGGGGTGACTTCCCCTTGTGCGCCACTCCCAAGCTTCCCTTGCTCCCAGGAGCAAGTTCTCGCTGTCCCCAAGGGCCTCTTGTCCCCAAGGGCCTCTTCCCGCTGGTTTTTCCTGGGTATGATGACTTTAGTGAACAAACACATGAAAGAATAGTACCATATGTGTTTGAAATGTCCCTGGGTTGTACTTATAAGCACATAGTGGCAAACCTAAAGTTGAGAGGTTTGAGATTCCAGAGAAACCCCAGGAAGAAAGTTCTGGATGCTTGTTACTTCTCTAAAACATCCACTGAACATTTTCTTAGTATAGTTGTACACTGAGTCTACTTGAACGGACTTAGTATAAAGGCTTCAAAACTCTCTTTACTTTTATGAAGAGAGGGAATTATGACTAGAGAGAGTACATGGGAGGTCTTTGGGTGACTGAAAAAGCCCTACCTCTTTTTCTTTAGTATATTTAGTCTTGTCCAATTTGTAGGTTCAGCCAGTAACTTCTCCTGAGATAACCACCACAAAAAAATCTATCTCAAGGAGATACCTGTTAATTATCTCAGTCTTTTGAATTCACCACAATATCCATTCCTTACATTAGATTTTTCCACTTGTCTATTTGCTTTGTTTTGATTACTCTCTTTTATCCAGACAGTATGCTCCATAAAGAGAAAGAGGCATAATGATTATAGTTATATCATTACTGTTTATGATGTTGTTGTTATGTGCTGTTTAGTCGCTTATGACTCATAGTGAGCCTATGTACAACAGCCCTAAACCCTGCCCTATTCTCTGCCAATCTCACTACCTCTGACACACCCATCCCGATTACCCCAGTCACTGAATCAATCCACCTCATAGAGAGTCTTCCCCTTCCGCCATCCCTCCACCCTCCCAAGCATGATGTCCCTCTCCAAGGACATCTCCCTCCTTACAACATGTCCAAAGTATGTCAGATGAAGCCTCAGAATCTTTGCCTCCAAGGAGTAGCCTGGTTTAACCCTCTCCAGGATGAATCTGTTTGTTTTCTTGGCAGTCCATAGTACATTCAATACTCGTCTCCAGCACCACAGCTCAAAGGCATCAATTCTCCTTCTATCCTCCTTAGTCATTATCCAACTCTCTGATGCATAACAAGGTATTGCAAAGACCATAGCCTGTATCAGACGCACCTTAGTCTCCAGAGTGACACCATTGCTCTTGGATATTATCATTAATGTCTTTTATGATTAATAATTATAATTATCTAACATTTGAAAACCTTTCAGATATGAAACAGGTTTAATAAAGACAAAAATCTTTAACTACAGGTTAAATTTGTAACTAGGATTACTATTAATTGTCTAAGCTAAAATAGAGTCATTTATTTTTAATCAGGCTCATTAGCCATTTTCCCCCCAAAAAACAAAACTATTTATTTTGCAATTTTAGATATACACTATTGGCAAAGACTGAAATGGCACTATTCTTTAATATTAATGAAAAAGTGATCTTCATATTTTAGAAAAGAATGTTGTTTTATTTACTTATGTGTAATGAAAATTTGAGATCTGAACTTTTTTCTGAGGGATAATTGGACTATAGGAACATGTTCAGGCAAATCTAGACATTTTCTTTAAAAGCAAATGTGTGAAATTGTCAAATATAATATGCTCATATCAAAGAAAAATATTTAAAAAGCATTAATCCTAAGGACAACTGATATCATCAGTTATGACATATTTTTACTACAACAGGCATACTACAATATAACGGAATCCATTTCTATCAGCTTAAACTGAAAATGTTATTGACCATCTTCAAGTCAAGCACGACTCATAGTAACCCTATGAGCAAAAGGCCCGAAGCCCCTTTTTATCAAAGTTTATAGAGTTTCCGAAGGCATGTTATTTAGGAAGTGGATGCTACTCCTTCTTCCAAGCCTGTAGTAGTATGTTATTGTTTTTATTTGCCATTGGTTCACTTGCAATGTAAACCAGTTCCGAACCCTTCCCTGTCCCGAGTCAGTGTCACTAACTCCAACATACCAACTCCCATCTCCACAGTCCCTGTATCAGTCCATCTCATCCTGGGAAAATGCAAACAAATAATTTAGAATAAGGTGATCACTAGGCTTATATGATGACAATTTCATGAATAAACTGATTCTTTCATCCCTTATATGTGTTTCCTCTGAGTTCTTTCAAGGCTTCAAGATGGTCCTAGTGGTTTACTGAATCACTGAATAAAATTCAGATAAATAGAAGAATTCTGTTCTTTTCTTTGCGTATCTCCTATGGAGCTCTGGAGGCCTAGTGGTAAGAAATTGTGCTGAAATCCTAGGACATATGGTTTGAATCCACCAGCTGCTCCACAGGAGAAGGATGGGTAATCTCCTCCCATACAGCTAACTTCCTCTGAAAACTCCCTGGAAGGTCAGCTATGGGTTGGTTCCAATTTGATGATAACACAACAACAACCTAAATAAGAAGGGGGTAAATGATCACAATTTCCTGAGCATTTCTCATAGATTTACCTTTACGTATCATTGGACAACAATGATGACTTGTCACTCACTGCAAGGAAACAGGAACACAACCATTTAATCTACCCTAATATTAGAGATGAAAAGAAGTAGAAGGATCGACACTATGTCTTTATATGCTTGAAAACTATCTTGCATCAAAATAAATAGGAAAATGCAGTTTCCGGTATTTCACCTGTGACAAAATCCATGAAAGCCAAAGTTGAGCACTAGGCCACCAGAGTTTCCTAAATAGCATATGGAGTTGTGAATATTACTTACATCAGTGTACCTCTTAAATTTTAAACATTAAGAAACCTGTAAAATACATGAGGATAAGAACAGAAAAAATACACTGCATTTTATCCAGCTGGTTCTGAGTCACTGTTCTTTCCAAAAGTGTTTTATAGCATTTTACTGCCAATTTCTTTCATTTTTTGGTTTTTAAACCCAGATTCTAGAATATTTCTACTCCTAAGACTGAAAGATAAATAAAAGTGTCTCTCTCTGCTCAGAAGTTTTCATTTAAGACTGTGGGTGGAAGATACATTATGAATAGTATTGATTTTTTTTACCTCAGTCAAGTAACATGAAAGCTTAACTTAGATTCACCTTCTCTTCACATTTGTCATAAATCTCTGACATGCCGATATTCAATATTTGAATGCTTTGTGCACATTAGCAATATTGTAAAATCATACTGTATTGTGACAAGGCACTAAATTTATTTCAGTGAGGGTTCATTTTAGCACTATATGCACTATGAATAATAATGCAGTTATTGATTCTAATGATAGATTATTACAATATTAATGATTTAGTTAAAGCAAGACCTTTTCTCATTTGATATTGAAGTTATAGTCACTAAAGAAAAAAAAAGACAGCAACTATATTCATTTTCCTTAGATAATAATGATGTTGTTTATCATTATTATGAAGTGAATGTGTGTTTTTGTGTGTTATGATACAGGCCATGGTCTTTGCAATCACTTACTATGTCACAGAGAGCGGGGCAATGACGAGGGAGGACAGAGGGAGAATTGATGTCTTGAGCTGTGATGTTGGAGAAGAGTATTGAACATACCATGGACTGCTTGGAAAAGTTTCATCCTAGGGAGGGTTAAACCAAGCTGCTCTTTGGAGGCAATGATTCTGAGGCTTTGTCTGACATACTTTAGACATGTTGCAAGGAGGGACATGTTGGAGAAGGATGTCATCTTGGGAGCGTGGAGGGACAGCGCAAGAAAAGAAGACCCTCTATGAGGTGGATTGATTCAGTGACTGGGGTGATCGGGGTAGGTGTGTCAGAGACAGTGAGATTGAAATAGGATAGAGCAGGGTTTAGGGCTGTTTTACATAGGGTCACTATGAATTTAAGGCAGCTGACCGCACATAACAACAACAACAACAACTATATATCTATCTCCGTCTCTCTCTCTCTCTCTCCCTCTCCCTGTCCCTCTATCTCTATCTCTATCTCTATCTCTATCTCTATCTCCATCTCTATTTCATGTTATGATGAGAAACTTAGGGATAGAGTCTCTTACCTTGTGGCTGTTTTTGTTCGGTGCTGTTAAATCAAGTGCAACTCATAGTAATCTTATGAACAATAGACTGTGTTAATCCACCTGGTTGAGTATCTTCCTACCTTCATCTTTCCTTCACGTATGCAAGCGTGCTACCTCTCTCCAAGACATAACCTCTCCTATCAACATGCCCAAAGTACCTCCGGCATAGCTATTAAAATCTTCAATTCTCATTAATGATAATAAGGGGCTAACCTTGTAAATTTCCTCTCTGTGCTCTGATAAAAACGATTATGTATTCCTTTTCACTCTTACAAAACATCCTTTCACGGAGAATAACAATGATAGCAAGGTGAAATAAAATCAGGTAATTTTTCTAAAGAGTTGGATATATTTAAATGAAATGGAAATGTAATTTAAGGAAAAAACTTCTCCCTTACTGAATCTATTTGAAGCCTTAAGTAGTTGTGAAATTTTGACCACAGTATTGAAAATATAAATAATAAATTTACTAAAGTATCTGCATAGGAATAATAGTATCAATTTGGGCAATCTCTTCTGAAAGCCATCTGGAGGATCAGCTAGGGATCAATTACTACTCAACTGTACTCAACAACAATAACAACAACATAGTCAATTATACCATAAGTCTTTACAGGATGTAAATAAGAAACAGTATAGTCCCATTAATACGCCATTAATTTGTCAACTTAATCAACATTTACCATCACACTAAAGTGTGCTACGTTGTTGTTGTTGTTGTGTACTGTACAGTCAGAAGTAACCCATAGCTAACCCTCTGGCTAGTTTTCAGAGGCAGTTAATCACCCCATTGGAGATTGCCCATCCTTCTCCTGCGAAGCAGCTGGTGAATTCAAACCTCATACCTTTGGGATTGCAGCACAGCTTTTCTTTTTTATTCATTGTTCTAGAAAAAAACATAACACCTTCATTTTTATTCTGTATATGTTGTGCCTTCAAGTTGAGTATGACTCTTGGTGACCTTAAAAATAACAGTTTTGAACCCTACTCTATCCTGAACTATTACTATCATCATCTCTGATATCCTTAAACTCATTGTTACAATGTGTTAATCTAAATAGTTCAGGGTCCCTCCACCTTTCCAAGAATGACTTTTTTTTTCTAAGTTCTAACCCTTCACTGTGCTTATACAAAACCTAGGCTTGGACCAGGAAACAGTTCTTAGAAAAGAGCAGGGAAACACTGCATGTTTCAAAATCAGGAAAGGAGTGTGTCAGGGATGTGTCCTGTCTCCATACCTTTTCAACCTGTATGCAGAGCAGATTATGCAAGAGGCTGGGCTCTACGAGGAGAAATGTGGCCTCAGGACTGGAGGAAGACTCATTAATAACCTGCATTATGCAGATGATATAACCTTGCTTGCTGAAACTGAGGAGGACATGAAGCACTTTCTGTAGAAGGTCAAAGACTATAGTTTTCAAAGTGGATTGAAGCTCAACATCAGGAAGACAAAAATTCTTCCCACTGGACCAATTGACAATACCATGATGGATGGAGAAGAGATTGAGGCTGCTAACAGTTACAGTTTGCTTGGCTCCACAATCAGCACTCTTAACATCAGCAGTCAAGAAAACAAAAGACACATTGCTTTAGGTAAATCTTCTATCAGGGACCTCTCCACAAATTGCATTAGGTAAATCTTCTGTAAGGGATCTCTCTAGAGTACTGAGAAGCAACGATGTCTGTCTAGAGACTAAGGTGCACTTGATCCAGGTCATGATCTTCATAATTACTTGATGTGCATAAGAGAGCTGGATAATGACTAACAAGGATAGAAGAAAAATGGATGCCTTTGAATTGTTGTGTTCGGAAGGAGTCTTGAACATACTATGGACCACCAAGAAAAAAATAGGTCTGTCTTGGAGATGGTGAAACCATATTTCTCTTTGATGCTAGGATTTTGAAGCTCTGTCTCACATACTATGGACTTGTGGCCAGGGGGATCTGATCATTGTAGGAGAACATTATGCTCAGCAGGGTGGAGGGACAGCACAGAAAAGGAAGACCTTGGATGGGATGGATTGATAAATAACTAAGGTAATGGGCATAGGTGTATCAGAGTAAGTGATACTGGCTTAGGACAGGACAGGTTTCAGAGCTATTGTACACAGGATAACTATGAGTCACAGGCAACTAGACAGCTTATAACATCAACAACAACTCTTCATAATATTATTCCCTGAGTATGTGACATTAAGTTTCACCATCTTTGCCTTTAAAGACCTCTAACTGGACTTTCTTCAAGATTGATTGATTGATTGATTCTTTTGGCAATCTATGTGATATTCAATACTCTTCTCCAACATCACAAGTCAAAGATGCTGGCATTCTTCTGTCATCTTTATTCATTGTTTAACTTTCAGAATCATAACATGTAATTGAAAATTGACCCATCACTTGGGTCAGGTACACCTTAGTCTCTAAACTGACCTCCTAGCTCTTTAGTATTTTTCACTATAACAAGTCTTTTGATTTTTTTAACTGCTGATACCGAGTGTTGGTTGTAGATCCCAATAAGACTAAATAATTGAAAATTTCAATCTTTTCCCATCTATCATGGTGTTGTCTATTGTCCCAGTTGCAAGGCTTTCTGTTTTCATGATATTGAGTTGTAATCCACATTGAAAGCTGGAGTCTTTGATCTTCTGCAGCAAACATTTTAAGTTCTCTTCCCTTTCAGCAAGCAAGATTGTGTCATTTGCATGACACAGGTTGTTGATACATCTTCCTCTCATCTTGATGTTACATTCTTCTTCATAGAATAGTTTTTCAAGTGATTTGTGCAGCATACAGATTGAATAGGTATGGAGAATATATATAGTCCTATTGCTTATCTTTCCTGATTTTAAACTATTCAGTGTACCCTTTCTTTTTTCAGAAAACAAATTATCAGTTTGTTGTTATTGTTGTTGTTATGTGCCGTTGAGTCGCTTGCGACTCATAGCGACCCTATGTTCAACAGCCCTAAACTCCGCTCCATCCTGTGCCAATTGCACTGTCTCTAAAACTCCCATCCCGATTATCCCAGTCACTGAATCAATCCACCTCATAGAGGGCCTTCCTCTCCTGTGCTGTCCCTCCAACCTTCCAAGCATGATGTCCTTCTCCAAGGACCTGTCTCTCCTCACAACATGTCCAAAGTATGTTAGAC
>NW_006399796.1:13194761-13218492 GCF_000299155.1 Elephantulus edwardii | reverse complement strand
CCCATTATTATAAATGCATCTTGAAAAATATCAGTTTAGGTATAGGTTTTGCATGAGCCCAGTTACGTGTTCTGGCATTCCTAGTTTCTCAATGTTAGCAGTGATTTGTTGTTATCCACAAGGTCAGATGTCATTGTATAGCCAACAACACAAATAGACCTTCTTCTGGTATTCTCTGCTTTCTGTCAAAATCCATTTGATGTTTGAAATTATATCCCTAATTCTAAATCTACGTCTAGCTTGCATTTATAGCAGTTCTCTACTGAGTCACTTGCTGTTCAAGCCATTTTTTCCCTAATCTTCAGCATCATTTTACTTGTGTGTAATGTTAATGATATTTTGTGATAATTCCATATTCTGTTGAATCATCTTTCTGTAAATTGGAGCAAAATAGGTCTCTTCAGTTAGTTAGCCAGGTAGCCATCTTCCAGATTTGTGATGGATGTATCCTGATGAGCATGTCTAGGCCTGTATCTGTTTGTTAAAACATGTCAATTAGTATTCCATACATTTCTGGTGACTTATTTTCATTCATTGACTTCAGCTTAAACTTCTTGTTATTTACTATTGGTTCTTGATCATATGCTACTTTTTAGAAATTTTATACTGGCTTATTTAGACAGTTCATATACATTGTTTTTCATACCAGATCTTTCCCATTTCCTTGACCCATCCCTCCCTCCACTCATCAAATTGTGTAACCCTGTGATTAACACCCTCACCCAAGCACCCATTCTCAATCCTCTCCCCCCACCATTTCCCTCTTAGATAATCGTACATGCTTCACTAGTTATCTATTTCTGCAATAATGGTCTTATACAGCATTTGTCCTTAGGGGACTGAGTTAGTTCACTTAGCATGTTCTCTATTCTCCCCCAAGTTAGGTAGTGATTTACAAAATCATTGCTCCTGTGTGCTGCATAGTATTCCATCATGTGAATGCACCATAATTTCTCAATCTTTCAATTGTGGTTGGACATTTGGGCTATTTTTTTTAATATGAAGACAATGTATACAGAATTCTTAATTAATACATTAAAGTAAAATTTTCCAACCATTATTTTCTCAGATGCTAGCTCCAAGTAAAAGAACTTGAGAAAGAAAATAAATCTCCAAAGACAATATTTTTGTGTATCATCAAGTTGTAACCAACCACAGCTGACTCTACAAAGGTTTTCAGAGGCCGTTAATCACACAGAAGGTGTCTCCCACGAGGCAGCTGTTGGAGTTGAACAACATGCCTTTGCATTGGCAGAGTAACTCCTTATCACTAAGCCATCAGAACTCAGAACCATTTATGACATCAAACCACAATATATGAAGAAATCATAATTGTAATTGGACAGATCAGCGTTAACACTGACTAGCTGTTTCTAGAGATATTTTACAGAGCAAAGAATTCCCAGATTTGAGGGCCTATCCTAATTTTCATAAAAATCTAAGTTTTCTAAAATATTGCTGATTTTGTGTCTTTTTAAATTTTCTTTTTATTGCTTATAATAAGGACCACACAATATCATTCCATTTCTATGATTTGTTAGAATTGAAGTGTTGCTGTTTTTTTAAAAAAAAATCACCCAAAACCAAACAAACTAAACTTGTCCCAAGCTGTACAATTTTTTCAAAGAAGCAATGGGAGCTGTAGGGGGTAGTCTAATATAAAAAAGAAAAAAATTCCATATATATTTTTAAAAAGTATGTAGAAACAATATAAAATGGATTTTTAACTTATCATATTAATGATAATGGTAACAGATGTTTTTTATACCATGAAATTGTCTTTGTGGTGCTTGGCCACCACAATTAACTTGCACTCCATTTTTACTTAAGATATTTGACGAAACACAGAATCACTCCATCAGTTCTTAGTCATGAACCCTTGCTCTCCAAAGGTTAATGCTCCGTCCTACTTCATGGACTTGAATGGTTTCTTCTGTTTGTGTATTAAAGGAAAATATGTATTCTAACTACCTCTTTACTTAGTTCTCACTTATGTAGAAAGCAATGAGAACAAGAGTGTTATGAAAATAGAATCACATAATAAATTGTTTCATTATGGGGTTATTCTGTCCTTTCTCCCTAAAATGATAAGACAGAATTCTATGAGAGGAAATTATAGATATAAAATACAGCATTCTGTTTCTATTACTTTATTCCTAATGTTCAGCAAGATTTAATATGCAATATTTTTTCACTCCCAGTCCAGCTTTTGTAAGTCACAGAGCGCCACAGGGAAGAGAAATCTCAAGCATTAATTTCTATTTCTCCTGGCTATCTTAATGGAGCATTTATGTAGCTACAGAAGCTACTTCTTACTTACTAATGCTATTTCCACACAGACAGGAATTTTCCCCATTAGTGTGTTTAGCAGAAAGGAGTGTTTCAGGGAGTGAAAGCAAGAGTGCTAGCAAGGGGATTTTATGCACATGAATCTCATCTCCAAAGCCACAGTCATGCTCACTCTCTGCTGTTCACATGGTGATTGGACAAGTGCCCAAGGGCATAGGTGCCAGGCAGGGATTCTTTCACTGTGACAGTTTGCATAACATTGCCTCTGTCATCTCATTAGCAGGCATAAGCATTTTTGCCACATGCTGATTAATACAGTCACACCTGCTCTCACCAAATTATCCTAAGAATTGGACTTGGAATTCTTTTGTATTCCTCTGGGCTGCTGACCATTTAATTCTGCTACTTTATAGGACAAGAGGTCATTTGGTCCAAGTTTATGCCTCCAGGCAGGCATAACATCAGAGATGAATGAGTTTCTGTTATGTTTTAAAATATTAGTGAGATGGTGATTCCACAATTTGTAACCAGCATCAGTGTTTAATCAGCCTTTTAATTGTAATGTAGTGAGTTGCCTGATAAAGAGGAAATTATATTTTTTTTCTCATTCTAATGCAGGAAAGTAGATTAACGGTTCAATCTATTTACAGAATGAAGAAAAATACGTATTTTAAGTAGCATTTTATTTCATTCTCACTTATAAACATGACCACAAGAACAAAGATGTTATGAAAACAGAAGGTTGTAAAAACAACAATAAATTCTGCCTTTCAAGAGTTGACAGTCTTGTGTATGTCTGTGCCCACAGACAGTAGACACAGCCATAAAGGATCTTCTGGTACCAGAAAGAATTCCTTACATGCCCCCTTCACTGATGTAAATGTAAAACTCAGGTTGTCCCACAGTACCAGCCCTACTTTTGTTTGCTGTTAAATAGCAAATGGGAAAGCTGCATTCAGAGCCTAGAAGTCACTAGTGAAAAGAGGAATCACATACTACTTTTCTTTTTTGTCATTTGTTTTGATTAAAATACTCCTGGTGCATCTAGGATTTTTTTTTTATTTTTTTCCCCCAAATGGGATCACTTAACACTAACCTCAGAAAATAACGTGGGCTGAGAGTGAGTCTAAATAATAGCCAGGATCAATGACGCCAACCATACATTAGACCCGTGCTAGAAGTCTCCTCTAACTCAGACATGCTGTAGTTGTTATTAGATGTCTTCCAATAGATTCCAGTGCACAGTAATCAGGTGCAGTAGAAAATAACACTACCAATCCTGTACCATCCTGAAGGACTTTGCTATGTTTGAGTTAATTTTTCATGAACTTTTCACTGGCCGTTTATTTTAGAAGTAGATTACCAATTTGTCTACCCAGTGTTTTAGTTTAGAAGTTCTGTGTTGGCTGAAACCTATTCTCTAGGGGTGATCTTGATAATCTTTAAAATATCCATGAAATAGACATCATTGTTATTTTTTATTAGGTGTTCTTTGGTGACTCAGGTATATCACTCAAAATATCTTTCCTAGCCAAGAATTAACTGTTTATTTTGTGCTGAAGTATTTATTGCATTAAGCAGAGAGGATTAGAGTAGGACACAAGCCCCACCCTACAGTCTTATATAAGGCCCTGGGACCTCAATGCTAGCTCTCTTTTGGGGACTGCTCTCCAGTCTCTGCAAAACCAGAACATCTACATATTTACAGTCCCATAAGTCAGTCCCCTGATGGACCTGAGTCTCTGGAAAACCTTTCAATGAATCACGGAAACCAAGGAACATAGAGGAGTGAGGGAACTGAACAAAGGAGGGATTCTTGATGTTGTAAATCATGGAGATAGACAGCAAATCAAGCATTTGGGGACAATGTTGACTCAGCACTTCTTATAACTGGCCTGCTATTAATTTTAGCAGAACAAATTATGAATATGGGTACTGTTAAGTTGAGTATGAATCCTAGCAACATTATGAAAAATAAACTTGGACCTGCTTCTATCCTTTGCCGTTCTCGTCATCTCTGATACACCGGAACCCAGGGCTGCAGTGACTGTGCCAATCCATCTTGTTGGGATTCTTCCTCTCTTTCTCCTACCATCCACCTTCCCAAACAATGTCTCTTTCCAAGGTATAGTCTCTACAGCACACATGCCCAAACCATGACAGGCAAAGCTTTGCAATCTTTGCCTCCAAGGAGCGTTCTGGTTGTACTTTTTCCCAAGAATTATCTATTTGTTCTTTTGGCCGTCTTTCAGATATTTAGTACTGATAAACAATAACACATCTCAAAAGCATCAATTCTTCTATCACCCCTTTTCATTGCTCTGATTTCAAGAGAATGGCAAGGGATTGAAAAGACCATGGCCTGAATCAGGCATACCTCTTGGTTCTCAAACTGACATCATTATTGTTTAGTATTTAAAATTCAAAATAGGCATCATAACAACACACAAATCACCACAGTACAGTAAACTGACATGCTATCACCGTATGCCTTTAGAAAGAATAATTTTGCCAGATAGTAAGAATAAAGACCAAACTGAATGCACTGGATTTGGAGAATAAAAAAAGGAAGAACTCACTCAGCAGTTTTCAAGTTGAAAGAACTGAGAACCAAATTTGTCTTGAGCTGTGATACTGAGATATGGTATGGACAAAATATTGGATGATCTAGGGAACTTAGAAAAAAGATGGAAGGAATATATAAAGTCACTGTCTTCAAAATAATTCCTGAAAAACTTCAGGAAGTACCATGTGAAAAAGAGTCCACCGTAATGAAGGAAGACTTTTAAACTGTACTGAAGGTAGTGGCAAAAAATAAGACCTCAAGAATTGATGGGATACCAGTTGCCATGCTTCAGCTAACAGATGCAGCCCTAGATATGCTAACAGTTTATGCCAAGAAATTTGGAGGACAACTATTTATACCACTGATTGGATTAGATCTATATTTATCCCCATTCTCAAAAAAAGTGATCCAGCAGAATGTTTAAATTATTGAACAATATCATTACTATCACATACAAACAAGATATTGCTAAAGATTATCCAAAATCTGCTAGAACATACATTAACAGAAACTGCTGGATGTTCAAACTGCATTTAGAAAAAGCTATGGCACTAGGCATATCATTGCTAATGTTAAGCGGATTTTGGCTGAAAGTAGAGAAAACCAAGAGACTGTCTATTTGTATTGTATTGATTGTGCAAAGGCATTTTACTTTGTGGATCATAATTAAATAATGTTACAGCTAACATTGAAAAGAATTAAAATTCGAAAACACTTAATTAAAAATATACCTATACAAAGAAAACCAAGAACAAAAAGCTGTTGTCCAAACAATCAAGGGAACACTGTATGGTTTAAAATCAGAAAAGATGTATGTCAGTGTTGTATCCTTTCTCAATATCTATTTAATCTGTACACTGATTAAATAATTCTTGATTCTGGACTCTATGAAGAACATGGCATCAGAACTGGAAGAATACTTACCAACAACTAGCATTATTTAGATGACACAACCTTGTTTGCTAAAACTGAGGAGGACTTGAATCACTTGCTGCAGAGAATACAGCTTTCAATATGGATTGCATCTTGATATCAAGAAGACAAAAATCTTACCACTTGGCTAATAAGCAACAAAATAATAAATGGAGAAAAAATTGAAATTGTTAGTAATTTCATCTGATTTGGATCTAGAATCAACACCCTTGGTATCAGCAGTTAAGAGGTCAGAAGTAGTATTGCATTGGGCAAGTCTACAGTCAGGCACTTCTCCAAATTACTGAGGAGTAATGCAATGGTCCTGTAATTTTAAAGACAAAGGTGCACCTGATTCAAGCCAAGGTCTTCTCCATAACTTGTTATACATCTGAAAGCAGGACAATGAATAAGGAAGACAGAGAAATTGATGTCTTTGAACTGTAACACTGGAGAAGAATAGTGAATATTCTAATAGTGAATATTGGGATGCCAAAGAACAAACAAGTATGTCTTGTGAAAAGTGCAGACAGGATGCTTCTTGGAAGTAAGGATGACAAAACTTTATCGCACATATTTTGGGAGTGTGGCAAGGAGATGGAGGTATCGTGTTTGGAAAAGTGAAAGGTTGGTGAAAAAGAGAAAGATTTACAGTGAGGTGGATGGACACAGAGACTGCGGCAATGGGCTTGAGTATGTCAAATCGTGAGAATGGCACGGAATGGGACAGGGTTCAGATCTATTGTTCATAGGGTTGCTATGAGTCATACTCGACAGCAACTAACAACAGCAGCACTTTTTTTCTCTCTGATTTTATTTGGTTTTTTATGCTTATGTATTTTGGTAGTCATAACTGAGCATATTTTAAAAAAAAATAATTCTATTCCTCTCACACTATCCCAGATCAGCAGAAAATGTTTGTCTCTGCCTCAGAGGGGAGGAATCAGTCTAATAGGACAGCTTGCTTTAATAGCACAGAGTGGTGAAGAGCATGGTGCACCTCATAACCTTTTTCCATCTCTATCACTAATCCTCACTGGACTTTGACCCAAAGATAGTTGTACAAATTGTCAATGTACACAGCTTCTCACTGAAATGTTAGAGGTTTTGTTGCTTGTTGTTCTTATGTTCCACTGAGTTTAAACCTACATATAATTGACTCTCCAGTGAGTTTTCAGATTATAAATCACACACAAACATTACCCATTTTTCATTCTGTGGAGTAGCTGATGAATTAAAATGTTTTACTTTTTGGTTAGGAGTCAAACTCCTTACCACGAGGCTACAAGAGCTCCTAGAGCTTCTAGAGATTTGGATTTACCTCAGAGTATATAAAAATACTTCTGAAATACAATCTTTGAAAATCTTTTCAAGAAGTCTGGTAGGCATGTGGTTGCTATGCATTGGAAACAACTCTACAGTACCAAATTTAAAGGAAGCATAGAAAAAAACACAAACAGATGGGAACAAAGTAAGGTCACGGTACGTTTTGCTCCAGGAAAAGTTGCCTCGGTTGGACGAATCTCTCCCATGGTAACTCTTAAGCCACCGTCTCTTTGACTACAGCTACTTTTCAGTTGTTTTGGTTACAGGTCATTGCATTGTCCTTCATGTTTTCTCTGTGCTATTTATCCATTTGCCAAATGTAGCAGGAAGTCAGAGCATACATCTTGAATAAGAATTAGCTTCCAAGAACAGATTGGTGGATGGAGATAAATGGAAAGTAGAACTGGCACAGCCAAACAGAAAAGTTAAGACAATTATTTGAGTCAAACAGCCTAAATACAAGGTTCTAATTCTATCTCTCCACTTTACTTACAGTTTCTGGTAGTCTCAGATGTTTCTTGACTTAAAACATACTTTTATTATTATCTCTATTGACACCCTCTTCCACTTGTGTCTGACTCGATGTCTTGTCTATTTTATAAGAAGACTATGGATACTGGATGAGAACCCAGCCACTCTACTGTGACTCATGCTTACTTGATTGACAATATCTTAACAAATCTTATACCCAAACAAGATACACTTAGAGGTGATAGAAGGTCAACATAACTTTTTTTTTTTGGTTTGCAACCGTATTCATATATATTATGCTTTTTTCATTTACTTTCTGCTATGCAATAATTTACTGTTATGTGCATGTACGTTTTGTTTTATACAGTAATTTCTATACATTGTATTTTACATAATTAATTACAAACGAACTATGACTTGCTTCTCTTCTCTTAGCTGAAAAAAGTTGATCTAAAATAATGTGGAATTTACTCAACAATATCACTGATTTCACATAATGTAAAATCTTGATGAAGATTATTCCAAATCAACTACAGCAGATTGATGACAAAGAACTTCTAGAAATTCAAGCTAGATTCATAACAGGCCCTGGAATAAGGGCTATTATTGATAATGTCAGATGGTCCTTGTCTAAACATCAGGAAGATGTTTACTTGTGTTTCATGGACTATGAGAAAACATTCAGATATGTTGTTATTATTGTTTTTAGATATCTTCCACCAAGTCTATGATAAATAGATTGAAACCTTGCCCTACCCTGCTCTATCCTTAGGAGCTGCATCTTGTTCAAGCCCACTGTTGCAGGCACTATGCCAATCCATCTCATTGAGGTTTTTCTTCTCTCTTGCTGGAGGTACTACTTTTCAAACTTAAAAATCTTTTTCCAAAAAATAATTGCCACTGACAACATGCACAAAGTAGATGAGGTAACATTTCACCATCAGTGTCTCCAAGGAGCATTCTGATATTACTTCCTCCAAGGCAGATTTGTTTATTCTTTTGTCAGTCTATGGTGTATGCAATACTTTTCCCGACATCACAATTTAAACGCACTGATTCTTATTCCGTCTTTCCGATTTATTATCCAAAGTTGATATAATTGTTGTTGTTATGTGCTGTCGAGTCACTTGCAATTCAAAGCAACCCTGGGTACAATAGTTCTGAAGCGTGTCCTGTCCTGAGTCAGTCTCACTGACTGTGACACACCTACCACCATTGCCCTAGTTACTGTATCAGTACATCTTATCCAGGTCTTCCTCTCCTGTGCCATCCCTCCACCCTCCTAGCATGATATTCTTCTCCAAGTATCAGTATCTCCTGGCCAAGAGCCCAAAGTATGTGAGACAGTGCTTCAAAATCCTAGCCTTGAGGGAGAAACTTGGTTTCACCCTTTCCAAGACAGGCCTAATTATTTTTTTTGGTGGTCCCTGGTATGTTCAAGACTCTTCTCCAGCACCACTACTCAAAAGCATCAATTCTTCTGTCATCTTTAGTCATTGTTAGTCATTATTCAGTCATTGCTCTGATGCATAGCAAGTAATTATGAAGATCATGGCCTGCATCTTAGTTTTTAGACTGACATCTTTGCTCTTCAGTACTCTGGAAAGGTCCCTGACAGTAGCCCTGACAGTAGATTTACTTAATGCTATTCATCTTTTGATTTCCTGACTGTTGGTACTGAGATGTTGATTGTGAAGTCGAGCAAGCTGTAATTGTTAACAACCTTAACCTCTTCTCCACCCATCATGACACTGCCAATTGGCCTAGTGGTGAGAATCTTTATCTTCTTGAGGTTGAGCTTTAATCCATATTGAAGATTATAGTCTTTGACTTTCTATAGCAAGTGCTTCAGGTCCTCCTCAGTTTCAACCAAAAAGGTTGTGTCATCTGCATAATGGAGCTTGTTGAGGAGTCTTTTTCCAACCTTGATGTCATATCCGTCCTCACAAAGCCGAGCCTCCTTAATGATCTGTTCTGCATGTAGACTGAAAAGGTGTGGAGACAGAATACATTCCTGACACATTTCCTTCCTAATTTTGAACCACGTAGTGTTTCCCTGCTTCCTGGTCCAAGTAACTAATAATACTATGGGTTGGGTAAGATACTTTAAGTGGACATTCTTTTTCTGTAGCTCCTTATATAGGTCCTTCACAGATTTCTTAACTGTTACTGCCACGAATGCTAACTGGATCCACATAAAGTGAAAAGATTGAAGACTTCAATCTTTTTTCCATCTCTAGTCTATAGTCTCAGGTTTGAGCTTTCCCTCCTTTTGATGTTGAAGTATAATTCCTACTGATGGCTGTAGGTTGTGGGTTGTTTTTTTGTTTGTTTGTTTGGTTTTATGTTCTTCAATAAGTGTTGCAAATATTCTTCAAGTCTGCAAGGTTGTGTCATCTGTACAGTAACTTATTGATGGGTCTTCCATGAACACTTATAGCACATTCTCCTCCCTATAGTTCAGTTCTTGCACCATTTGTCCAGCATATCTAGTGACTAGATATGGAGTAAGGAGACAACCCTGACAAGTAACATTCCTGATTTTAAACAGTGCAATATTCCCTTGTTCTGTTTGTACAACAGCTTCTTAGTTTAAGTAAGTTTAGCAAAAGTACAATCAAGTGTTCTGAGACTCCTTAATTTTATCCATAATTTGTTATGATTCACAATCAAAATGTATTTGCATAATTAACAAAAGTAAATATCTTTCTTAGATTCTTTACTTTGAGTCCTTCTGTCATCATCAATGATATCTATCCCTTGTTCTAAAGCCTTTTCTGAATTCCACTTGAATTTCTGAAATTTTGTCCCTGTATTTCCCTAGCCATTTTTGGATAATCGTCAGCATGCCTGAAGTCTGACACTACCTGATTTACCTGAGTGTGATAATATTTTTATTGTTTGATAATGTCCACATTCTGTTGGATCCTTCTTGAATTTTTTTTCTTTTTTCTTTAATCCGTGACTTACAGAACTACTGAGAATCTTTTGATTTCATAGAGTTGCCAAATTAATTTAAGTCTAGAGCTTCTGGTGGCCGTATTTCCACATGCCAGAAATTTAAGTACATTGGCAAGAAATTATCCTTTTTTTAAAAATTGTTTAATTTGTTGACTTGATGGTGCCTAAGAACAACATTAATGAACATTAGTAATATTCTATGCCAATATGTGCCAAATCCATGACTTCATGACTCTTCACAGAAAATAAATTTTAGTTGCATGTGGGCAGCTAAACCAAATTACATATTTATTTTTCCTTTGTTTCTGGTTTTTACTGCCTTTTCAGTGGAGTTGTTTATAACATGCAGGTGTTATGAAGTTATTTGCAAACATAGGGTTTTTTATTTAGTACATATGTCTCCAGGCTTCTCCTCAGGGACCCAACTTGCTGGGGTCTAGACAAGGAGGACTAAAAAAAAAAAAAAAGGAGACTTTAGATTAAAAAAAAAAATTACCAGTGGAGTATTTTATTTGGATATTTCATTTTCCCTAGACTGTGTGCATTAACTATTTTCTGTATAAACAATTTAAGCATAATTATGAACGCTACAATATGTAACTACTTTTTATGTATGTGGTACAAATCTTCTTTAGTATTCTATTTCTTACATATTTGATTGAATACTAAGTAAAGCATGTGTACCTATATTTTGCATTTAGACAAAGAGTTTTGTTCATTTCACCTTAAAGGAGATGTTTAAAATTCAACATGGAAGGAAATACTCTTTAAGCCAAAATTCCAAGCACTTCCTGAAACTAAGATAAATTACTTTAAAGGGACCATAAGTCTTCTTGCATGCCAAGATTTTGTGTTTACAAAGCACTGCCCTAATGAGGTTAATAGAAATGAATTTGGAACAAATGGACTGAATGGTCTTGAAATACACAGTTAAAGTGTAATGACAAAAGTGTTTGATAAAATATGTTTTAGATCTTACCAAACCACAAATATTTACATAGTATATGGTGAATGTCTAACTTCAGATATATGGTTTAACACACACGCTTTTGTACAAAAATTGAAATTATGGATACAACACATATAAAAATGTACTTTTAATGTTATTAGATATGTTAAAATGTTCCTTTTTATATCATAGGCTAAGACACATTTATATTAATATAAAAATATATTCATATAAAGAAAATGTCTCTTAATTACCTCAGCATGTATAATGTGAACCTCATTGTTCCAATGAGAACCCACACGATTTATAGTTATCCCAAGCTAGGGTTTGACAGGCAGCCATCTGGGGACCTGCAAGAGCCCATTTTGAAAATGCAAACCTTCCATAAGATCAAAGTGTATTCAGAAGTATTAAATTATACCCAGATAGAAAAATATGTTTCCTCAGTCTTTTATGTGAAGCTTTACATTGATACATGCTCTCTGAGTCTTCAGTTTCATACATATAAACATCCATGCCACTGAAATACTTAGACATGGCTAGGAGGGGAAAAAAGATCAGAATTGGGATCACATGTCCTTTCCGGCCTCTAACTGTGGCATTCATCTGACATAATAGAGACTCACAAACACTGTGAGCCTTCACTCTGCAGGGGTTACAAAGCTGTTCAGTGTAGGAAATCAGCACGTGAATATCTCTTCCCCTAGCTATAAAATGAAAAACACCTGACACTTGAGAACTGTTAGTACATGATTTGAATGCCATTAGGGGCTGCTGCTACACATTTCATATTACAGCTGTGGAGTGTGTAACCCATGAATAGCACTTGTGTTATGTTTGCTTTGGAAAACTCTGTGTTCATCCCTCCAGGCGCTCTATTTGCAAGTACTCCCAAGTGAGGAAGAGAGCAGGGGGGAAACCGAAGCAAACAGATCTATTTTACAGAATCTGCGCTATAAAGAAGGTGTCCTGGTGGTGTAGCGGTTAAACCCTTCATTGCTGACTGAAAGGTTGGCGGTTCCAATGCATCCAGCCTGCTTTCCTAAAGACTACAGCCTTGAAAACCTTGTAAGGCAGTTCCTCAAAGCCAGTTTGGGTCTAAATTGATTCCGTAGTAGTAGGTTTATGTTTCAAGGTTCCATAGGAAATATTTTTAAAGTAAGGAGAAATGGCTAGCATGCTTCCCATGCCAGTTGTAAAATTTAAAGCATGGTATATCCTATGAGGTCTTTTCTTGATATAAGAAAGACTGTTAGTAATATGTACTGAGCTCCATTTCTATGCAACTTGTTCCCTGGGGCTGAGAGCTTTAATAAACATTGACTCCGCCTCTTTGAATTTAATTTGTGAAAAGAGGGCTATAACATGGTATTTTCCTCTGGAAAAAAAAGTTGCTCTTTTGGGTTTCTTTAACAACTTCTCAAGTTGTGAATATGAGATCAGGATAATCTTCCAATGCTTTATGAAGTTTATATTTCTCTTGGATTTATTTCAAGATGGCCCTGTTTTTACTTCAGTATTGGTATAAAATCTCATAATTTCTCTCTATAAAGTTCATTGTATATGAAAGTACTATATTTCAGGAATATGTAAGCTGATAATCAAATTTTATTTTTAATAAATGAGTGCATTATGAAAATGAGAACTTGATTTCAGCTGTATTTTTCTGTCTGCTCACCAACTACTACTTTTCAGTTCTGTTACTGAATTCTTCTGTTTGTGTTAAGATTTTCTTTTAGGTAATCATTAGATATCTGAAAAGGATTTGGGAGTGGAGCATGTTTGCATCTGAAATGAAATTTGTCATTTAATTACTGAGCAATTGCTATATGGTGGGTAACTTGCATAAAAGACTTAATCTAACAGACACAACATTAAAGATAGGTACTAAGATAACTTTACATCAATTTTTAAAGCTACTCAGTAGAAGTTAAATAGGTATGAAACTCGATGTCAAATCATTCTAAATCTGGGGTCTAAAATCTTAAACATCATCCTCTAATGCCTTTTACAGATCACTATGAAAGTTTTGCAGAAATATCCCTTTTAAGGGAGCTCTGGTAGCCAAGTAATAAACTGTTCTGCAATCCCCAAAATGCATGGTTCAAATCTGCTAACTGCTCTGCCACGGAGGATGGGCAATCTCCTCCCATTTGATTCACTGCCTCTGAAAATCTGCTAGAGGGTCAGTTATGAGTCAGTTGGTCCTGACTTGAGGAAACACAACAATTAATTTTAAAATCATCCAAGTTTTTGTGACTCTTGCTTACTGGTGTTCTTCTGTACTGTAAAGTCGAATCAGAACCAAAGCATAGTTGGTTGACACTCTGGACGGTTTTCAGAAGTAGCAAATTGTGTGAGAAAAGATTACTCATCTTCATCCTGTGAAGCAGCTAATGGATAGTGCTCTTTTGCAGGATCTTTTTAAAAAGTCTAATAAAACAGTCTTGTAGTCTTGTAAACATGAAATTATCCCATTCCTGTATGTCTTGGCTTACAAGCCTGAGTACCCTTGAATATTAAATACCAGTTAAAATGAAATATTAGTATCTGATTCTATATTAGACTAACCACATTTGAATTTCTACAAGTTGTGCCAGGACATGATAATTTTTAAATATTTTTTTCAATCATTCTCTTACACGAACAGATTCAAAACCTGTCGTGTACATTAAGATTTTTTTTTTTAAAAAAAGGTTAAATTCTCCACATTCCTTTCCTAACTATACTCAAAATTGTAAAGATTTTCTGTCTTCTTGGAAAAACAAACCAGTGGTAGACATGCTTTTGTATTTCCACATGGGCTTATTAGTACATCATTCTTCCTAACTGATAATGCTCCAAGAATATTTCAGAGGCTGTATCTATTTTGCAATCTGCATTTCTGTTTTTCTGGTGAGAAAGATGTGTTAGAATTAGCAACATCCAAAGTGAATATCACTTTGCCTTACAATTTTCTGTCTTTCCGGAATGTAACACTCATTCCTCATCTAGCAGATTCCATGTAATTTCCATCGACATTTGTAAACCACTTTTGTTGAGGAGCAAGTGTGCAAACTTATTCAAGGACTAACGAACGAGAGGAATATCCATTTCAGTGTCAACAGCCTAGCATGAAAGCCTTTCCAGATAATTTCACTATTTTCAAAAATAAGGACTTAACGGCATATTTTTCTTTCTTCAATGGTAATATTTATTGGGAAAATATAATTTCCTAATACTAAAAATAATATCATTGTCAAATGTACCTAGAACAGAGACAAATCTCAAAACAGTAAGCTATGGAATAACAGTGGATATTCTTTGTAAGGAATTCTGTGATTCTAAAGGGAAATATTTTGGCTGGTCATGTCATATAAAATTTTTATACCAGATGAACTCTCCAACTTTGGCATTTCTTCCAATTTTCTGGAAATTGGGCAAACAGATATACATCAATTATTGGGTAAATTAGATGTCGTACCTATGATCTACAAATCATGCGGAAATTGTGATTGTCCCGTCCTGATATACTTTCCACCTTTCTTTTGCTCTGAGGGGTTAACTTCCAAGGATTGTATTAGTAGATTCTCTTGTAGTCTGGCTACAAGTTGACCAATGGACTATAATTGGCCTGCTAATTGAGAATGAATTGAAGGTATTTTTTCTTCAGTTTTTGCTTTCCTTGGTCATGGAAATTAGCAATGTGGGTTGTCAAGGACCAGCTTCCATTATGTGACCCTCCCTATTGTCCTTCACATTTGCTTAACTACCTTTTTCTCTTGTCCAATCAGAATAGATTAATAACTCCTCACTATTTGTAAGAGTTGATCTTTTCACTTATTTGTTAAATGAAACCTGAAATACTTTTATTAATAGTATCTTTTTTAACAATCCACAAATATTCAGTATGAGTATGAAATTTGAGAAGATTGCCTTATAGATAATGTGGGACTCTAATTTTCTTGAAAGGACCCTTAAGTCGCATGACTCCATGAAGCTTAGATAGTCCTGATATCTTTCTTGGAAGTAATAACACTTCTTATGTGAATCTTGCTTATTTCTTGGACCACCCTTCCACTGTTCCTTTCTTTCTTCTTTATTTCTCTTTGCTTTCCTTCTCTTCATGCCGTTTCTTCTCTCTCGTTCCTTCTCTCTCACTTTTATTTTGACAATTCATTTTGTCTTCTTGCAAGCAGGAAAATATTCTTGAGAATTATTATTAGAAAAAAATTTGAACATCCTAAACTTTAAGTTAAAGAGATATACATACCTGATATATCTTAGGACACTGGTGGCCTAGTCAAGTTGTACTGTCAATCCAAAGGCACTCAGTTAAAATCATCAACTTTCAACAAAGAAATATTTGCAATTTCTTCTTTGTGATTTATAGCCTCTAAAAACCTACTGAAGGGTCAATTATGAGTCAGTTCTGTCTCAACAGTACATAACAACAATAATATATCTTGAGATGTAACAGGCTAATTTTACAAACATTTATGGTCACAATACAAAACAACCATCCCCCATGTTTCTATGAGTTCCTTCTGCATGCTAACTCTTGTGGTAGATGCTAGGGAAATAGCAAGAAACACAGACTGTTCTCTGAAAGCTCACATAGAGGAATTCCAAATAATTACATCAAAGACTGGTGGCTCTAAGAGAAGGGGAAAGAATATAGACTGTATCTTATTACTGAATTACAGAAGAACAACAATTTAGCATCAAAGAAGGTACCCTGCAAGAAACACTGCATGACTGACATACAGAATATCAGTAGGAGTTAGTCAAGCAAAAAAGAGGAGTTGCCTAGATCTAAAGAGCGATATATATGATGCTCTAGATGTGAGTGTTCTGCTAGTATAATTAGTTCATACAGAGTTGTACTGCTAGCCCACACGTGTTGTCCCTCTGGTGATTTGAATCTTCCAGCAGCTAGGAGGGATAAAAGATGGGCAATCTCCTCCTATATGATTTATAGCCCCTGATATCTCACTGGAGGCGAGGACAGGAGGGCCACTATGTGTAGATTCTGACTTGATGGCAGGGAGTGGGTACAAGAAAAAATAAGTCTACACTGACTTCTGCAGAGTACTGAGAAGCAAAGATGTCAGTCTAGAGACTAAGATATGCCTAGTTCAGGTGACCGTTGCTGTTGTTAAGTGCTGTCAAGTTGTAGGCTACTCAAAGTGACCCTATAAATCAAAGTCCTGGACACCTGTGTAACTTTCTTCCTATCTCCAAGTTCATAGGGTTTCCAGATGCAAGCTATTATGGAAATGGATGCCACTCCTGCTTTCAAGCTTGTTTTAATTGGGGAGCGCCACAAATCATTGTCCGCATGAGTAACCATTCCTGCATTTAACTCCTCAGTGTCACAGTGTTCGGCTTCACAATAACCACGGGTTACCTCTGTACAGCAAGTGGACATACCAGGGTTACACGACCTAGGAGAATGTTTCACCAAAAACTATTAAAGGCAGGCCTGAGGGCCGCGGAGTAGAGCCACCCACCTTTGGCTTGGGAGCAGGACTTTCTGTCCGCTAGGACAACTGTGCACTCTCGCGCGCTCATCTCTTGCTCTCCTGTTGTTGTTTGCTGTGCATCAGAGAGCCGGACAATGACTAAGGATGACAGAATAAGAATTGATCCCTTTGAGTTGTGGTGCTGGAGACGAGTATTGAGAATACCACCAATAGAACAAACAGATCTGTGTTGGAGAGGGTGAAACCAAGTTTTTCCTTAGAGGCTAAGATTTTGTACCTCTGTCTCACATAGTTTGGGTATGTGGCCAGGAGGGACTAGTCCTTGTAGAAAGATATCGTACTTGCAATGGTGGAGAGACACTGCAGGAGAGGATGAGATGGCTTGACTAACTAGGCTAATGGAAATAGGTGTGTCAGAGTCAGTGACACTGGCTCAGGATAGTGCAAGGTTCAGAGCTGTTTTACACAGAGTTGCTATGAGTTGCAGGTGATTTGATGGCACATAAAAATAACATCAACAAAGATATTGCATGACTGTTTTAACCATACAAAAGGGTACGAAGTATGACTTTTCTAGAGATTGACTAAACATCTAGCCTAGAAGTAAAGTGGAGTTAGGTTCCAGTGGTATAAATGTTATTCAAGTAAGAAAGAAAAGAGAAAGAATCTGGATAAACAAACTACTTATTTCTTCCTCTAAAATAATAACCACAAACTTGCTAACATAGAGCTTAGTCTATATCATAAACTACTATGAGCACTTTATATTATCATACTTAATCCTCTAAATAATCTTAAAATATATGCATTGTTGTTGCTGGTACATGCTATAAACTAGACTATGACTCATAGAGTCCTTATAAACAATGAATCTAAACTTACTATTCTGTACCATTTTCTTCATGGTTGATATACTTGCACCCAATCCTATAGTTACTGTGTCAATCAACCTTGTTTTCAATCTTCCTCTCTTCACTGACCTTACACATTTCCTAGCATGTTTTTTTTTTTTTTGCAAGGATTGGACACTCCTAAAAATATGCCCAAAATATGTGAGACAAAATTTCATTACCCTTGGCTCCAAAGAGAACCTGATTACATATTCACCAAGTCAGATTTATTTGGTTTTTGGCAGCCCCTAGGATATTCAGTACTCTTCTCCAACAATACAACTCGAAGTTATCAGTTCTACATTTTTCATCTTTATTCATTATTCAAATTTCAGATGCATAGGAAGTTCCTGAAAAGATCCTGGTTTGAATAATGCACACATTAATCTTTCAACTGACATCATTGCTTCTTAGCATCTATCTAGGTGAGGTTTTTGACAGCATATTTTCCCAGTGCAACATGTCTTTTGATTTCTTGATTGCTATTATCCAGAGTGTTGAATGTGGATCCAAGCAAAATGAAATAATTTAAATTTCAGTCTTTTCTCCATCTATAATAATGTCGCTTATTGGCCCATTGGTGAGGAATTTTGCTTTTGGTTTTTTTAATTTTTTCATGTTAAGGTGTAATCCATATTGAGTCTCTCATCTTTGATCTTCTGCAGAAAACATTTCAAATTCTCCTCACTTTCAGTAACCAAAGTTATGCTATCCACATAAAACAGATTTTTGATGAGTCTTCCCCCGATTCTGATGCCATATTCTTCATAGAGTCTAACTTCATGAATTATTTGCTCAGCACAGAGATTGAACAAGTGTGGAGAAAGGATATGCCCTGACACACATCTTTCTTGATTTTAAACTATGCAGTGTTCCATTGTTCTATTTGAATAACAGCTTCTTGAGGTTTCATCGAGGTTTTGCATGAACCCAATTAAGTACTCTGTGATTCTTCTCAATGTTAGCCATAATTTGTTATGATCTACACTGTTAACTGCCTGTAAAGCACAAATATACATTCTTCTAATGTTCTTTGCTTTCAGTTGTGATCCATCTGGCATCTGCAGTGATACGTCCAGTCCCTCAGTCTCTTCTAAATTTAACTTGAACTTCTGCCAGCTGTCAGTCCAAATTGATTGTGCAACATGACACGTCTGCCATGTAATAAAAGCAGGTTTTGAACGGATATCTGCTGAAAATAGAGCTTACACTGTTTGGTGAGGTGGAGAAGGGTATTTCTGCTTTAAAGGGAGAGTTGAAATCACTTGGTAACTGCCTGTTAAAATTAACTTAAATAAAACAGATTAAAAAAAAACCTAAATAAAATAGATAAAAAAATTGCCAAAAGCTATTACAGTTACTAGGCAATCATTTGGTGCTGTGACTGCCCCCCCCTTCTTGTGTATAAAGTTGCATTTTCACTGGTGCCTTAAAGTATGTGCAGTAAAACACAGCTGGTAACAGAGTTTAGCAATAATTATTGGCCTCTTAGCAGTATTTAAAGATGCATTGCATGGATCAGTGCTCTGAACTTTGCTTTTTGGTTTTTATCAACAGTGTACCATTACTTTCCTAAAGACCTTTCCTTCACCTTTATTTAGATCTCTCACTGGTCTGTAATTACATGAAACTAAGCATTCTCTATGGATTGATTTCCATAAATTACAAATATGTCATGCGTTATGTTATGAGACAAAAGGTCAGCAAACCAATTTGTTACACCAGTAGCACATTTACTAGAGCTTGGACAATGATCCATTTGTTGAAAGCAATCTGGCTTTAAGTCCTTAGCCTTGACTTCAACTGATTGTATACAAAATGAAATTTAAATCACTTGTTACCATAATAGCTTGAAAATGTCACAGTTGGAGCAGTTGTGAATTTATGTCTTGCCTGCAACACATATATATTTTAATTTAGTTTTTTTGTGATAGACAATAAATACACAGTATCTTGCAATTGCCTGGGATATCTCCAAAATATATAAATTCAAAATTAATTATGACTGTACAAAGCAACCCTGCCATATTGGATCACGAGTTTTGTATGAGGAATATTAATGGCTTAGTTTTATCTTGAAATAATGAAATATTACACACTATTCAGCTTGAACATTTAGTCCCCGTGCCTTGAGTGATCCTTAGTAATCAATTAAAAATGGATTCAACAAATGGAATTTAAGTGGCAAAAAAATGATCTAATTAAGTTTCAAAGCAGAGTCTATATCATATCTGTCAGCAGCTTGGTTGAAGCAATTTTTGTTAAATGTTTCCATTATTAGGGAGCTCTGGTAGCCCAGTTGCAAGAAGCTTGCTGCAATCCTGGAGAGATGGGATTAGGGGTCACTAGCTACACAACAGGAGAAAGATGGACAATGTCCTCCTGTGAGATTAACTGCCTCTCCTCTCTTCAAATTTTTATTTTGAAAACTACAATAGTCTCTACGGGTACAAATGCCATCACATTTTCTAACACTTTCAGTCTGAAGATGTTACTGTTATCACGGGCTGCACTTCTCCCTTGCCTCATCACTCAATGTGCTGTCAAGCCCCCTTTTCTGGTGAATATTCTCCGTATCATTATTACCTTTTTTTCATCTTAGTTACCAGTACCAGAATTCCATTTCCCCTCATTTTGGTTATTAAATAGTTTCCCTCACTTTTAAAGCCTTATTGAACATTGATAATCAGAGGTTCTAAAACAGGACAGTTTGTGTAATGTTCTTTCTCAAAAAATTCTACAGCAATCTTTTATCCACAGGTTATGGTCCCAGCTGTAGTGGCATGGAAGTCAGGGCATGTCACATATCATTACACCCTGTTGTACTAAGTTTCTCTTCCATTATGGATTCTAATGATTTTTACATTTCTTAGATTGCTCACCATTCATGCCTTTCTTTGTTGTGGTTTTACTTACTTGTGAATTTACTTAACAAATCCCATTTCCACTCATTGAAATATTTCCCCTACTTTACAGCTCAAATTAAAAGTAACTCCTAAGAATTCAATTCCAAACTGTCCATCTAAAATAATTTATACCCCTATTTATACCCCAGGTCTGTGCAATAAACATGGAGAAAGGATGAAAGTCAAACAAGTGTTGAGGACTTCTGTTCATAGGGCCGCTATGAGTCATCTATGACTCGGTGGCACTTAACAACAACACCAACATAGAGAGAGATCAGTTGGCCTAGTGGAGTGAAAGTGATGCTACCAAGCCAAAGGTGGGAGACTTCTAATCCGTGGCCCTCAGGCCTGTTTTTCATTGTTTTTGTTCAAACATTCTTCTGGGTGATATAGCTCTGGTGTGTCCATTTTCCAGAGAGGTAACTTGTGGTTGCTGTAAAGCTGAACACTGTGACACTGGTGTGTCAAAGGCATTAAAGGTTACCCATGGTGGACAGTGTTTGGTGGTGCTCCCCAATTAAAACAAGCTTGGAAGCAGGAGTGTCATCAACTTTTGTAATGGCTTGCCTCCAGAGACCCTATGAACCTGGAAAAAAGGATGGAAGTCACACAAGTGTTGAGGACTTTCGTTCATAGGGTCGCTATGAGTTGCCTATGACTCGACAGCACTTAACAACAACAACAACATGTCCTTGCATGGAAGTTATCACATAATTTATAATCAATAGATTTTTATCTATTGATAGACTATTTTTACCAGCTATTTTTGCACTAGTGCTGGACTAGGAGCCCTAGTGTTGCAGTGAGTAAAATTCTCAGCTGCTAACCTAGTGGTTAGTGGATCGAATCTGACAGCTACTTTGCTAGAGAGAGATGTGGCAGTTTACTTCTATAAATATGTCTGGCCATGGAAACCCTTTGGGGTAATTCTACTTTCTCTGTTCTAACAGTTACTGTTAGGTCAGACTTGACTCCAAGACAGTGGGTTTGATTTATTTTGGTTTCATCAAACTAAATATTATGTTGGTGGTCTTAAATTCATTGTCTCAAGCTGTACATTACATTCATGAGATATATTTTATACTCTCCACTTTCAAGAATTTTAACAATAAATTATTGAAATTCCCAAGTTCACATTATTGTTGTTGTTGTTGATTGCCCTTGCACAACTCATAGTGACTCTATGAACAAAAGGCCTGAAGCCCCTCTACAACTATTGACATTTATCAAAGTTCATAGAGTTTCTGGAGGCAAGTTGTTTAGGAAGTAGATACCATTCCTCCTTTCAAACCTGCCATAGAATGTTATTGGTTGAGTTTCGTAGCAAGTACTAGTAGTGCTATATAATCTATAAGCTGAGAAAATTATATAAGAAGTTGTACTCTATGATTAAAAATGTGGTATCAGAATTGGAAGAAAATTCCTCAATAGCCTTCATAATGCAGATGACATGACCTTGCTTGATGAAAGTGTGGAGGACTTGATGTATTTTCTGTAGAAGGTTAGTCACTGAACCTTCAATATGGATTACATCTTCAATGTCAAGAAAACAAAACCTTTGTCCCTTAACTGATAAGCAACATCATGATGGATGAAGAAAGGATTGAGACTGTCAATTATGTCATCTTACTTGGGTCCACAATCAATATACTTGGTACCAAAAGTCAAGAGATCAGGAGATGTATTACACTGGGAAAATCTGCAGTCAGGGAACTTCTCAGATTCTTGAGGAGTACTGAAAGTCAGTTTGAAGACTAAAGTATGCCTTATTCAGGTCATGGTCTTCTCAGTCACTTGCTATGAATCTGAAAGATGGACAATGAATGGTGCTGGAGAAAAGTATTGAAGATCCCGTGGACTGTCAAAAGAACAAATAAATATATCTTCAAGAGGGTTCAGCCAGAGTGCTCCTGAAGGCAAAGATGATGAAGCTTAGTCTCACATACTTTGGGTATATTGTTAGAAGAGGTTATTCCTTGGAGAAGGACATCATGTTTGAGAAAGTAGAGGAATAGTGAAAGAAAGGAAGACGCTTGAACAGGTAGGTTGACACGGTGGCTGCAGCAATGGACTTAAGTGTGTCAGAAATTGTGAGGATGGCACAGGATAAGATCAGTTATTGAAAGGGTCACTAAAAGTCGTACTCTACTGGATGGCATCAGCAACAACAGAGCTAAGACCAAGGCTTGGTAACCCAAACCAGACCCAATGCTTTAAAGTTGGTTCTGACTCATAAAACTCTTCTTGTTTCAGAGGCTATACATTTTTATAGGAGACTGTCTTTCTCCCATAAACAATTCATTAATTTGAACTTTTGATCTTTTAGTTAGCCCAACATGTCTGCATTTTGTCAATGTTGTTGTTCTGAGCTGTCAAATCACCAGGGACTCATAGGTCCTGAGCCAGTCTCACTGACTCCCATATACTTATCCCTATTGTCCTAGTTACTGTATTAATTAATTTCATCTGAGGTCTTCCTCTTTTGCACTGTCCCTCCACCCTTACAAACATGATGTCCTTCTGTAAGAATCAGTCCCTCCTGGTCACATGCTCAAAGTATGTAAAATGGAGCTTGAAAATCCTAGCCTCCAAGGAGAAACTTGCTTTCACCCTCTTTAAGACAGGCTTATTTGTTTTCTTGGCAGTCCATGGTATGTTCAAGACTCTTTCCCGGTACCACAACTCAAAGGCGTCAATTCTTCTTCAATTCATCCTTAGTCATTATCCAGCTCTCTGATGCATAGCAAGTAATTGTGAAGAACATGGACTGGATCAGGCGCACCTTAGTCTCTAGACTGACATTGTTGTTTCTTAGTACTCTGGAAAGATCCACTAGGGATCCCTAAAGCATGACAAGATAACTTTAAAGCAGGATATTTGGCATTGATATTTTGTAGCTTTCCGTAGTTATTTATTTTTTTTATTAAATTTTATTAGTTTTAATGAACATTTACAGGGATTTGGGGTTTTCATTCCTTCATTGCTGCACCATTCTC
>NW_006399796.1:13190293-13194271 GCF_000299155.1 Elephantulus edwardii | reverse complement strand
TTGTTTATCCAACCTGTTTAGTGGAACTGAGGGTAACAATAACAAGATACAGATGGATGGATAGGTAGATAGAGATATAGATGTAGTTGCATAGGTATACTAAAACTCCACTGCCAGTGAGTTGGAACTTACTCATAGTTGACTCTCCTGTCTGTTTTCAGAGATTGTCTGTTTTCTCCTGTGGAACAGCTGGTTGATTCAAACACCTTATTGTTAACAATGCATCACTTCACCTGTCCACCACCAGAGCCACGTTTATATACATTTCTTTGTTTTTTCCTAGTTGCTATTGCAGTAACAATAAAAAGGAAGGTTGTGAAGTTGCAAAAAGCTACCCTGCTAATCCAAAGGCAATACCTGTCTGATGGTTCTAGTCTATTACCAGCTCTGAAGGAGAAGGATGGACAATCTCCTCCTGAGTAGTTTGTTGTTTTGCTGTTGAGTTGGAACAAACCCAAAGCTGATCTCCAGTGGGGCTCTGGAAACTAATGGAAGGTCAATTATGAATTTATTTAAACACAATGGCAATGAGAATGGGAGCAAGTGAGTGAGAACAATAGATAGATAGATAGACAGATAGATGATAGATAATTGCTCTCACTCTCATTGTCGTTATGTTGAAATAAATGCATAACTGACCTTCCTTTTGGGAAAGTTGGCTGTCATGGACCTCTCCAGAGTACTGAAGAGCAATGATGTCAGTCTGGAGACTAAGGTGCACCTGAGCTAGGCCATAGTCTTCACAACTGTCTGCTATGTTTCAGAGAGCTGGACAATGACTAAGAATAGTAGAAAGAGAATTGATGCCTTTGAACTGTGGTGCTAGAGTACAGTGTTCAGTATACCATGGCCTGCCAGGAGAACAAATAGGTTCATCCTAGAGAGGGTGAAACCAGGCTTCTCCTTGGAGGCAAGGATTCTGAAGCTTTGTCTGACATACTTTGGACATGTTGCAAAGAGGGACCAGTCCTTGGAGAAGGACATCATGCTTGGAAGGATGGAAGGATCGAGGAAGACCATTAATGAGATGGATTAATTCAGTGACTGGGGTAATGAAGGTAAATGTGCCTGAGACAGTAAAGTTGGCACAGTATAGAACAGTTTTCAAGGCTATTGTACATAGGGTTTCTATGAGTTACAAGCGACTCGATGGCACATAGCAACAACAACATATATATATATATATATATATATATATATATATCCATATCTCTATATTGAGAGTTATTATTGTATGCCATTGACTCCAATCCAACTCATAGCTGACCCTCCAGCAGGTTTTCACAGCCAATATAATCACATGGAAAAAGACTGTCCATCTTTTCATATTTCTCCTGAGGAACAGAGCTGGTAAAGTTGAACTACATGCTTTTGAGATGGCAGAACCACTAGGCCATCATATAGATGGATAGATCCATTATAATATGAGTTTAGACTACTTAGGCTTGTCTAATATATTTCAGAAACATTCTGACTCTTAGCCAGCCAATTAAAGGCATATTTAACCATTAATATGTTTTTAAATTTTCTTAAATACCTCTATGATGATTGCTTTGACATGACTCCTGCTGTGCCTCGAACTCCATTAAGAAAAAAAACCTCCGAACAAACTTTAGTGTCATCACTGATGCAAGTAACAGAACTTATTTGTTCAAATGCTTAGTGAACTCTTCCTTTTTTTCATTTGAACTTGAGATTTACAGCAGGTCACTGAGAGGAGACTGGAGGTTGAAAGAGAGCTGGGTGAAGATAGAGCTGCTTGCTTTTCTCTGAGTGCCTGGGCTGCCTAGACATGGTATATAGTTAACAGGCTGTGATGTCCAAGTCACAGAGCATTCAGAATGGAGGCCGATTACTCAAGCAGCAATCAAGCTGCGAAGTTACCTCTTTGTTTCTCCTACAGTGGAAAATCTTGTGTGTGAGTGTGTGTGTGTCCTTTTTTTCTTCCCTGTACTCTACTTTGCTAATTAAAATTCTAATCACTCTGACAGCTTGAGGTAAGGGGGGAAAATCATTCTTCCATACTGGAGAAGGCAATTTCAAGGTATTTTAGCTGCCAAAGAAACAAACGGAAATTAGACAAAGAAGTTAGTTGTCGTTGGAAGACAAATGAATTTTGTTTTTCCATTCTGCTTAAATATATGAAACTCTAGGAAAGACAACAGACTTGTCTTTAGCATTATATTACTCCCAAACACATTAGGTTAAACAATGTACTTTACTTTTCTTTGGTAATGGCTTTCTGATAAAAATAGCCTTTTATTCATTTGTTCATGTCAAAAATAATTTACTGTTCTTGAAGGGAAATGAAGTATAGCATCAAAGGTTTGACTCAGTGTCTCTGATATGTTGTTTCTGAGTGTGTTTCCTTTTGATCTTTAAATTTCAGAACTTCATTAATCATTTAAGGGATTGGAGCTCTATTTAAAACAAAGATAAATTTGTGATTTATTTAATGAAATTGTTGTTGTTGTTATGTGCCGTCGAGTCATTTACGACTCATAGCGACCCTGTATGCAAAACAGCCCTAAACCCTGTTCTATCCTGTGCCAATCGCATGGCCTCTGACACACCCATCACAATTACCCCAGTCACTGAATCAATCCACCTCATAGAGGGTCTTCCCCTCCTGCGCTGTCCCTCCACCCTCCCAAGCATGATGTCTCTCTCTAAGGACCTGTCTCTCCTTAAAACATGTCCAAAGTATATGTCAGACGAAGCCCCAGAATCCTTGCCTCCAAGGAGTAGCCCAGTTTAACCCTCTCCAGGATGTCTCTGTTTGTTTTCTTGGCAGTCCAATGATTAAATTATTAATGAAATTAGGATGTTTCATTTTTACTATCAACTGGTCTGAAAATGTTAAACACGGTTACATCCAAAAGGGACATAAAAATGAGTTTTCAAAAAAAGGTAGATTTTATGGAAGACTTTCTGACTAAGCTAATACTAGGACCAAGTGTCAGCTATGTCTGTCAGACACCCAAGGGTAGAGCAAGCTTAGAGGAACCATTACTAGATGAGCTAGTATCTGAACTGATTGGCATTTAACTGCTCGCTTTATTTTTTTACCAAAATGACAGATCATTTCTAAACATGTAAAATAGACTGAGCCAAAGTTTTTAAAATCTGATTGAATGTGTTTTTGTCAGTACCAATCCACAATGGATCCTTTAGTGGGTTTTCAGAGACAATGCATAGCTCGGGAGGAAATTGCCCATCTCTCCTGTGTGGTTAACTGCCTCTGAAAACCCGCTGAAGGGTCAACTATGGGTTGGTTCTGACTTTATGATAATCAACAACAACTCCAGCAGAGCAACTGGTAGATTCAAATATTTCAAAAACGTTCTGTTGATCAACATCGGTCATGGATTGACCCACATCAGACAGCTAAGAGATGAACAGAGACCAGTAAACATAGTGCATGTCCACAGGGATTTTATAACCGAGTGAGGTCATTTATTTGCTGCTGCTGATTTACAGAAGAGATTGTTTGCTCTTCTCCAAACACAAGAAGGTCATTCCTGTCTCTGATCCTTTCCAGGCCTTTCCGTCCATTAGCAATGCTCTTCCTTCAGATCTTCACAACTAGACAGCCTTTCACTTCATTCAAAATCTGCTCAGAAGTTTTCTTCTCTGAGATGTTATTCCAGATCAGTTTATTGTTGTTGTTGTAGCTGATCCTTCAGAGGGTTCCTCCTTTTCCCACTGAACAGCTAGCAGATTCAAATCACGTGTCTTTGGGCTTCTTACCACTACTCCATCCAAATATTAGGTATGTTGTTGCTGTTGTTATGTGCCGTCGAGTCGTTTCCGACTCATAGCGACCCTATGCACAACAGCCCTAAACCCTGCTCTGTCCTGCGCCAATGCACTGCCTCTGACACACCCATCCTGATTACCCCAGTCATCGAATCAATCCATCTCATAGAGGGTCTTCCCCTCCTGCATTGTCCCTCAACCCTCCCAAGCATGATGTCC
>NW_006399796.1:13175806-13187087 GCF_000299155.1 Elephantulus edwardii | reverse complement strand
CTGGGTCTGACCTGGAAGACGCTTCCTTTGCTGTTATCCGAGGTGACCTTGCCCAGTGACGCCTTCTCCCTCCCTCTCTGGCCGGGTTCCGCTATATATTTCAAGTATTTGGGAAGACTTTGTTCAGTCCAAATTTTCACTCATGCTTTGGACATTTGACTCAGGGTTGAAATGTGAGAATTTCACTCTGTAGAATGTGATTTCCCAGTTGGGCTGAATACCTTGCACTATGTCTGAGCCTTCCAGATCAGTTAAGCAATTTGAGGTATTTGAAGATCATCAATACAGACCTGAGGCAAAAAAGACAAGCAATCAGTTCAAGGGTAAGAGGTACTGGATTTCTTCATTCCCAGAGGAAGTCTCCTCTTTTTGACCATTTGGGGAGGTGGGGGTGAGGAGAACTCTACCTGGCAATAAGTAAGTCACACCAACTTCTAAAGAATTTGCAGGCAGCCCTTCCTAGTCATAACCCAGGCAAATGGGAAAAATAAACCTTACACACCTGCAGAGAAAATCTATACCAGATATGTATACAAGCAAGACTTAAACTTCTTTCCCAACATGAATGTGCATGCAAGTATTTTTGAAGAAAAGCAATAGCACACAAGAAAAGTGTCAAGATAAAGCATGAAATCATGTTACTTAGGAGGAAAGACATATATAATTAAATGGAAAAAATAAACATTCTGATTATTATGGTATTAAAATATTGAGTGGTTATGCAATTAAAAAAAAAAAACAAAAACAACAAAACAAGAACACACATTTGTGAAAAAGAAGAGAAACCGAAAAAAATAGGAAGAGGTCTGAGAAAGTAAACTTTATAGTAAATGTAATTTGTTGTTGTTATGTACCGTAGAATCAAAACTAAACGATAGCTGACACTCCTGTGGGTTTTCAGCCGCGAGAGAGATTGCCCATCCTTTTGCAGAGTGGCTGATGGCTTCAAACTGCATGACTTTGGAATTGCAGCATAAGGCCACCAGAGCTCCCTAAATAGGACTAAATAAAATCCTTGCTATCAGAGGAAGACCTCAGATGAGATGGATTGTCAAAATAACCGGGACTATGGGATTAGCCAGTGAGATGAGGCTCAGGGCAGGACAGGGTTTAGGACTGCAGTACATAGAGTCATTATGAGTGAAAGGGAACTCAGTGGCACATAACAACAACAACGACAACAAAAGCATTAAAAATTATAATACAAAGTTTCAAGCACAGCTACAATTGTAAGGGTGATGATAAGTGGCAATCTTTGGTTCTGAACATAGAGAGCAGTTCAAATCCACCAGATATTCAAAGGGGAAAGGTTAGGGAAGTTCCCCTAATGAAAATTTACTGACTTGGAAACCAAGGAAAGCTTGCATGAATCAGAACCAACTCATGGCAATGATTTTGAGGAATTTAAATTTCATGTATTCTTCACTGTGAGCCAAAGGCTCGTAAAAATCACAACCTAAAATATAGGAACTCTCTCAAAATATGCAATAAGAAACAACACGAGCACACACAGATATATACACATTCATACACATACACAATAGAAAGAAGCTCTAGAGACAATACCTAAAATGTCAAAACAGCAAATTTAGGAGGAGAACAATCAAAGTATAAAAACAAAGGCAAAGAAAAGGCAGTGCCTTTGGTTGAACGGACGCACATAAGAGAACAAAACCCAGATATAGCCTTGAACTTTTCTGTTCTACATGTATAAACAAAACTCTAAATGTATTCAATAAATTGGTAAAGAAAAATAAACTTTATCTACAAAGAAAATCATGTGTCATCAAAGGCTTCTACAATGTTGTATAACAGAAAAACAATGAGTAATATAAAACAAACTCAAAAGGTTTTCAAAGGTCAGCTATTTCAGCAGTGAATAGTCAATCCTTTTTCATAGTTTATCTCAATCCAGAAGCTCTGATGAAACCTGTCCACTGTGGATGACCTGATACTATTAAAATACCAGCAGCACAGAATCCAGGATCATAGCAGCCAGCAAGCTAACTTAGTACAGTAACTGAAGGATATGCACTGTATTCAGAAGAGCAAACTATGAACAAACTATCATTCATCTATCTATCTATCTATCTATCTATCTATCTATCTATCTATCTATAGAGATAGATACAAATTATAAAGTAAGCAGCAACATGCAAGTCCTTCACTCCCACCCATTGACTCCACCCTCTCAAATGGCAATGCTGGGAGACACTAAGGGAAAATTCTTGAAAGAACCAGGAAGCATCAAAACAAGGTGGAGGGAATATATACAGTCACTGTACAAAAGAATTGGTTGACCCTGAAATATTTTAAGAAGTAACATATGATAGAACCAAAGGTGATGAAGGAAGAAGTTCAAGCTGCACTGAAGGCATTGTCAAAAAATAAAGCTCCAGGGATTGATGAGATACCAATTGACATGTTCAGAATAACAAATGCAGCCCTGGACATGCTCACAAGTCTGTGCCAGGAAATTTGGAAGACCTGACCAATGGATTAGAAGAGTTCTGTATTTCTCCCATTCCCAAGAAAGATGATCCAACAGAAAGCAGAAGTTATAAAATAATTCAGTTCTCATGCCAGCAAATATTGCTGAAAATCATTCAAGAAATGATTAGAACAGTACATTGATTATTAGAACAGAACACTGAACTGCCAGAAGTTCAGGCTGAGTTTAGAAGAGTTTAATATAACGTTGTACCAGGGATAACATCGTTGATGTCAAATGGATCTTGGCTAAAAGCAATTAATATCAGAAGAATGTCTATTCGTGCTTTATTGACTATGCAAGAGCATCTGTATGTGTGGATCATAACAATTTATGGCTAACCTGCAGAATAATGGACATTCTAGAACACCTAATAATAATGCTTATACAAAAAACACTGTTGTCTGAACAGAGCAAGGACACACCACATGTTTTAAAATAGGAACAGGTGTGTGTCAGGGCTGTATCTTCGCTCCATATCAACTCCATCTGTATACTGAACAAATACTTTGAGAAGCTATATTTTATGAAGAGCGTGGCATCAGGATTGGAGGAGGATCATCAACAACCTACAGATGACACAGCCTGAAAAGGAGGAGGACCTGAGTGCTTGCTGTAGAGGATTAAGGACTGCAACCTTCAACTTGGATTACATCTCATCATCAAGAAGACAAAAATCCTTACTACTGGACCAATAGACAATATCATAATAGATGGAGAAAAGATTGAAACTGTTAATGATTTCATCTTACTTGGACCCACAGTCGGCCTTGGTACTAACTGTCAGGAGATCAGGAGACATACATCATTAGGAAAGTCGCTGTCAAACATCTCTTCTAAGTCCTAAATAGCAATGATATGATGTCAGTGTAAAGACTCAAGTGTACATGATTCAAGTCACAGTCTTTCAATCACATGCTATATATCTGAGAGCTGGGCAATGAATAAAGCTGACAAGAGAAGAACTGATGCAATTGAGTTGTGGTAGCAGAGAAGAGTGCTGAATATCTCCTGGACTGCCAGAAGAGCAAACATATATGTCTTGGAGAAAGTAAAAACAGAATGTATCCTGAAGGCAAAGACAGTATCTTATATATTTTCAACATATTGTTAGGAGAGGCTATTCTTTGGGAAGGAACATCGTGCTTGGAAAGGTGGAGGGTCAGTAAAGAAGACCCTCAATTAGGTGCAGTGGTAGAGTATCTGTGGAAATAGGCTCAAATGTGTCAAGAATGACGTTAGATAGGCCAGAGTTCAGATCTATTATTTATAGGGTCACAACAAGTCATAGTCAACTCAAGGGCAGTTAAGAACAACAACAAAAATAACAATATAAAGTAAGATCAGTAAAGGTATGTTTCATCAATATTCTATATTTAACCTAAAAAACACTCAATTGTGAGATTAAAACGAGGTCCTGTTTAAGCTATTTAGGTATTTAATATATTTTCTATTTCAAAATTGCTCTGTAGGAAAAACTTTCAGTGACTTGTAACTAAAATTTACAAATGACAGTTATTACCATAATAATTAAAGAAAAGAAATTTTAAAATATGAATAAATTTAAATACTGAAAATAACTACTAACTTGGGTAAAAATCAAAGGTCACTTTAGGACAGAGATTGGTTACAACAAACACTGGTCCTGAATGAAAAAGTGACGGTTTGTGATATGCTTATGTTTCTCAAGGTAAAAGATGGAGTTTAACTCTACATTTCAATAGCAAAATATAAGCTTACATGTATTACAGAGATAAAAACTTAAATTTTATTATTAAAGTTACATGGTAAAGATCCTAAGGAAAGTTCTACAGATCTCCATGGATGAACTATTAAGATGAATCATAATATTCAGATCTAAAGAAGGTATGGAAGAATGGAAGACCTCATACACCAGCTAAAGTGGAGTTGGTAAAGCTTTTCTGAAATACTTATGAAATATATTAAAAGATATCCATTTCTGATGAGTGATTTCATCTTCAGAATACATACTTGTAATATAACATGGGTAAATATTTTATTAATATATTCATTCATAGGGTTGCTATGAGTTGCCTGCAGCTCGACGGCACTTAACAACAACAATAGCATAGAGAGAGCTCAGTTGGCCTAGTAGACAGAAAGTTATTTTACCAAGCCAAAGGCGGGTGACTTTAATCCACGGCCCTCAGGCCTATTTTTAATTGTCTTTGGTCAAACATTCTTCTAGGTCATATAGCCCTGGTGTGTCCACTTGCAGTACAGAGGCAACTCATAGTCACTGTGAAGCCGGACTGTGACACTGATGTGCCATATGTGACAATGGTCACCCATGGTAGACAGTGTTTGGAGGAACTCCCCAATTAAAACAAGCTTGGAAGCAGGAGTGGCATCCATTTCTGAAATAGCTTGTTTCTGGAAACCCTATGACCCTAGAGAAAGGATGAAAGCTATACAAGTGTCCAGGTCTTTCATTCATACGGTCGCTATGAGTTGACTCAACGGCACTTAACAACAACAACAACAACATCCTGTATAGTATGAAAATGAAAAAGAAATTTAAATGTACATGAATATAATTAGTGTGCACTTTTATGATACACAAGCTTTATTTCAGTTGAGTTGATTTTAGTTCACATCAACTTTAAAAGAAAGAGTTAGAAACATTGCAGCATTTTCAAGGTTTGGATCTTTATGAAAGCAGACTGCACATCCTATTCCCTTTGAGCGACTGATGAGTTTAAATTGCTGAACTTTCAGATAGCAGATGGGTGCTTAACCTCTGCACAATCAGAGCTCATTTTTAAAAAAATATACTGTGAAATACTATTTAGCTGTTAAACAGAGAGATAAATGCATGGAAACGCTGGCAAAAGTATTCTTCCGTAGAAAAGTAAGTAGTAGAAAAATGCATACATTGATATTTAATAATGCAAGTAATGCAGAGCAAAACTGTAGCATATATTTTTTATATGAATGGAAAAAAACCCTAAAGACAGTCATAGATAATAGATAATGATGAGATGGGAATGAGAGTGGCTTTGGTTAACCCAGTAGAGTTTACATTTTACTTATTACATGTCAGTATATTGCTTGAAAGTACCTTGAATAGTCAGTATAAAAGAAGTAAAAGGTTGTTGAGCTAAGCAAATGAGTTGGAGTAATCCCAACATCTATGCAAACAACTAATTTATTAATCATGAACCTGACCGAAATTACCTGACTCTAAAGACAATGTTGTTAAATTGATCAGGGACTGCAGCCTTCACTATGGATTGAGGTTCAATGTCAAGAAGACAAAGATTCTCACTTCTGGACAAATCGGCAGCATCAGGATAGATAGTGAAGAAATTGAGATTGTTCACAGTTTTAGTTTGCTTGCCTCACAGTCAACACTCTTGGCACCAGTAGCCAGGAAATTAAGAGACGTATTGTGATGGGAAAGTCTGCTGTTAGGGACCTCTCCAAAGTTTTGAAGAGCAAATGGTGTCTCTCTGGAGACTAAGGTGTGTCTGATACAGCCCATGGTCTTTGCAATCACTTGTTATGCATCAGAGAGCTGGGAATGATTAGGGAGGATAGAAGGAGAATTGATGCCTTTGAGCTGCAGTGCTGGAGAAGATTATTGAGGGTACCATGGACTTCTAGGAAAACAAACAGATTCATCCTGTAGAGGGTTAAACCAGGCTACTCCTTGGAGGCAAGGATTCTGAGGCTCTGTCTAACATACTATGGACATGTTACAAGGAGGAACAGGTCCTTGGAGAGGGACATCATGCTTGGGATGGTGGAGGGACAGAGCAGGAGAGGAAGGCCATCTATGAGGTGGATTGATTCAGTGACTGGGGTAATCGGGATGGGTGTGTTGGAGATAGTGCGGCTGGCACAGGACAGAGCAGAATTTAGGGCTGTTGTACATAGGGTCGATATGAGTCACAAACAACTCGACAGCACATAACAACAACAACAACAACAACAACTAATACAGAACCTCCATAAGATTTACAAAGTTGTCTTTGAGAGGGTGAAACCAAGTTTCTCCTTGGAGACTAGAATATTCAAGATCTGTCTCACATCCTTTGGACATGTGGCCAGGAGGGAGGGATTCTTGGAGAAAAACCATTATGCTCAGAAGGGTGGAGAGAAAGTGCAAGAGAGGATGAAAGGGATTGAGGGCAATGGGGATTGGTGTTTCAGAGTCAGTGAGACTGGCTCAGGACAGGACAGGCTTCAGAGCTGTTGTACATAGGATCGTTGTGGGTCTCAGGTGACTGTATGGCATATAACAACAACAACAACAAGCTGTAAAGGGGAGGAAATTGCTCACCTTTCTCCCTTGGTTGTTCATTGATTTGAACAGCCAAAGCAGCATGAGCTTTGGGTTAGCAGAATAACTCAGCATACTAACAATTTTAATTCTAAATATAACTTCTTATGGGAATAGATGCACAGTGACCTGGCACTTCTGATCAATTCTTACAGTAGTTGTATATTTGCCACTGTTGTTGTTGTTGTTATTCTGTGTCCCTGAGAAATAAGAATAAGATCAGAACCCTCTCCCTTCCTGTGTCATCCTTGCCTTCTTTGACATTGTCAAACTTATTTCTGTCATCACTATATTAATTTGCTAATAACTGAAAGAATATTTGTCTCTGGGAAGAGAAAGATTTTTTTGAAACTTTACTAAGACTGAAATATGAAATAAACTGAAATACATGCTTAATATGTCCTCAAATAAAAATTGAAATATACAAAACAAAAAAAGGGTGTCACAACTATAACTAGTGGTTTGGTAATGAAACTGATGTCAATATTTGCTTGCCTTAAATACATTGTTATCTTTAATTCTTACAGGAGTTTTCCTTTTAGATAGTTCACAATTATAATATCAGAGATTCAGAAGGTGAGAGGTTACAGACTGTTGGATTCCAGGAAGGCCTTTTGGAGGACCAGAGCAGAGTTTTACCATCACTGACACTCTGCTTTTAAACATTTATTTCCTCCATTCCTCCTCTTTGCAGTCCACAGAATAGGATGACACAAGGGAAATGCCTGCCAAGGAACTTTTAGTCAGAGGCAGTTTTTAATTAACAGGGGCCAGAGAAGGTGATAACCCCAAGGGGTAGTGAGGAGAAATTAACATGGAAAAGCAGTTCTACACTCCTGTGGGTCCCCAAAGGCCAGCCATATTAGTGGTGTCTGTTCTGATTGAACTTTTGCAGTGTTTTTGTATTGATTCACTTGTCAGAATCTGACAAAAGGACCGCTGCCTGTCAGTTGTTTGCTCAGAGAGGCGGGTTGTGGCCAGAAACAGCTTCCTCGTACAGTGGACTGCCGAAGGAGAGCTGTGGTTTTGGTTATCATTTTACAGACATGATTAATGTTGTTGAGCTTTATGTAAGAATTAAGTATGTGCACACTTACAGCCCAACAGGCTTACTTACCCAGGCTGTTTGAGCCTCTTTATCCCCTACGTTCTTTGCCGGGTTTTGCAGAAAACGACTTTAATTATTAAAATATTTTAAAATGCAATTTCAGGCATCATAATTACACTGACTCCTGCAAACACTTTTCTTTTGCCATGTATGAAATCCTTGGCTTAGGAAAGCATTTTAAAAGAATAATATCCTGTGAATAAATATTTCACGTTTTCTCCCAAGGATAAAAATGAATAGTAAATAAAGCATGTAAAGAGCCTGAGAAGTCAGCTTATGTAGTGGGGTAGAGAGCACGGAGAGTGCAGATTTTTCTTTTTTTTTTTAAACTGCCTAAGAGGGTGCATTGAGCTGGCAAGTACAGGGTGTGCCCCAGGAGAGCTTTTGTGCTTTCAGTGGAGTGAGAACTGCAAATACCCTTTAAAGTGCTTTAAGAACAGTATGAATACAGCACCACTATTTTTTCCTCCATGAAAACTAGTTTACTGTGGAATTTTATGATTGTTTGCCAAATTCAAAATACACTTTTGTTTTCAAAACAAGCAAACCTTTCAACATTTTTTAAAGGTATTTAAAATGTGCTAATGAGAATAATAATTTTTTTCTGAATTAAAAAAAAGTGCTGTCCTTTCACATTCTTGAAAGCACCATATTTATTCAGATCAGAATCCGGATGCTGGTCTATTGCCTGCGGCCTATTTTATTATTGTTCTAAGGTCTTTCTCACACCCACTTGTAAAAACCACTGGTTCACTCAGACTTACATATCACTTCCAGAAAAACCTAGTAAGTTTCCAGATCTTTTCTGGGTTAATTGCCAAATGTTATCCAGTATGTAGCAATTGAGCTTGTGAATTGAGGCCAGACCTGACTATGCTATATTACTATCAGGACAAAAGGGACACTGCATTTGGTCGACTTACTATGAAGAAAAGAATATAAAAATAGCTCATTAATAAATTATGTTGTTTTCCTGCAGATCTAGATTTGTAAATGTACTGCATTAATTGAACCAGTTTTACATATCATTGCTTTTGTGTGCATTTTGTCACCTGCAACTCATAGCAAACCTATGCACAACAACTCTGAAGCCTCCTTTGTCCTGACTAGTCTCATTGACTTTGACACACCTACTTCCATTTCCCCAGAGTGTCAATTCATCTTAGCCAGGGCCTTCCTATTCTGTGCTGTCCCTCCACCCTTCTAAGCATGATATCCTCTTTCAAGGACCTGTCCCTTCTGGCCACGTGCCCAAGGTATGTGAGATGGAGCTTCAAAATCCTAGCCTCCAAAGAGAAAACTTGGTTTGCCCTCTCCAGGACAGACTTGTTTGTTCTCTTGATGGTCCATAGTGTGTTCAATACTCTTTTCCAGCATCACAACTTAAAGTCATCAATCTTTCTGTCATCATTAGTGGTTGTCCAACTCTCTGATGCATACCAAGTAATTGCAAAGAACATCAGGCTCACCTTAGCCTCTATAATGACATCTTTGCTTCTCAGTACTCTGCAGAGGTCCCTGGCAGCAAATTTTCCCACTGAAATTCGTCTTTTGATTTCCTGACTGCTGGTACCAACAGTGTTGATTGTGGAGTCAAGCAAGCTGTAATTGTTAACAGTCTCAATCTCTTCTTCATCTATCACTGTGCTGCCAATTGGTCTAGTGATGAGAATCTTTTTGTCTTCTTGATATTGAACTTCAATCCATATTAAAGACTACAGTCCTTGACTTTCTGCAGCAAGCGCTTCAGGTCCTTCTCAGTTTCAGTAAGGAAGTTTATGTCTTCTGCATATAGCAGGCTGTTGATGACTCATTCTTCCTGCAACAGTCATTGTTGTTAGGTGTCATCAGTTTGAGATTGACTCATAGAAGCCCTATGACAAATAGAGCTGGACCTTGACCTGTGCTCTGGGACATTCTCATCATTTCTGATATACTCAAGCACAATGTTATAGTCACTGTGTCAATCCATCTAGTTAGTGATCTTTTGCTCTTTCTCTGACCCTCCACCTTTCTTAGCATGATATACTTTTCCAAAAACTGGTCTCTCCTGATAATATACCCAAAGTGTATGAGACAATGTTTCACCATCCTTGCTTTTAAGAAGCACCATGATTATACCTCCTCCATGATTATTTTGTTGCTTCTTTGGCAGGACTATCAGTGATCTTCTCCAACACCACAATTCAAAGATACAGATTCTTCTCTGTCATCCTTTTTCAGTGTCAAACTTTTAAAAGCTTAGGGAGGAATTAAAAAAAAAACCCAACAAACAAACAAACAAACAAACAAAAAAAACCCCAACAAAAACCCTGTGGCTTAGATCAAGCACACCTCAGTTTTAAAACTGACAACTTTGCTGTTTAGCCCTTGGTAGTTACTGAGAAATAAAAAATCCTGAAGCACTTGCTGCAGAAGGTCAAGGACTGCCGCCTTCAATATGGATTAAAGCTCAACATCAAGAAAACAAAGATTCTCATTACTGGGCCAACAGGCAGCATCATGATAGATGAAGAGATTGAGATTGTAAACAGCTTCAGTTTGCTTGGCTCTACAATCAATACTCTCGGTACCAGCAGCCAGGAAATCAAAAGATTAATTGTGTTGGGAAAGTCTGCTGTCAGAGACATCTCCAAAGTACTGAAGAGCAATGATGTCAGTCTGGAGACTAAGGTGCTCCTGATACAGGCCATGGACTTTGCAGTTACTTGCTATGCATCAGAAAGCTGGACAAAAAAAGACTGGGGGTCATAGAAGGAGAATTGATGCCTTTGAGCATTGGTGCTGTAGAAGAGTATTGAATATACCATGGACTGCTGGAGAACAAACAAGTTCATCCTGGAGAGGGTGAAGCCAGGCTGCTCCTTGGAGGCAAGGATTCTGAAGCTTCATCTGTCATACTTTGGACATCATACAAGGTGGGATCAGTCCTTGGAGAGGGACATCATGCTTGGGAGGGAGGTGTGACAGTGCAGGAGAGGAAGACCTTGATGAGATGGATTGATTCAGTCACTGAGGTAATGGTGATAGGTGTATTGGAGACAATAAGATTGGCAAGGGATAGAGGATAGTTTAGGGCTGTTATACATAGGGTTGCTATTAGTCGCAGGCGACTTGACAGCACTTAACAACAAAAACAACATGTAGCTTACATTAACTTTCTATTGTACAGCGTTAGTCTTGGCAATAATAAAAATCTCTATTATGTGTATACTAGGAGCTATACCATGTTGTTGTTGTTATGTGCCTTCGAGCTGCTTGCAACTCAAAATGACCCTTTGTACAACAGCCCTAACCCCTGCTCTGTCCTGTGACAATCGCACTGCCTCTGACATGCCCATCCTGATTACCCCAGTCACTGAATCAATCCTCCTCA
>NW_006399796.1:13143263-13174606 GCF_000299155.1 Elephantulus edwardii | reverse complement strand
AATGATATTGTTTTATAGTTTTCACACTCTGTTGGGTCACCTTTCTTAGGAATGGGAACAAGTAAAGATCTCTTCCAGTCAGCTGGCCAAGTGGTTTTTTTCTAGATTTCTTGGCACAACTTGATGAGCACATCCAGGGCAGCATCTGTTAGCTGAAATACTTCAATACCTAAGTTATTTTATTCTCACAATAGCTCGTGAGGTAGGTATTGATGCTTTTACTTTATAAACAAGAACATTTAAACAAGAGTAAATAAGTCATCTCAGGTTGCACAGTCACATCAATTATTTCACTGCTATCCTAGTAACTCACTACGTTGATAGCAAAATGGCATTTATTGATCATTTCATTGAATGAAAGAAGCACTTCTAAAGTACCTGTGTAGTACCACGCATCAAACACTTTAGGATATCTGAGTCAGCACTATGTGTGATTACTCTGTAATATATGGTAACTTGAATTCTGGAAGAATGAATAATGCCAAATTAATTTCATAAACTTTATTTTATTAAATGTGCTATATGTTAATAGTTAAGACATTAAAATACTCACAGAGATTCTTTGCTATGTTCCATGATTTAAATGGCTAAAATATCTGTATTTTTAAAAGAGTTGAAGATAGTTTATGTAAGACATTGGCCAGCTGCTCTCAAGGTGATTCCAACTCAGGGATACCTAAAGAACTAAATACGCCTGCCCCTTTGGGTCTCTAAGAGCGTAAACTTTAAAGCTGACAATCACAACTTTATTTTCACAGTGTGTTTGAACTCTTGATCTTTTGGTTAATGGCCAAACACTTATCCATTGTGCCGCTGGGCTTCTAAGATATTGACAGAAATATTTAATTTACATGTATCTCTGTTTCTAGTTGTAAAGTTGAGGTCAATATATCTTTGATATGCAGTTATAGAATGAGACCTAGACACAAAGCTGGGAATACTCTGTGGAGCTAAGAACATTTCTCAGCCAAGCCAAATAAGGAGAAAATAAGTAGAATTATGGGGGGGCGGAAGGGGCGGGCTGTTGGTAAGGAGAGGAGAGAGAATAAGAAATGGATAAAGAAAGAACAATCATTAAATCCTTTCTTACACAACTGTGTAGTAATTGACACCTTTTCTTTCACAATTCACAATTACAAGGAAACACTGCTTACTAATGGTGAAAGCAGTTTCTGGGACAAAGACTTACAAAGTAGAGAAGGTAAGTAAATGTAGAAAAAAAACAAGGCTTCTTTTTTATTATATTTTTGCTCTTGAAAATTCTAAGATGTGAACAAGAAAGAAGGAAGATTAAAGGTCTTCTGTGATTATTCAATTTTTAGGATTTAGTTGCTTCTGAGAAGCATCTAGACAGATGTCTTTAGAGAGAATAGGAAACTTGGACCAGTATCAATTCATGTTAAGAATTTCACACAAAGGAAGATTAACTCAATTGTAGAACTATTATCTGTACTCCTTTCAGATTTACAGTTGTTGTTGTTAAGTGTTGTAAAGTCGTAGGCGACTCATAACAATCCTATGAAAGAAAGTCCTGGACACCTCCTGTATAACTTTCGTCTTTTCTCCAGGTTCATAGCGTGTCCAGAATCAAGCTATTATAGAAATGAATGCCACTCCTGCTTCCAAGCTTGTTTTAGTCTGGGAGCTCCACCAAACACTGTCTACTATGGATAACCATTCTCGCATTTGACTCATCAATGTCATAGTGTTCGGCTTCACAGCAACCACGAGTTACCTCTGTACGGCAAGTGGACATACCAGGGTTATATGATCTAGGAGAATGTTTCACCAACAACAATTAAAAGGTAGGCGTGAGGGCTGCGCAGCAGTCTCCCACTTTTGGCTTGGGAGCATGGCTTTCTGTCTGCTAGGCCAACTGCTCACTCTCTCGCTCTCTCTCTATGCTGCTGTTGTTGTTATTAAGTGCGGTCGAGTCGTAGACGACTCATAGCGACCCTATGAATGAAAGTCCTGGACACTTGCATAACTTTCGTCCTTCCTCCAGGTTTATAGGGTTTCCAGAGGCAAGCTATTATGGAAGTGGATGCCGCTCCTGCTTCCAAGCTTAATATTAAATATATTTTCCCACTTTTAAAATGTTGAAAGAATGGAGTTCCGTCATTGGGAGTAATATATTCAGGGTCAAAAGACAAGGTAAGAACTGAGCAGAAATTCAGAACAAAATTCAAATGAACCTAACCACTCCTTTTTCCATCTTACTAATATATTTTGACTCATCAGTGTTTGTTTTTAGCGTTAACTTTGAATCCCCAAAATGCAGGATTAGTTTCAGTGATTCTCAACATTATAACTTCCAAAGTATAGAAAGACCTTATTATAAAACAGGGCTGGCAATGAAAAATGCAGTGTCATTTTCACTTCCTTACTCAAGAACTCACACTAATTCTTTCTAGTTTGTTCTCTTCCTTGCACATAGTTCTGCCTTTTCAAAAACTCCCTGCATAAAGTCAAGCTCTTTGCAAATTGCTATAATTTCTATTTCTAGAGCCTCCACATTGTAATCTATTATTCATATTACCACCAGGGCTATTTTCCTAAAACATATATTTGATTATATTATTTTTCTTACTTTAAAATCTTAAAAAGCTCTTATTTGCCTCTTAGATTGCAAGTTCAGAATCCTTAAGATGACATTCATTACTTCTATCTTTTCAGTCTATATGCTTATACTCCACAGCTTAAACCACCAATTTTCCAGTGAGGTGACAAAATTCAATGGTTTCTCCTTGCACCACTGGGGATGTAGTGTCTAGATGCTCCTAGTAGAGTACTGTATCACTGTATATATGACAAAGGCCCGAGATAAAGTCATAACAGATTTCTGAAACCCAAAGACTTCTTATGTTACTGATTTGATGATACATATATATATATTAATATATATTTGGAAGTCTGTCTCTCTCTCTCTCTATATATATATATATATATAGACTTTTGGAAGTCTTTAGTTTTTCCTGGATTAGTCTGGAGGGAGTTGTTAATTCAAAGACTTCATCCCACTGGCATTTTATATCCACCAGCTGCTCTGTAGGAAAAAAGTGAGCAGTCTCCTTGACGCTGTTTTGGTTTTTTTTAATTTTTTTTAATTGGGAAAAACATATTGGGGGTACAAGGAGGTGAGGGTTGGGGGAAGAAGGGTGAGGATGGGCCAGGATGCAGTTGCAGTTCTGCACAGTTTGGTCGGTGGGGGGAGCAGGTGAAGAAAATGATGAGGGTCCAGTGGGGACCAGATGCTACAGAAGAATGACAAGCATTTTCCAATAGTAATTAAACCAACTGTCTTATTGATTTGGGAATTGGATGCCGACTCTCTGGCTTCTTCATGCTGAACAGGGGCGTAGATGTAAAGGGGGGAAGGGAGGACACTTTATCACCTTACTGGTGGTCTTGGGTTACAGCTGCTTGCCTTCTTGCTCTGTTAGAAGATATTTTCTTGTCATTTGCTCCCCTCTGGACTGCAAAGTGTTTTCCCAGGTGGGTCCATTGGGGATGGCTGGTTGAACCCAGAGGCTCCATCCTCTTTTGCTTCCTTAGCTGTCAGTTGTATTTCCTTTTTGTCACTGGCACTGGGTTCAGGGTCAATTATGGAGTAAAACTCAGAGTTAAGGTTACCTATAGGAAAGGGAGCAAACCTAGAGAGAACAAACTTGTGAGTTACAAATAGATGGGCTTTGAGGGTGTTGCTTTCAGGTTTACTGGAGGGCGGGGAGGGTGCCAGAAGGTGGCCTAGGTAACATTCTCTGGATACCCTAGGCATTCTTTTTTTTTTCTTCTCCTTCCCCACCCAAGGGTCAGATGGCACAATCTGGGGACTGAGGAGCTCCCCCTGAGGGCCGCGACGGCTTGCCCCGAGCCAGTGGCCAAGCGCAGCCCACCCCGGGCAGAGGGCGGCAATGGCTTGCCCCAGGCAGAGGGCTGAGGGCAGCCCGCCCCGGGCAGAGGGCCGCGACGGCTCCTTGACGCTGTTTTTAGCTTCTGAAAACTGACTGGAGGGTCAGTTATGAATCGTTTTGATTCAACAGCTATGAGTTTAAAGGGTTGTTTCTTTTTTTTTTTTTTTTTTTGAGAGTTTTACTTTATATATACATGCAAACATTTCTAGAAACACTTTGGCATTTTCCATCATGTTGCACTGGGAAAATCTGCTGTCAAGGACCTCTACAAAGGGCTAAAGAAAAAGGATGTGGGTTTAAAGATGTCCTTGCATCCCTAATCCAAGCCATCGTATTTTTAGGTCCTTTCTGTTCATTTGAAAGTTGGAAAATAAACAAGGAATAGGGAAGAAGAATTGATTCCTTCAATTGTGGTGTTAAAGAGGAGTATTGAATACACAGTGAACTGCTAAAAGACCAAGCAATTCTGCCCATGGAGATGTGCAACCATATTCTCTTTAAAGGCAAAGATGGTGACATTTCATCTCACATATTTTGAGCATATTATTAGAAGTGCTTAGTCTTTGGGAAAAAGACATCATACTGGGAAAGGTGCAGAGTCAGTGAAGGAGAGGAAGACCTTAGATGAAATAGCCTGACACAGTGACTCCAACTATGGGTTGCAGCATGAATGAGATCATGAAAAGGGTACATGATAGGACAAGGTGCAGATATGCTGGGCACAGCCACATTGTGAGTCATGGTGGACTTGAAGGCGCCTAACAACAACGATGAAAGCCGAAAGCATTACCTGGTGAAAAATAGGCTTTGGATCATGATAGTTTTTATTTCTCAACTGTTATCAGTTAGGTCAAGACAATAGGTGTTGAGAAAATGTTTATTACCCCTGAAAACTAATTCTAAAGAAAGTATTGACAGATGATATTTTAATTGGTTTGCCCTCTCAGGTGATTAAATAAATCATGAATCGTCTTCTGTTTAACAACTGCTCGAGGTACTTTGTATTCTTGCCTCAAAGTGGAGCAGTTTCTAGCTGGTAACGCTGTGATTGATTTTTCCATATCAAATACAATGTTACGGTCTATTGTTTCCATAGCAAACATATAGCATCTGTCTTCAAATTCAGACTATGATCCTGTCCTAGTCAGTAATACTTTATATGACCACATCCTTCCATTACAAGCATAAGTGGATTAATATTGATTTTTTCCCTCTTGTCCAGGACTGAAGGTCTATCTGAGCAGTAATAATTTACACAGCTGGCATATAAGGACATGCTTACTCCTCCTTGCTTTCGTGGTAAAGATTATTGCTTTGTCTGAAAATCAGTTTCTGCTATTTTTAACTCATAAATAGCTTGGAAAGAGTAATACACTTTGCAGCTCCTGTCATTTATATTGCCATATGTTTCCAATAGCATTTTGGAGCTTTTGGAAAATGTTGAGCTTTGACTTTGCACAAAAGTTGAGGAAAACCACAAGGAACTGGCAAAAACACCTGTCATCATGACTTTACTGCAGTATAGTTTAACTAAGCACTCAGATAATCTAACGCTCGTGTATGTGTGTTTCTGTGTGACCTCTTTCTTAAATTTAAATTCAGGTGACTTTAAGCAAAAAAAATTATTTTGACAAAGTCTTCATGTTGCATTCCTTTATAATCTTAAGAATTTTTCCTGACCACAGCCCTAGATGACATTAATGTCCATCTCTGCCCCTTTGTTTAAAGATTCCCTTGTCTTTACTTCTATTATTAGTCTAATCTTATCCATGTGTCTAAACTCATATTGAAATTTGCCTTTTATCTTGGTCAAGATGGTTCTACCTTTTCTTTTTTTCTTAATAGTAAAGTAAGGGAGCTCTGGTGGCCTAGTCTGTAGCAAATTGCATTGATAGTGCAAAGAACAGGTGTATGTCTCCAGCACTGTGAATGCAGTTCGAATCCACCAGCAGCTCTGAGGGAGAAAGACAGGTAGTTTCCTTCACTTCTTGGAGGTTCTTTATGGCTTAGAACTAACTGAACAGCACGGAGAGTTTTGCGTTTGTTTAGTAGTAAATGTTGTTACTGTGTACCATAGAGTCGGAACCACGTGCCTTCAGAATTGCAGTGCAGGTTCTTGACTCTAGGCTACCAAAACTTCCTAGTAGTAAATACTATAAATGTTAAATTTTAATTATATTCTTCCTTGGTTTACTTAATTTGACCCTAAATACCAGGATTTAGTAAAATTCTTGATAAAAAGTGCAAAAGACTCAAACCACAGTGTTTCATAAACATTAACTATATCTGAATGTGTACAAGGTATACGTATACATACTAGTTTGCATCTAAGCCACTTCTTAGGATGGGGCTCTTACTATTGTTGTTAGGTGCCATCAAGTCAGCTCTGCCTCATCGCTACCCTGTGTAAAGCAAAGCTAAGCCTGCCTAGCTTTGAAGTATCCTTACACCATGTCGTTTGAGCCCATTCCTGCAGCCACTGTCAGTGTGTCTTGTTGAGGAAGAGAATGTTGGTTACTAGGGAGCGGTAAATGTTGACATTTTTGCTCCGACCGCAACAAAGTGGAATGAGGTTTGAATTAGGACAAAGCATGTGAATCAGCCCTGGAACTGCCACTGTCAAGTTGTGTAACCTTGTATAACCTTGTACTTGCCAGTTGGGAACTCAAATGATTTTCTAAAAAATGATGTAGTTCTGCCTGCTCAGCCCACAAAATATTCATTCTACTATTATATTCTATGGGTCTGCCTGCAGTCGTGTACTCCTAAGCATGCCTACTGTTTTTAAGAGCAATTGGAGAAGAAGTTTGTTTTTAACCCAGGTTTAACCTCTCAGATTCTAGCTATTAGCCATCTGCAATTGAGAGAGTGAGAGAAAGTGCCCAAGAAGAGAAAGGCTGAGAGGATTTTGATGTGTAGCTATTGATAAGCTATGTAATTGCATTCTATGATAAATGTTGGAAGATGGAGAAAATTGGTCTGCAGAAAATTCATAATAAGAAAGATCCATAAAGAAGAGAGCTGAGACTTATGCTGAGTGAACTCAGACTCATAAGTACAATACTGCATAAGACCATCATTGTGAAAATAGAAGGCTATCTAGTAAATGGTGAATGGGGACTTAAGAGGGGAGGGGGTGGAAGCAGAGGGGAGAAGATGGGTAGAAACAAATTTACAATTTGGTGAGTAGAGGGAAAGGGTAAAGGCAATGGGAAAGATTGGGTGGGGACCTGATAAGACAAGATAATGGCAGGTATAGTCCAATGATGATTAATTTTGCAAAAGATAATAAATAGGAATGATTGTATGAAACACAACATAAATGAAGAATACTGTGAAACACAATGTATACGAACTTTCTAATCAGACCAATTTAAACTAAAATTTTTTTAAAAAGATAGAACTGAGAATCAAGATATGCCACTAAAATTCTAGGTGCCTTTTAAATTCTATATTGAAGCTCCTATTAATACCTGCCTAGAACCTGACTTTGATTTTTTTTTGAGAAGCTGGCTATAAATCACTTTAATATAAAGAATATCTCTCTCATTTACTGTTATTTCACAGCTTTGCTTACTGCTTGATGTATAAGTTAACTCAGCTCATTGCCTTCATGTTAGAACTGACTCATGATAGACCTGTTAAAGAGTTTTCAGAGTTGTAAACTCTCTTAAACCCTCCACCCAGGAGAAGATTGCCCATCTTTCTCCTGCACAGCAACCAGTGGATTTGAATCACCTATATTTGGATTGGTAGGGCAACTCTTTACCCATTAGACCACCAGTGCTTCCTATCTGGAATGTTGAATTGCAAAATAAATATTTTTGTAATATATTAGTTATATCATTAATATAATATGCAAGCAAGATTTTGCTGAAAATTATCCAAAAATGACTGGAATAGCCCATCAACAGAGAACTGTCAGAAGTGCAGGCTGGGTTTAAAAGGGGTTGTGGTACTAGGGATGTTATAGCTAAAGTTAGATGATCTTGTTAGCAGGGAGTACCAAAGGAATGTCTATCTGTGTCTCATTGACTATGCAAAAGCATTTGACTGTGTGGACCACAACAGACTGTGGCTAACTCTGTGAAGAATGGGAACCCTAAAAAAAAAGAAGAATGGGAATCCTAGAACACTGGATGATGCCTATGTGAAACTTGGACTAGGAGACAGTCAGAACAGAACAAGGAAGCACTGTATAGTTCAAAATCAGGAAGAGTGTATGTCAAGGATGTGTCCTGTCTCCATACCTTTTCAACCTATATGTGGAACAGATGAACTCTGTGAGAAAATATGTGGCATCAGGATTGGAGGAAGACTCATCAACAATCTGCGTTATGTAGATGACATAACGCTGCTTGATGAAACTGAGGAGGACCTGAAGCACTGGCTCGAGAAGGTAGAGGATTGCAGCCTTAAATACGGATTGAAGCTCAATATGAAGAAAAAGCAATTTTCACCCTTCGGTTGATTGGAAGCATTATGATAGACAGTGAAGAGTTTGATACTGTTAACAACTTTAGTTTTCTTGACTCAGCAATCAACATTCTTGGTACCAGCAGCTAGGAAATCAAAAGATGAATTGCATTGGGAAAGTAGGCTGTCAGAGACCTCTCCAGAGAACTGAAGAGCAATGATGTGAGTCTGGAGACTAGGTGTGACTAATCTAGGCCATAGTTTTTGCAATTACTTGCTTTGCATCAGAGAATTGAACAATACTAGGGAAGATAGGAGAATTGATGCCTTTGGCACTGGAGAAGAGTATTGAATATACCATGGGCTGCTGGGAGAACACACAGGTTCGTCCTAGAGAGGGTGAGACCAGGCTGCTCCTTGGAGGCAAGGATTCTGAAGCTTCATCTGACATACTTTGGACATGTTGCAAGAAGGAACCACCAGTCCTTGGATAAGGACATCATGCTTGGGAGGGTGGAGGGACAGCACAGGAGAGGAAGAACCTCGAAGAGATGGATTGATTCAGTGATTAGGGTAGTGGGAGTAGTTGTGTTGGAGATACTAAGATTGGGTACAGGATAGAGCAGGGTTTAGAGCTGTTGTACATAGGGTCTTTATGAGTCGAAGGCAACTCAATGACACATAACAACAACACACACATCTTTATTTTTTGTTTTCTTTTAATACAACTTCTTTTAGCTGGTTTTTATTGCCTTCAACAAAGGAATTCTAATAAATATAATTGTAGATGTTGATTGCCTTTGAGTCGAGCATGACCCATAACGACCCTGTGAATAAAAGGCCTGAAGTCCCTCTACAACTGTCAACATTTATCAAAGTTCATAGAGTTTCTGGAGGCAAGTTGTTCCCTAAATTCCAGTGTAAATCTAAGATTTCCTGCTTTTTAGTGAGCTCGGGTCTCCTAGCTCCTAGAGAGTTGCACTAACTCCAAGATTGGGCTTCTCTGGCAATTTGATTCTTTCAGGGACTCCATGGAAAAGACTCTCTTTCTTTACTATTTAAAGCATCTGAAAACCAGTGGAAGGTAACCTTTGAGTTAATTCTGACTTGGTAACAGTGACAGGGAGAGATTCAAGTGGTTTTTTATTTGATAAAATTAGTTTATTTGTATGTGTTTCTGGGTTTTGTATAAAGATACTGAAGAAACTTAAATGAACACTTACTCTGTACCCATATTGTAATTATTTTTCACATTTCATTTCTTGTTTGCAATTATCCATTGATAGGCTATCAACCAGTTGTTGAACCAGTTCTAATTTAAAACATATCATGTATTTGAGAGTAGAAGTGCACTTCACATGGTTTTCAATGACCACCATCTATTAGGTAGTTATCAGTTTTCTGTTATGAAAGCTAGTCTTTAGTAGTTTTCACGAACAGAGGGTAAATTAATATTTGAATCCACAAATTTCCCTACACTTTATTTTTATTCTCCTATTCACTCAGCTGAAAGAACTAATGATATGATCTGTTTATTAGACATAGGGATTTATAGGTGGACTTCTTAAATTCAGTAAATCTAATGACTTGTGCTTGCAAAATGATAAATTAGGAAAAAACCTCATAGTTTCATGTGAAATGGCCGATAGACATATTTTAAAATATGCATATATTTATTATAGGGTTTTCAAAGGCCTGTTATTTAGGAAGTAGATGGAACATCCTGATTCCTAGTCTGTCTTAATCACCACTTACCACTGGACCAATAGACGGCAGCATGATGGATAGAGAGGAGATTGAAACTATCAACAGCTTCATCTTGCTCAGATCAACAATTAACACCCTTCGTACCAGCAGTCAGAAAATAAGGAGATGCGTTGCACTAGTAAAATATGCAGTTGGGGGACCTCTCCAAATTATTGAGAAGTAATGATGTAAGTGTGCCTGATTCACTGATAGTCTTTCCAGTCACTTGCTGTGCATCTAAGAGCTGGACATTGAATAAGGATGACAGGAAAAGAGTTGATGCCTTTGAGGTGTTGTGATAGAGAAGAGTATTGAACATCCCATAGACGGCCAAGAGAACAAGCAGATATAGCTTAGGGAGAGTGGAGCGGGAGTGAGCTTTAGAGGCAAGAATGATGAAGTTTCACCTCACATACTTTGGGTATGTGGCTAGAAGAGGCTTTTCCTTGGAGGAGGACAAGACGATGGGAAGGATGGAGGATTGACAAAGGAGAGGAAGACCCTCAACAAGGTTGTTTGACATGGTGACTGCTACAATGGGCCCTGGTGTGTCAGAAAGTGTGAGACTGGCAACACAATACAACAGGGTTCAGATTTTGGTTCATAGGGTCACTATGAGAGACATTTGTCTTGACAGCTAATAATTCCTAACCTCAACAAATATATCTAGAAATCATTTACCAAAGGCCAAATGATAAAAGTTGTATGCAAATAGTTTTTAAGGGTTATAAAAGTTAAGAAGAAAATATGTAAGAGAGACTTTTACTTTTAATTTCTCCCTTATAAAAGGGAGAAAATATAGGTATGTGGAGTTTGAGAACAGGCGTGTGTCCATTTTGGGGAAAGGCATGATTTATTTGGTTATTTGTTCTTCTGCAAATTTCCTGATAGATGAAGAACTGATGACATTGAAAAACAACGATGTATGTTAGTATTTCGGAGTTTGATCTGTGGTTTATAACAGTATATTGTTTCAAGTACTCAGTTGCAATAGAAACTGACCATTGAACCGAAATAAGAATTTTGAGTTAGATATCAGTTACCGGAAAAAATTAGGAAATCTAGAGAATGAGGCATAAAATTAAAATAAGACTTGGTAACAGGATTGTTTTTACATCTAGTTGGGATGCCTTGATTTAAAGAAGAAATTCCAGCACATGTGAAGACCCATATATTGAACTGAGGACTGATGGTGCAAACATTTACGTTTTCAGCTACGAACTAATACATTGGCTGTTCAAATCTGTCCAAAGGCATCTTGAATGAAAGCCTGAAAATCTACAGACAGTAGATCTAAACCATTAAAACCTGTGTGAAGCACAGTTCTACTCTGAAATAAATGGGATAGTCATGTATTAGAATCAACAGGAATCAGACCATTGACTTCGTTTTTGTGTCTTCTGTTTATTATACATGATTATAGTTTCTGAAGACTTCAGAGGCAAGCAAAGAACAGTTTCCACTCTAAAAATGTGATATTAAACAGTGTGCTGCATTTTAAAGCACGCTTATATTTTGATAGATTTTTCTTTGTTTAGTAGAGTTGTTGTTGTGTCAGCACCACCTCACAGCTGACTCTGTTAGGTTTTCAGAGCGTGTAAATGGCTTGGGAGGAGATAGGCCACCTTTTCCCTGTCTCGCAACTAATGGATTCAAACACATAGCTTATTTATATTAGTCTGTTGCATAACATAAATTCTTGGCTCCTCTTTTTCCTCCCAGAACTAGTGCCCAGGTATAGTTATTTTCATCTCTCTTTGCTGTTTCTGTTGACTTTGCCTTGATATTTATAAGGAATTATTCTGTATTGCTATTTCTCTTTTTAATATTTTAATTTCTTTATTTTTCATTTCATTGAACATCTACAGAGATTTTGGAATTCCATTCATTCATTGTTGCACCCTTCTTCCCGCCCCCCATCCCCCGCCCCATTTGCTCCTCTCCCGCATCTCCCACCAGTCTTGGACAGGAACTACCGATCCCTTGCTATCTTGTTAAAAATCGTATAAACCAGAACCGCCTCACTTCTTCCCCTCTCCACTTCTATTTCTAATATATAAGAAATATCAGTTAAATAAAGAAGAAAAGTTGCTTACCATGTATACCTAGATAAACATTGAGCTAAGGATCCTACTATGGATATATTTCATTTAATTATGGTGTAACAATAAATGTTCTCTGGAGGGACGGCGCAGGAGAGGAAGGCCCTCTATGAGGTGGATTGATTCAGTGACTGGGATAATTGTGATGGGAGTGTCGGAGACAGTGCGATTGGCCCAGGACAGAGCGGAGTTTAGGACTGTTGTCGCAGGCGACTCGACGGCACATAACAACAACAACAACATTTAGTGTCTACGTTTTTGGCACTAACACTTTGAAATGCCTTTTCAGATCCTTCAACCACGATAGCAAGGGATCAGTAGTTCCTGTCCAAGACTGGTAGATTAAGAAATAGCAATACAGAATAATTCCTTATAAATACCAAGGCAAAGTCAACAGAAACAGCAAAGAGAGATGAAAATAGCTATACCTGGGCACTAGTTCTGGGAGGAAAAAGAGGAGCCAAGAATTTCCTAGCAGTCCATGGTACCCTCAATACTATTCTCCAGTACCACAGCTCAAAGGCATCAATTCTCCTTCTATCCTCCTTAGTCATTGTCCAACTCTCTGATGCATAACAAGTGATAGCAAATACCATGGCCTGTATCAGATGCACCTTAGTCTCCAAAGAGAAACCATTGCTCTTCAGTACTTCGGAAAGGTCCCTAGCAGCAGACTTTCCCATGGCAATACGTCTTCTAATTTCCTGGCTACTGCTGCCGAGAGTGTTGTCCAAGCAAACTGAATCTGTGAACAATCTCAATCTCTTCACCAAAAAAACCTTCAAATATTAGGCATTCTTTTTGTATATTTTCAGAAAATTTAACACTTTTAGTTTTAACACTGAAGACCTGCCTCCCACAGTGCCCCTTTGTGCTAAGTCTGGGCATAGAGCCCACGAAATGCTTTTCCTAAGACATCCCTACCTCTCTCTTGCATTGCAGCCTCTGAGTCCTAATTAGTTAGACAATCTCATTCTTAGCTTATAAACTTATTTCACTGAAGCATATTTCTTTTCCTGAGAAAAAGTTCATGCAACCTTGAAAACATCTTTATTCTGCCTTAATGTATGATTGAACGTGTGAGTTGGTTTACATTCTTATTTAAAAAGAATTTCCTCTTACAGTTTGGAAAAGCGCCATTCTACTCTCTTCTAGAGAGCTCTGGTGCCTAGTGGTAAGACGTTACTCTGCTTTATCGAAAACACCAGATACTCTGTGGAAGAAACATGGGCAACCTCCTTCCTTCCACGTAACTGCCTCTGATAACCTGATGGAGAGTCAGATATTTGTCAGTTCCAACTTGATGGTAAACAACAACAACCTTTTAGCTTCTTATGATGTTGTTGAAATCTGAATCATATAATTATCACTTGTTTTTATATTATGTATTATAGTTTTGTAAATGTCTTTTTTTTTTCTCTTCTAGCTGTTTGGGGATAATTGTAACTTTCTAAAAACTTTTTCTTTTGCATGTCTCCTGCATTAGTTTGTGTGTTCTGTCTCTATTTTTGTTTCACTGTCCTGTTGAAATCTTCCTTAGAATGTTTGTAGATCTTTGCTAAATCTTATATTTATGCCTAAGAGAGAACGTGTAGATCTTTGGGTTGGTTGAGATTGGGAGCTGCTGGGACCTTCTATCTAACCTATTTTCCCGTACTATAACTTGCGTGTCAGAAGAAAAGAAAACTCTTAAATTTCTCTTGGAAATAAAAACCAGTACCTGTATTAGTAGGTAATCATGGCATCTGGTATGTGTTTTGCCTTAGGCATTCTGATAATATAACTACGGAAATTGGGTGAGACTTTCATAGTATATTATGCAAATTTTTAAGCCTCTATTTTTTACCCTATATCAAAACTTCTCTATTAAGTTCATGAGGCTCTTGAGTCTCTTGTCTCATATTGTTAATTTCTTTAAGATGTAATTATAATATCCAAGAGGAATATATGGGATCATAGTAGGAAGATGATGCTCTGGCTGTAAATGAAGAGTACAAGTCCAAGTTATTCATAAGTTTTAAATACTCTTCATTTTCAGATTAGTTTTATGCAATAAACTGGTACTTCAAAAGTCTACATTTATCAGGCACTTCTTTAGAACAAATTGTCTCATTATGCTGCTTACAGTTTTATGCTTTTCCACTCTAATAATACAGTTAGCAATCTACCGTTTACTTCTTGTACTTAAAAAATGGTTAGAATTTGATCAACCCTTAGTTTCTAGCTTCTATTGTTGCTTTCCTTGTGAGCTATCACTTTGATAATTCCATTTAAAAAATTCTTATACCAGCTTTTTAGTGGGATTTTTGGAGGAGAAAAAAATGAGCACATATGATCCCTTTTAAGTAGAAATGGGATTCAGAAATAGCAATAATTAGAAAGTGTCCTCGGTGATACCATTTCACATTTGTTTGAGAAAATTGGTTCAGAGGAGAAACAGACATGAATTGGGAAATATTGGTCGAGAGAAACAGACAGACTTGAAAACAGGAAATTACATTTCCTGTAATAGCGCTTTGATAGAGGTGTGTCGGTTGCCATGGGAGCAAATAAGAAGAAAGGAGGAGGGAGAACCAGCATGGACTTGGGAAAGATATTACCTCAGAGGAGATTACATCTGAAGGATAAATGCAATTTGACAAGGAGAAAGTCCTGGAAGAGATTGTAGAGTGAGGGCAGCATGTTACAGATTGGAGATGGACATTTTATTAGAGGAATTTAGTGATGTCCAGAATAGATGAAGCACACAGACAAGGTATGACAGTGATGAGCCTACACTGTTTTTGATTGTCATTGAGCCGAGCATGACTCATAGCAACCCTATGAACTAAAGACCTGAAACCTTTCCATAACTATCCTTTCTCAAAGTTCGTAGAGTTTCTAGAAGCATGTTGTTTAGGAAGTGGATGTCACTCCTGCTTCCAAGAGTTGCCTATAATGACCGTAATTATGACAAACAAGCCCAAAATGTAGAAAAGCCATGTAAGTATTGTAAGCATATAAGAATAATTAGTTGCAATTGGAGAATAGATGATGAAAAGATGAAGGAGAAAGAAAAATGTAAAAAGTTAGTCAGGGATATCAATTAAATGTCAACTGCTATTATGGAAGTAAACATGATAACATCATGAAGTAAGTTATTAACAGCATAGAAAGGCAAGGGTTGATAAATTTTAAACATATTTAAGAAGAAATAGCGACAAGATTTATTATTATACATGTAAGAATATTGTCTCAGGAAGTTGGGAATAGAAATTGTTTGATCCAGCAATCACACTATAAGGTGGATGTCCCAAAGAATAAGGGGTGCAACACAAACCTACATTCATATTTATTGCAGCACTATTCATAATTGCATAGTGCAGGAAACTAAGTGTCTATCAATGAATTAATGACTAAGAAAACTGCCACAATTACACAATGGGGTATTATATGTTACTAAAGAATGATCAAGGATTCGTGGAATACTGCACATGAAAATAGAACAAATCATACTGAAGGACATAAGTCAGTCACTAAAAGACAAATATGGTATACAACCACTAAGAATAAAAAGTTGAAGAAGCTCTGGTGGCCTAGTCATAAGAAGCTGCACAGCAATCTCAAAGGCACAAAGTTCAAACCTACAAGCTACTCCGTGAAAGAAGGATGGGAAATCTGCTGTCTGATTTGTTGTTGTTGTTATGTGTCATTGAGTCTCCTGTGACTCACAGTGACCCTATGTGCAACAGCTCTGGACCCTGCCCTATCCTGAGCCAGTCTCACTGACTGACACACCTACCCCCGTTACTCCAGTAACTATGTCAATTAATCTCATCCAGGATCTTCCTCTCCTGCACTGTCCTTCCATCTTTCCAACCATGATATCCTTCTTAAAAAATAAATTAGTCCCTCCTGGCCATGTATCCATATATGAGATAGAGCTTCAAAATCATTGCCTCCAAGAAGAAACACGGTTTCATCTTCCCAAGACAGACCTATTTGTTCTTGTGATGGCCATTTGTTCTCCTGTCTGATTCACTGCCTCTGAAAACCTGATGGAGGGTTGGGTATAAGCCAGTCCCAAGTAGATGGCATACAACCACAAGGAAAAATGTATATATATATATATATATATATATATATATATATATATATATATATATCCAATCTTGAAGAGTTAACAAGGATGAGAAGAAAGGGAGAGGGGAGGGGAAAAAGAAGCCACCAAAACCCTAGCACACACACACACACACACATAAAAGGATGAAAAGTTCTATTTAAGATTATTCCCCAGTTTTCCATCACAGATAACTCTGTGACTGTGATATCACCCATTCTAAGAGAGCAATAAAAGTTTTGGGACATATGGCAGAGAAGGAGGTTAAATATGCAAGCTGCTTTTGTTACCATGGGATATATATCTAGTAGATATGACCAATAATCTAGATTAGATTTCAGAAGAGAGTTAAAAGTTGGAGAGAAAGGATATGGCCATTTATGCATCACAGTTGAAGAATAGAGCATATTTCAAAAGAGATGACTAAACAGTTAATTGTGGCCATACATTATTAAACATTTATTATTAGCATTCATGGTTGTGTATTTTTTATTTGCAGTACCTTAATTATCACATCAACTCCACAAGAAAAATATTGTTTCCTCATTTCATTAAAGAGCAAACAGATGGATTTAACTGCTTTCATATATCCCCTAAATAACCAACCATGTGGAAGAGCCAAGATTTAAACTTAGGTTTTACTTAGTTCTATAATAAATTCCTGGTCCATTTTTCTCTCCTCTAGATAAAAGAACGAAGGCTGAAGATGGATATAATTTATTGGGCAGACAGATGAAAAGAATCCCTAGGTATGATAAGGAGCAGCTGTAATGACACGAGAAAACAAAAACTGTGGTGCCATGAAATTTACCAGAGAAATTCAAGGACAGAGAATTTAACAGACACAAATACTAAATAGAATTCAAGTAAGAGAAAAGCAGAAAACTGTCTGATGGATTAATCCATAAGAAGCCTTTACTGACTTCGGTAAGGGCAACGTTTGTAGTGTGCTGGGAAATGAGGTAGATTACTGTGGCTGATAAATGAAAGAAGAGTGAAGAAACAATGAGTATACACAACTTATTCAAGATGCCAGTGTGCAATGGAGGAATCAGATGAAAGCACTAGTTAGATGTAGGAAAAGAACATGATGGTGCTCAGAGGGTAATTTAAATGATGACTGGAAAAAAGAAATAACCAGTAGTGAATTCAGAAAGAAAGGGTATCATAGTAAAGCAATGTTACTGAGGGAGACCACAATATATTTGGATGACTTTTAACCCTTTTAAAACAGAAAATATGGTTTTGTTTTGACCACAAATTTGATGGCATATTCCAGAAAATTCAAATACAAAAACATGTATACGAGAATCTGAAAATAGTTCTGGAAATTCAACATTAACTCATGGTACTTTTGAAAATTGTTCTTTCTTTTGAACTTTTTAACCAGAACTATAATTTCATTATTGTGTTGTAAGGTACTAACTCATAGAGGCCTTATGTACAACCGAATGAAACTTTGCCTGATCATACACCATCTTCACAATAAATTCTGTGCTTGAATCCATTGTTGCAGTCATTGTGGCAATGCATCTTGTTGACGGTCTCTTTTTTATTTGTTCTTGAAAACAGTGTATTTGAATTTTGTAAATAAACCAGTAGAAAATTTTTAAAAAATGGAGTTACACTATAAACAAATTACGTACGTAGCTTTTCTTCAACTTTAAAAGTATATTCTAGATGTATCTCTGTGTAAGTAATAGAGAGCAACTTCTTTTAATGTCTTCTTAGTACTCTTAATCTTCATAGGTTTCATAGCATTTCATTTTAGGATTTATTTAACCATTTTTTATGAATGAATATGTAGAAACCTTTCCATTTTCATCCAAGTTAATTCCCCATAGTAGCTACATTTGCACTCTAATTATTTTGTTCCCCTTGGATTTTTTTTTTCTTAAAAGCATAATGGTTGTATGAAACAACAAAATTAATTAAAAAACTCATGAGATCTTATCCATCACGACATAACTAACCTGAGTCTGCTTAGTTTTATGAATTATTCATCTGAGAATTGTATGATGAGGAAGGTGAGATTAGAGTCAATTTGTTTTTCCTATTAATAGAAAATCATTCACAGTCAATATCTTCTCCCTTTAGAATCAAAACTCTGCTACTAAAATTTATATATTTGACAAGTCAATTTATTTTTTATTTTCATTCCATTCATTCCTGGAAAAAATACCACTGTAAGACTCAGTAGGTTTGACATTTAAAGGAATACATAGTCAGTTCATAGGGAATGGCATGAATTGTACCTCAAAATAAACTTTCTTAGACTCCTTTTATTTTAAAAAATTTGGCAAAGTTCAATTGAATACTTGCAAATCACTTAGAAACCTACCAGGCAGATGACTTATAATGAGGCATTATAGTGTAGTTAGTTTTGGCAAACTGACCTATTTCTTATAAGTGTTTATATTCTGGGAAATCCAAGGGGATGGTAGGTGGAATTCTACCTTGTCAGCTGAGACTCATTTAGTGAGTTCTTGGATAGTTGTGGTGGCTTGGGGCACTGCTGACAGAGAAAGAAAAGCACACCTCAAATATATTCTAATCTTTAGACACTAGACTAGAGAGATTTTTGTTTCCCTAACAACTTGCCATTCAAGCAACTAGTTGGTCTCATTGAACAAAACAAATTAAAGAATTACAGTTGATCTCTGCTATTGACATTCAGAATGGCATGTGAGACATTCCTGTCAGTCCTGGTGAAAGGCATATGTAGAATGAATCTCTGACACTGTCATTACTCTCTGGAGTGGCCATTATCAAAGGATGGCAGATAGCTGTTCAATAAGTAATGTAGTCCATTTTTTCTATAGTATTTTTGGTAATATTATCTTGTGCAAATTGACAATACATATAAATATCAATTAACTTAGACCACACTCTGATAGAGTTCTCCACGAGCTTCCTTGCATACTAATTTATGGAACAGGTGTATTATTCAAAGCGCTGTTTGCTGGGAGGCTTTACCCTCTTTTTTTTGTTTTTGATTTTTTCGTTTTAAACTTTTTAAAAAATATTTTTATTAGTTTTCATTTAATAATTGCTTTGCATTATGTTTCATTCATATAGAGTATTTTAATGCAATCACATTTACATAATTTTATACAACCATTCATACACATTGTATTTTACATTTTTTTAAGATTGGTTTGCTTACAAAGTTTATATACACTGTGTTTCACACTGTTCTTTATTCGCATTATGCTTCATATAATCATTCCCATACATCATTTTTAAAAAAAAAATCATTTTATTATTTTCTGTGTGTGTGTGTGTACCGTCAAATCGGATCTGACTGGTACAAGAGATTGCCCCTCCTTCTCCAGCAGAGCAGAGGATTAGAACCGCGTACTTCTGGGATTGCAGTGCAGCTTCTTGCCACTAGGCTACTAGAGCTCGCATACATTATATTTTTTTAAACTTTATTTTATTAATTTTAATGAACATTTACAGAGATTTTTTTATTTCCATTCATATATTGTTGCACTTTTCTCCCTGCCCACCCCTTCCCCTAGTTCGCTCTTCTCTTTGAAAAGTAAAAGAAAAATTCCTTCATTGGTATACAAACACCCCACCACCACCACCCCCCCCCCCCCGGTGGCCCCGTCCTGAGTACACTCCACTATGCAACCTTCATTCTGGACTCTTGTGATAACCATAATACCCTATAATACATCGCTTTTAAATAGTCTTTTTTTTTAAGAAAAGGATTCTCTTATAACTTCACAAGTGTAAATTTTCAGGCTACACAAAAATATTAAACTAAAGGGAGCTCTGATGGTCTAGTGGCAAGAAGCTGCGCTGCAGTCCTGAAGGCACATGACAATAGGCCACTAGCTGCTCCATGGAAGAAGGATGCGCAAACTCCTGAGCAATTAACTGCCTCTGAAATCTCTCTAGAGGGTCGGGTATGGGTCGGTTCCGACTCCAGGGCAGGCAATAACAACATAGTCATGAACTTAAACCTACTAAGGATCCAACTAAGAAAACGCAAACTGTTTCTTTTAAAACTGGAGGGATCTCCCCCCCCCCCTGTTGTGGACAATGTGGCCTTGCTTTAGAATCCTAGGCAGGATTCTGGAGTCTGATTTTCATATCAGGATTCTTTTATCAGAGCTTTCCAGAATCCCCACACATTGTCCTTATTCGACCACAGTTATCTATAACATCATTGGTTCTGCAAAGCTATGATCAAAACAATGAGAACGTTTGCAGTGTATCCTGAACCTACTGCTGACCCCTTTTCTGCTCTTGTACCACTTTAAAGTTTAGACATGTTAGTTGCCTGATAAAGAAATATGTATAGTACTTCCAAATACAGTATGCTCTAATTTGAATAGTAAAGCTATCCAGTGTATGAAAAAGTGCTGACAATGTCAGGGGAGAGGCATCTGACTTCCAGTAACTTCACAAAAAAGTCCATTCCCCATCCGCAGCACTAGAAACATAAACCTGATCTCTATAAGGTAAGATCTGCTCCAATGCTCCCACATTCTTTTCCATCAATTTGAACCACCTAATCCCCCCAGGCGCTCAGTTGGCCTAGTGGATAGAAAATGATGCTACCAAGTCAAAGATTTTAATCTGTGGTCCTCAGGCCTGGTTTTAATTGTTTTGGGTCAAACATTCTGCTAAGTGGTTTAACACTGGTCTGTGCATTGCTCTAAAGAGGTAACTTGTGGTTGCTATGAAGCTGAACACATGTGGTATACATTTCAGGGAATGCAAAACAGAAGAATAATGGTGTTGCATTGAAAATCAAAAACGTTAATTTCAAGTTCTATCCTAAAACACAATGCTGTGAGTGGTAGGATAATATTCATTCACATACAAAGAAGACCTGTTAACACAATTATTATTCAAATATTTGCTCCTACCTCTATAGCCAAAGAGGAAGAAATTGAGAATTTTTACCAAATCTTGCAGTCCAAAATTGACCGTACATGCAATCGAAATGTGTTAATGATAATTGGCAACCGGAGTGCAAAAGTGGGAAAGAGTGAAGAGGGAAATACAGGCTTGGTGATAGAAATGAGGCTGGAAAGAGCATTATTGAATTTAGTATTTACAATGATTTATTCATTGCAAATACCATTTTTAAAAGACACAAACAATAACTTTATACATGGATTTCACTTGATGGGCTACATAGAATCATACTGACTTCATTTGTGGAAGAAAACATTAGAGAGGCTCAATAACGACAATCAAGACTAGGCCAGGGCTGGCTGTGAATCAGCAACCCTGTGAACAGCAAATTGGAACTTCCTCTATCCTGCGCCATCACCATGAGCTTTGACATGCTCAGTCCTATTGTAACAATCACTATGATATTCCATCCCATTGAGTGTGGTCTTCGCTTTCACTGACATTTTGCACCATAACGTCTTTTTCTAAGGAGTGGTCTCTACTGATAACATGCTCAAAGTATAGTAGAGCACAAAGCTCTATTAGCCCTGCCAATTGCGGCATCACCTCTGCCTTGCCTCCAGTAAGCTTTGGCAAATAACCCTGGTTCTGACTCCATGGGCATTTCCAGTTAAAATGAGTCTCAGACAGGCCTTTGGTTCTCAGCTGTTGCTTCTCCTGGTTCTGCTATCATTTAGGTCCTGGTCTGACTAAGGAGGGAACTCTGTTCAAATAGACATATTCTGCACTTTCTACTTCTTTCTTCCTGATAATCAAATTCTCATTTTCTGGCTTTAAACACAATCAACTAACCCTGGGATGACAAGACTAACCAATTCACTCATTAGTAGACTACACAATTTGTTTTTATGTTCAAACCCAAAAACTACTACTCTTCTCATTCATACGTTAGCATAGTACCATTAAGCCATGTGATGAAAGTCAAAACAAAAATGTCCTGGGAAGGCATTTGGAAAAATTTATATACTACACCACAAGGTGCATGCCTCCTTCTTATCCATATTATTATTGTGTACTGTAGACAAGAAGACAAGGATTCTCACCACTGGACCAATTGGCAGCATCAGGATGGATGGTGAAGAGATTGAGATTGTACATAGCTTTAGTTTGCTTGGCTCCATAGTCAACAGTCTTGGCATCAGCATCCAGGAAATTAAAAGGCACATTGCCATGGGAAAGTCTGCTGTTAGGGACCTCTCCAAAGTGCTGAAGAGCAGTGGTGTCTCTCTGGAGACTAAGGTGCGTCTGATAGAGGCCATGGTCTTCGCAATCACCTGTTATGCATCAGAGAGTTGGACAATGACCAAGGAGGATAGAAGGAGAATTGATGCCTTTGAGCTGTGGTGCTGGAGAAGAGTATTGAGAATACCATGGACTGCTAGGAAAACAAACAGATTTGTCGTGGAGAGGGTTAAACCGGGTGGCTCCTTGGAGGCAAGGATTCTGAGGCTCCGTCTAACTTACTTTGGACATGTAGTGAGGAGAAACCGGTCCTTAGAGAGGGACATCATGGTTGGGAGGGTGGAGGGACGGCGCAGGAGAGGAAGGGCCTCTATGAGGTGGATTGATTCAGTGACTGGGATAATTGGGATGGGAGTGTCAGAGACAGTGCGATTGGCACTGGACAGAGCGGAGTTTAGGGCTATTGTGCATAGGGTCGCTATGAGTCGCAGGCGACTCGACGGCACCTAACAAGAACAACAACAGCTGTAGACTTGGAGCTTTCTCATAGCTGACCCTTTGGAGAGTTTCCAGAGGCCGTCAATTGAACAGAAAGGTTTCCCATCCTTCTCCCATGGAGCAGTTGGTGGTCTCAAGCTGCATGTTTTCAGGATTGCAGGGCAGCTTCTTGCCAGTAGGACTTTGCAACCTAGGAGGTGGAAACATAAAAGTAATTCAATTTTTACTCTTAAGGAGATACCAGAACATTTCTCAAACTAAATGATTAAAAACCTTAACTCATTTGGAAGAACCTTAAATTCTTATAAGGCTTGTGTCCATTTACATTCTTTTTAGAGAATGTAAATACTTGAAACTTTTTTATTGCCATGCCTAGTTACATTAAGCTCATTACTAAGTGAGCTGGAATGGTGCTCTGTGGAATGCTAAGATGATCAAGACTCTTTTAGATTTTATTGTAGTGTTAATACAGCTCTAGAAAACAAATAGTTCTGTCTTGGAGAGGGTGAAACCAAGTCTCTCCTTGGAGGCTGGGATTTTGAAGTTCTGCCTCATTTACTTTGGGCATGTGGGCAGAAGAGATTGGTCCTTGGAGAAGGACATCATGCTCCAAAGGGTGGACGGATAGTGCATGAGAGGGAGACCCTGGATGAGATGGAGTTATACAGTAACTGGGGTGATGATGATTGGTGTGGCAGAATTAGTGAGACTGGCTCAGGACAGGGAAGGGTTCAGAACTGCTGTGCAAAGGGTCACTATACACCACAGATGACTCAATGGCACATAAGAACAATAATATATTATGAAAAGTTTGGAAGCAGGAGTGGCATCTACTTCCTAAATAACATGCCTACAGAAACTCTATGGACTTTGATAAATGTCAATAGTTGTAGAGGGGCTTCAGGCCTTTTGTTCATAGGGTCACTATTTGTCATGTTCAACTTGAAGGCAATCAACAACAATAAGGCAAAACTATATACACACACACCCCTTTGGTCACCCTGGGTTAATAGGAAATGCTTCTGATTCTTCTTTCAGATAAAAATTGAAATAATGCTATAAAACTAGTATTCAGATAAAAACTATCACATATACAATAGCAGCCACAATTAAAGCAATATCATGCATAATTTCATATTAATATATCATTATCTGTATCATTTCTAACATTTTAGGCAGAATACAGTGAATAAAATAGCAATGTTAAGGGAATCTTCACTTCCACAAAATTTAAGTCTTTGAAGGTGGCACTAACTTTTACTCTGAATGTAATATTATTCCTTCTATGTAGTACCTTCACCAGATACAACAAGGAGCAGTTAATAATGACTCATAGTTCACATATAAGAAATGTGAATATGCTCTCATTTTCCATGGGTATCTACCACAGTTATGCATGTAGTGTAGGTCTGCAGATCCATTGAACACTCCGTGAAATGGGCATATGCTAGAAATCTTTTTTAGTAGGAAGATCTTTATGAGATTTTTAGTTTCTTGATAATAGTATTAGTTCAAACACTGTGTTTAATGACCTTTGAAAAATCTAGACATTCTACATTTTCATTACTTTTAGAACAAAATTATTCTGGCCTGGCAAAATGTACATTTCCTCTGGTAATGTCCACTATCACTTTTCAAAAGGATCAGGGTCTATTTATATCTGTCATGGTCTTGTAATTTCCTTCCTTAAAAAGACATGCTTTTCTGTTCAATCTTCGAGCTTTCAGTTTAATATCTGGTCAGATAGAATGGTGGTTTTTTGTTTTTTGGGTGTTTTTTTTTCCTTTGTAGGCATTAATTCTCACCACTGGACCAATTGGTAGCATCAGGATGGATGGCGAAGAGATTGAGATTGTTCACAGCTTCAATTTGCTCGGCTCCATGGTCAACACTCTTGGCACTAGCATCCAGGAAATAAAAAAAAACACATATTTCGATGGGAAAGTCTGCTGTTAAGGACCTCTCTAAAGTACTCAAGAGCAACAGTGTCTCTCTGGAGACTAAGGTGCGTCTGATACAGGTCATGGTCTTTGCAATCACTTGTTATGCATCAGAGAGTTGGACAATGACTATGGAGGACAGAAGGAGAATTGATGTCTTTTAGCTGTGGTGCTGGAGAAGAGTATTGAATGTAACATGGACTGCCAAGAAAACAAATAGATTCATCCTGGAGAGGGTTAAATCAAGCAACTCCTTGGAGGCAAGGATTCTGGGGCTTCGTTGGACATACTTTGGGCATGTTGCAAGGAGGGTCAGGTCCTTGGAGAGGGACTTCATACTTGGGAGGGTGGAAGGACGGCGCAAGAGGGGAAGACCCTTTATGAGATGGATTGATTCAGTGACTGGGGTAATCGGGATGGGTGTGTCAGAGGCAGTGCGATTGGCACAGGAGAGAGCAGGGTTTAGGGCTGTTGTGCATAGGGTCGCTATGAGTCGCAAACGATTCGACGGCACGTAACAACAATAACAACAGGCATTAATATCAGCCTTTCCATAAGGCCTTTGAGACATCTGAGTCAAAAAGTACTCATGTTAGAGGCTTCTTTGTATTATTTTTTTTTTTTAACGCTCTGCTCTGTTTATCATTACTGCACATCACTAACAGGTCAAACCTTTCTATTTGTAATTTTGGCTTCATGGTTCACTACATAAATTAAGTCTAACCTATCTGCATGATAAGGTATAACAAGATAATACTTTTCTAGTCCAGAATCCTTTTATATCTTCATTACAGGGCCCTGTTTTGTAGCAGAAACTCCTACTGTCCTCTCTGGCTAATAAAAGAAAATTACCACTGAACTTTTCAGCCACTCTTGCTTTCTTGTTTCTTGTGTTTCTTGTTTTTGTTACTTTTAGGAAGGAAGCAACCTCTGAGTCTTCTTGGAAATTGTTGACTTGAGGATGGTTACATTTATGTAACTTGACGGGAGGCCACCTAACAACAACAATAGTTAAGTCCTGCCTACTTCCCCTGCATGCAGACTTACCATGCTCTTGCAACCAGAGAAGGCTCTCAGGCAGTCTCAGGTACAGCCAACAAAAAATAAGCCAAATTCACTGACATCTAGTTGATTCCAACTCATAGTGACCCTTTACAACTGAGAATCTTTACACGATACTGCTCATCTTTCTCCCAAGGAATGAGTGGTGGATTCCAACTGCGGAACTTCCAATTAACAGTCAAACACTTAAGTTTTATTCACTAATACGGTATCAGTAATGCTAATGAGATGTGTGTTAGGTATGGGCAGTATATATTTCAAGCAGAAGTGCTGATGGAGCAAGAAACTGAGATGTTAAAAGAGGAATTCCTTCAGAACACAGATACGTGTGCTATTTTTAAGTAGAAGAATAGTCACTTTGATTGCTAACAAGCTTTACATAAGTATCTATGCAAATCAAAGTAAGTTATATGTTTGTTGTTAAGTCATCAAATAATGTTTCTGTGTTCTCTGAAAAAAAGTGCTGAAATAATAGGGTGAAAATATTCAAAAATAATGTCTATAGTTTTAGGAGACTGGCTTGTTACTAAAACTATTACAGAGAAGAAAGTGAACTGACAAAATAATATTAAAAATATATTGGATTACTTGGTGGTTTTATAGGACAAATTGAGAATAGTGACTGTAGTTGTGATTTTTTCCTAGATGCATTTATCAGCCTGGCACAGGCTTGGAAGACAGAAATTCTGTTTGTGTCATATGTTGTTGTTTTTAAGTGCCACTAAGTCAATCACAACTCACAGCACATGTCTTACACACTCAGGTCCACTTTTACAGTTACTGTGTCAGTCTATCTCACAGAAGAGCATTCCCTCCTTCTCTGAGTCTCCATCTTTCCAGGCTTGATGTCCTTTCCCAAGGACTGGCCTCTGTTAATCACCAAGCTCAAAGTATGTAAGACAAACAAAGTTTCATGATCCTTTTCTTCCAAGGAGCACCTTGGTTACACCTTTTCCAAGACATATTTGTTTGTTCTTTTGGAAGTCTGTGAGATATTTAACTCTCTTCTCCAATATCACAACTGAAAGATATCAGTTCCTCCAAGACATTGAAAGAAGCAAATTGAGAATATAGCAAGAAAATGGTTGAAGAAATTAATTATATACTTATGAGCCTAAATTAAGCAAAGGCATGTGATTGTGTGAACTATGATAAATTATGTTTAAGAATGAAAACTCCAGAATACTTGATCATGCTCATGAGGAACCAGCACATACACCAAAAATCTATCATTCAAAAAGAACAAAAAGTACTTCTGGTAGAATTGTGGACACAATAGTGAATAGACAAGCTGGCAGAATCTCAGCCTCACACCTCTAGCAGACAGACACACCAGTTGACCTCAATCTAGAATGGTAGGACAAAGTGGTCCATGGATCAAGTTTCTTCACCTCGCAGTAAGCAGATCAGCACCATCTTTAATCTGATGAAGAGAGTCTCCCAAGCTAGTAAAGCTACTACTAGCATAGTAACACTGGAAGGTGGGGTTTGTGTGCAGAGACTGCACCTATTGACTTAATCACTCCATGATTAACACAATGAGTTGAGTTTCAGTCCTGTAAGCCTACCCAACAGAAAAAGTTGGACTACAACTGAAAGGCATGATACTATCATCTTAATTTATAGACCATCTATCTGATGTGTAGGAAGTGATTACAAAGAGCATGGCTTGGATCAGGTGCACCTTAGTCTTCAGACTGACAGCCTTTCTCTTCAGAATTCTGGCATGGTCCCTGATAGCATTTTTCAAAATGTAATTCATTTTTTTAAATTTCCTGACTGTTAGTGCCAAGAGCACTAATTGTGGAGCCAAGCAAGCTGAAATTGTTAACAATCCCAATCTTTTCTCCATCTATCATGGTGCTGCCAATTGACACATTGGTAATATATTTTTTTCCTGGAGTTGAGCTTAATTCTGCACTGAAGACTGAAGTCCTTGGCCTTCTGAAGCAAACACTTCATGTCCTCTTTGTTAGACTGGGCAAAGAGGACCAAAGAGAAGAATGAAGAATTCAGAACTCAAATGCTGATGGCCTTGCTGTTGAAGATAAGAAAATGGCCTTGCCTGTCTGTCTAAGCTAGCAGGTGGCTCATAGATCAGAGTAGAATGTCCCTTCCTAAAGACTCTGTTCATAAAAATCCTTCCCAGTAAGTTCACAGTGTGACTTCCCATTCTGCCTCTCCAGGATGAGGAACTCACCGAGAGCTCCCCTTTCCCCCTTTAATAAAGCTGCTTTATGCTTTCTCTCATTCTCTCTGATTTCTTCTTTAAGTCCACTAACCTAGCCTAACCTAACACTCTTCACTATAAAAAAAAAATTAATTTTAGTGAATATTTACAGAGATTTTGGATTTCCATTCATTCATCGTTGCATTTGTCTCCCTGCCCACCCCTCCCCCCAGTTCTCTCTTCTCTTTGAAAAGTAAAAGAAAAATTCCTTCACTGGTATACAATCCCCTTCCACCCCCTGCCCCGAGTACATTGCACTATGCAACCTTCATTCTGAACTCTTGTCATAACCATAATACACAATCATATATTGCTTTTAAACTATTCTCTCCCTCATCTGTTTCAATGCAGTACACATGATTTATCCAACTTTTCTCATTCTCACCGCAACTCTGATGTCAGTCCCATTCCTCTTCACTTTGACATGCAAAGTTGTGTCATCTGCATGACACAGGTTCTTGATGAATTTTCCTTCAATTTTGATGCCACATTCCTCCCCATAAAGTCCAGCATTCCAAATGATCTATTCTACATAGAGATTGAAAAGGTATGGAGACAGGACACCTTCCTGATATACTCCTTTCCTGATTTTGAATCATACAGTATTTCCTTGCTCTGGTCTAACAACTGCTTCCTGACCCATTTATACATTTTGCATAAGCACAGTAAAGCGTTCTGGGATTCCCATTATTCTCAAGGTTAGCCACTATTTGCTGTTATACACATAGTCAAATGCCTTTTCATAGTCAATGAAACACAGAAGACATTCTCTAGTACTCTGCTTTCTGCAAAGATCCATCTGACATTAGTGATACTGTCGCTAGTATCACAACCTTTTCTAAACCTAGTTTGTTTTTTCTGAAAGTTCTCTGCTTATCTTTTATTCCAGTCATTACTTGATAATCTTCAACATGATGCTGCTTTTGTGAAACAGTGATATTGTCTGATAATTTCCACACTCTGTTGTATCATCCTTTTCTTTTTGGAAAGGGAATAAATATGGATCTCTTCCATTCAGTTGACCAGGTAGTTTTCCTTCAGATTTCTTTGCACAACCTGGTGAACATGCCTAGGTCTGTATTTCTGTGTTGAAATATGTCATTTGGTTTGTTATTAATTCCTGGGGCCTTGTTTTTTGCCAATTCATTCAGAGAAGCTTGCACTTCCTGCTTTATCACCATTGCTTTTTTGGTCATATGAAATTAATAAAATAGTTCTGTGTCAGCTAATTATTTTGGTATAGTGACTCTGTATACTCTTTCCATCTTCTTCTAATCTTTCCTGGATCATTCAATATTCTGCCCATAGTATCTTTGAGATTTGCAAATATTTTAAGTATTGCAAAGGCTTGAATTTGTTCTTCAATTCCATCAGTTGAAAAGATGCCAATCGCTTTTGTCCCTTTTGATTTTCTGACTCCAGTTCTTTGTACATCTCATTGCAATACTTTTCTTTGTCTTCTCAAGTTGGTCTCCTAATCTTCTGTTTAGCTCCTTAAGCTCCTAATCCATTCCCTTTCCTTTGGCTTCTTGGCATTCTAGTCCAATATTCAGTCAGTTGTGACTTCCATGCCAGTTTTTTCTTTCTCTTCTGTTTTTCTAATGATCTTTTACATTCATTCTGAGTGATATATTTTACATCCTCCCATAACTTATCTGGTCTTTGTTGATTAGAGTTCATGTCCTCAAACCTGTTTTTGAGATGGTTATTAAATTTAAGTGAGATAGACTCAAGATAAAATTTTTGTTCTTGTAGGTTTGATTTCTTCTACTTTAGCTTCAGTTTGAATTGCACATGAGTATTCGATTATCTATTCCACAATCAGTGCTTAGGCTACTTAACAAAACTGATACTGAGGTTGTCCAATGATTCTTTCCACAGATGTAATAAATCTCATTCCTATGTAGACCATCAGGTGAGATCCATATGTGTAGTTGCCATTTGTGTCCTTTTATAGAACGTATTTGTAATTAATAAATCATCGATTGTATAATATTCTATCATTCTATCTCCAGCTTCATTTCTGTCACCAAATCTATGTTTTCAGACTACTGATTTTTCTTCCTTGTTTCCAACTTTTGCATTCTAGTCACCCATTATTATTAACGCATCTTAATAGCATGTACGATTTCTTTCTGACTCAAAAGTTGGTAGAAATCTTCTCTTCCATCCTCTTTGGCAGTGGCAATGCCAGGTTTTCCTTCTGTGCATGCATATAGATATTATTACGTTACATTGTATTTAAAGATGGACCTAAACATAGTCTTTATAACTATAAATGTGACCCTATTTTCCTTATCTTTTCATTTCCAGCATAGTAGCTCATATGATTATCTGATTCAAAATGTCCCATTTGAATCCATCTCATTTCACTTGATGCCTACTGTGTAAATACTTATGTCCTCCATATCTTCCCTAACAACGTTCAATTTTTCTACATTCATACTTCTCACATTCCATATTCCAATTACTAATGTCTGTTTGCAACTGTTCTTTGTGTTTCCCAATACAAGGACTTGGCCTCCAGCTCCATATATGATAGTCAAATCTAGTTGTGCTCTATTGTACATGGGATTTTAAAAGCCCTGTTGTTTCAGAAGTGTATGGTCAGATTTTTTTTCTACTTTGTCTTACATTGCAAGCTTTTCTTTAAAGCAATATCTGACAGACAAGTATTTTACCCAAAAGAGCAGATGAAATATACTTCCCCATTACCCAGATAACAGATTCAGTGATAGAGAGAAAGATCAGCTGACCCAGTGGACAGAAAGCGATGCTACTAAGCCAAAGGTGGGTGACTTTTAATCTGCAGCCCTTGGACCTGTCTTTCATTGTTTTTTTTTAGATATTCCTCAAGGTCGTATAGCTCTGGTGTACAAGTTGTCATACAGCGGTCACTTGTGGTTGCTGTGAGGCTGAACACTGTGACACTGATGTGTCAAATGCGCTAATGGTTGGCAACGCAATGCGGACAGAGAGTGAGGTGGAGCTCCCCGATTAAACAAGCGTGGAAGGAGGAGTGGCATCCACTTCCATAATAGCTTGCCTCTGGAAACCCTATGAACCTGGAGAGAGAAAGGCACCCAAGCGCCGAGGACTCTCCTTCATAGTGTCGCTATGAGTCCCTGGGACTTGACGGCACTTAACAACAACAACAACATGGTCAATTTTGACCTTGAGTCTATCCCACCTGAATTTCAGAACCATCTCAGGAAC
>NW_006399796.1:13140534-13141363 GCF_000299155.1 Elephantulus edwardii | reverse complement strand
GTGCGATTGGCACAGGACAGAGCGGAATTTAGGGCTGTTGTACATAGGGTCGCTATGAGTCGCAGGCGACTCAACGGCACATAACAACAACAACAGTTTGTTTTACATTGGAAGCTTCGCTTTAAAGCAATATCTGACAGACAAGCATTTTACCCAAATGTGCAGATGAAATACAGTTCCCTGTTACCCAGATAACAGATTCATTGTTTCTCCCAGCTTACGCATGTGTGTCATGATCTCATCTCCTTGCCACATTCCAGCAACATCCCAGTCATTTCCCTTGCCTTGCCCTGCCAACACCATCCTCCCTATTCCCATTACCTAACCCCTGTCCTGATAACTTGATCCTATGGCCACTTCGCTCTGCTCATTATCTCTCCACCATGTGTGATGTTGAAGCTGGGCACCTCATTCTGACAGGTGGGCAAGTAATGGGAGTGGGCAGGCCAACCCAGGGGTGGGGATAGATAGATATCTTGCTTCTTGCCATCTATCTAGTGGGAATCTCCCTCTTTCTGGTTTGAGCTCAAACCAACAAGAACAACATCTTACCAGAAAAACAACAGCAAATTATGACAGACTAACAAACAACAAATACTTGCAAATATGCGTAGAGATTGGAACCATTGTGCGCTACTGGTGGGATTATAAAATGTTATGACCACTGTTGAATACAATTGACTCATTCTCAGAAGATTGAAAATAGAAATTTAACCCAGCTATTCCACTACTGGGGATAGGTTGTTGTTCTTGTTATGTGCAGTCGAATCACCTGCGACTCATAGCAACCATATGTACAACAGCTCTAAACGCTGCTCTCTGCTATGCC
>NW_006399796.1:13128061-13140434 GCF_000299155.1 Elephantulus edwardii | reverse complement strand
CTGAAAGCAAAGAGGATTTGAAGCAATTACTGATCAAGATTGGACTTTGTCTTCAGTATAGACCACACCTAAGCAAAAAGAGAACAAAATGCTTCATAGTTGAACAAATAAGTAACATGATTATTGGAGAAATGACTGAAATATTCCAGAATTTAAATTTACTTGAATTCATAAGCAACACTCATAGAAGCAACAGCCAAAAAATCAAACAATGTCTTTTACCTTTTTGTAATTGGGTTATCAGTCTTTCTTGTGGATGCCCAGGACTATTCTATAAACTTTCATTATTAAACTCTTTCTGAGATGGTATTGCCAAATGTTTGTTCCCAGTCGGTAGGTTTTCTTTTCACCCTGTTGGAGAAGTTTTTGATGAACACAGGGTTTTAATCTTTAGAAGGTCCCATTTATCAGTTTTATACTCTTCAGACTGCATTTCTGGCTTTATTTGGCCATCTCTTTATTCCTTATACTAGGCATTCTAAGCTTGATCCCAGTTAGTGTCTTATGAACTTAATGAGTTTGGGCTTTATTCCCAGGTCTCTGATCCATCTTGAGGTGATTTTTGTGTATGGTGTGAGATGTGGATCACTTTTCAGCTTTCTGTAGGTAGGAGTCCAGTTTTGCCAGCACCATTCATTGAAGAGGTTGGCATTTCCCAACTTGATAGGTTTTATTTTCTTGTCAAGTAGCAGTTTACCATAGATAGCTGGGTCTATTTCTGAGGTCTCAATTCTGTTCCATTGGTCTATGTGTCTGTCATTGTACCAGTATCATGCTATTTTGGTTACTATCATTGTGTATTAGGTTTTGAGGTCAGTGAGTGCTATGATCCCACCTCATTTTTGTTTCTCAGAAGTATTTTACTTATTTGGGGTCTCTTGCGTCTCCAAATAAACTTGTCAATTTCCCTTTCGATCTTTTTGAAAAATGAATTTGGTATCTGTATTGGGATTGCATTGAACATGTAGATTGCTTTTGATAGGATTATCGTTTTCACAGTATTGATTCTTCCTATCCATGAACAGGGCACAATTTTTTCCATTTCTTTAGGTCAGACACATAAAGAAATGGTCAAAATCACTGGCAATAAGAGAATTACAAATCAAAAGCACAATGAGATTCAATCTCACTCCAGTAACAGTGGGAAGTAATAAATGTTGGAGGGGATGTGTTGAGATAAGAACTCTTATACATTGTTGGTGGGATAGCTTAACACAGATTGTTTTTGAGTCTACATCCTGATGCCACATTTCTTATTGTAGAGCCCAGCTTCTTGGATAATCTATTCTGCATAAAAATTGAAAAGGTATGGAGATAGGACACAACCCTGGCATACACCTTTCCAATTTTGAAGCATGCAGTGTTTCCTTGCTCTGTTCTGATGACTGTATCCTGGTCTAATCATAGGTTTCACATAAGCACAATCAAGTGTTGTGGGATTCCCATTTTTCTCAGAGTAATGCCTTTCATAGTCAATCAAACGCAGATAGACATTCCTCTTATATTCCCTGCTTTCAGCCAAGATACGTCTAACATTAGCTACAATACAGTACCATGGCCTCTTCTAAACCCAGCCTGGATTTTTGGGAGTTCTCCGTGGATGTGCTGTTCTAGTTGTTTTTGGATAATCTTCAGCAGAATCTTGCTTGCATGTGATACTAATGATATTGTTCAATAGTTTCCACACTCCATCGGATCACCTTTCTTTGGAATGGGAACAAATATAGATCTCTTCTAGTCAGTTGGACAGGTGGGTGTCCTCCAGATTTCTTGGCACAACATGATAAGCACATCGAGGAAATTACATTTAAACAAAACAAAACAAACAAGAATAAGCAAAGTGAGCTCTGGTGGCTTAGTGATAAGGAGTTTCATTGCCAATCAAAAAGTGGTGATTCAAATCCATTCCTTATGAGAAAGATGAGCAGTCTCCTCCTATGTAATATATAGTTTCTGAAAACCCACTTGGAGGACAGTTATGAGCCAATTACAACAAGATGGCACAAGACAGTAAAAGAATAACAAAGTGAGCAAAGAATGAATTTTGGGAAATTTTTGTAAAAGAAAGGCTTTAAAGTTGATGTTCTTGGACTGAAGTTCATGGACACTTATGTTCTCTCTGAAGGAAATTCAGTTCATCAGTAGACTTGGTTGCAAAATAAAACCAAAACCAACAATAACAATAATAAACAAAGTGATCAGATAATGAATTCTGGGAAATTCTAGTAAAAGGAAGACTATAAAGTTTATGTTCTTAGACTGAAGGCCGCACACTCTCAAATTCTCTTTGAAGGAAATTCAGTTATCAGTAAACTTGGTTGGAAAATAAACTACATCCTTATGTAATTTAAATAAACTCGTCCTCATGTAATTTAACATTTCTGTCCTTTATATTTAAAGGCAATAAATAGTACTTTTGATACCAGATTACCAAGAGAACAAACAAACATGTCTTTGAGAGTGTGGACCCGGAGTGCTTTCTGGAGGCAAGAACGATGAAGTTTCATTTCACATACTTTGGGCTTGTTACTAGGAAGGGATATTCCTTGTAGAAGGACATGATGCTGGGAAAGGTGGCGGATCGGCACAGGAGAGGAAGAACCTCAACCAGGTAGATTGACACTGTGACTGCTGCAATGGGCTCCTGTCTATCAGAAAGTTAGAGAATGGCACAGGACCAAACAGGTTCAGAATTTTTGTTTATAGGGTTGATGTGGGTCATACTCAAGTTGATGGCGCCTAACAACAACAACAACAACATGATATCAGTACTGTGTGCAATAGAAATAAAAAGGTCTTTTTTGTTTTGTTTTGTTTTGTTTTTATCAGAATCTCTTTATTTCTGGACATTTTCATAATTATTTGTCAGTTATTTTCTTTCTGAGATCTAGTGGTATTTTTTTTGGGGGGGGGAAGGTGATGATGTTAAAAAGATATAATTCAAATTAATTACAAAATACAGTCAAAATAACTCCCAAAATGAGCAAGCAGGCACCTCGCCTCATGGCTCCAAGTGTTCCCAATTTCTCAGTCCTGCCAATATTGGCTTCCCCCATGATTTCCCAGCAGAGTTGTAACCCTTGCCAATATTGGTTGCCCCCTCCCCAAATTTCCATTACACATCCAATTCTCTGGTTCAGCCATAGCTGTTGCTACCATCCCAAAGTAGAAATCACAGATATTTTTGGGTCAGATGAAAATTGTTGCAGATAGTTCAACATATCTTTACAATCACTTATATTTAAGTTAGTGTTTTTTAGACCCACATCATCATAATATGATATAGTTACAGCATAAAAAATTGATAGTATTTACTACAGCTGGTTTCCTTTGGTATCTAATGTTCATTGCTTCTGTGATATATATATCTAAAATTTTGAAAATATATGTTTTAATATTTACCTAGCACACATCCGGTATATTTGCTGAAACTTCCTCATGCAAGCAATCTACACACTTACTTTAAAATGGCTGACTTCCTTGTGCCCCCTGAGGGAAACACAGATACCACCTGAGAGGAAGAGGAAAAAGACTGTAAATTCCAGGACCCCAGTGTCAGGAGGGGAAATTCCCTCTAATCTCCCCAGGTGGTGGCAGCTGAGTAAATTACCTAGCAAGCAGCTGTAACACATTACATTGCAATTATCCCCCTAGAGTTCTGAAATCTTATAAGAAGGTAAAGATAAAATACAGCACTGCTTCAGGACTTGAACATTTTGAGAGGAAGAACTGCTTCCTTGGCAATTTTACAGTTTTTGAGAAAATGGACCTCACAGGACAACATTATTCTTAAAAGGCCTTCAATGTCAAATAACCCTCAAAGTTATACAAGATCTTGTATTTAATATAACAGTGACATGTCTAAGACATAAAATAGACTATCATGGGAGAAAAACCTAATAAAATATGGCACATACTTCTGGACTATATTCGGCAAAAGCTTCATTGCTTATTTGTGTCTTGACAACAAAATAATATCAATAGCAAATATTAACTATTTGTCAGATATCAAGTATTTTTTAAAAGTTCATCTCATTTAGCTTTCACAGTAATTCTAAAAGGTTTCTACCAGTATTTAGAGATATATTAACTGTACACATAGAGATATCTCTTATGTACTTGCTGTTGTTTATGTGTAACCCAACAAAGGAAGATGGAAATCAAGAACAAAATAATCTAGTGATAATTTACACTAAACTTCCAAAACAAAACACATATGGTCAACCTAAATGTTATTGTTAGGTTCCATCGAGTCAGCTACAATTCATAGCAAACCTATGAACAACATATCTGAACTTTGCCCTGTCTTGAACTATCTCTAAGATATGCTTAAGCCCATTTCTCTAGTCACTGTGTTAACCCATCTTGTTTAGGGTGGTCCTCTCTTTCTCTTAGTTTTCACTTTTTTCAGCATAATGTCTCTATTCAAGGACTGGCCTCTCCTGAAAGCATGTGAGAAAAAATTTCCCCATCCTTGCTTCTAAGAAACCTCCTATTTGTACTTCTTCGAGGGCAAAATTGTTCATCTTTCTGACAGAATTCTTCTCCAATACCACATTGTTTACAAATTTTGTATTCCAATCTCCTACAATTATTAATGCATCTTTATTGCATGTTTGGTCAATTTGTGACTGCAGAAGTTGGTTGTTATTGTTGTGTGTTGCAGAGTTGACAATGACTCATGGGGACCCTACAAATGATAGTTCTGAACCCTGTCATATCTAGAGCCAATCTCACTGTCTCTGACACACCTTTCCCCACTGCTACAGTCACTGTGTATTTACTCATCCATTCTGGATCCATTTTATTCAGGGACTTCCTCTCATGTGCTGTTCTTCCATCCTTATGAGCATAACATCCTTCTCCAAGGACTAGGCCCTCTTGGTCATGTGCCCAACATATGAGAGACAGAGCTTCAAAATTCTAGCTTCCAAGGAGAAACTTGGTTATACCCTCTCCAAGACAGATTTATTTGTTTTCTTGGCTGTCCATGGTATGTTCAAGACTCTTCTCCAGCACCATAAGTCAAAGACATAAATTCTTCTTCTGTAATCCTTAATCATTGCCTAGGTCTCTAATGCATAGAAAGTAATTGTGAAGCTATGGCCTGGATTAGGGGCACTTAGTCTCTAGTCTGACATCATTGCTCCCCAACACCCTGGAGAGCTCCCTGACAATAGATTTTCCCCAGTGCAATTTGTCTTTAGATTTTTTCACTGCTGGTGCCAATTGTGTTCCTTGTGGAATTGAGCAAGCTTAAATGGTTAACAATCTCCATCTCTTCATCTATTATGGTGTTGCCAATTTGCTCAGTGCTGAGTTCTTTGTTTTCTTGATGTTAAGCTTCAATCCATATTGAGAATGTAGTGCTTGAGGTACATGAGACAACAAGAATTCAATACCCTTCCAGTGTACAAAGGTTGCCAGACAATCCAAAGATTAAGAAATGGTCATGTTTCCTGCCAATATTGTTTTGCAGAGTTGGATCTTTTGCTAATACCTAGATTCATTTGCAAGTACAATGTGGAAGAGATGTACATTTCCTGCACGTTGAGTCCAGTGTAATTTTTTTTTAAGGAAAAGAAACCTAGGTAAACTAGTTCAAATTAAATTTAAACAACAGAACATTAAAATGGAAACAAAGTCCATGTGGATGGAAATGTTTTCCTAATTGAACTATGTGTTAAGTTTTTAAAACATGAAGAGCCAAACTAAGCTCACAGCCAGCAAATCAATGCAAATTCATGGCAACCCTCTATCAGATTTCTATGTGTGTAAATCTTAATAGGAGCAAACTGCCTCATCTATTTATTTTCTTTTAATTCTATTTACAAAAGAATTGGAATATTCGATTAAAAATTTAAGTCTAAGCAAATCTGCCTGCACTAATGGTCTACTGCCCTTGAGGGCAGTACAATGTGTGGTTAAAATTACTGCCTCTTGGGATCTTTCTTTCCAATTGCTTATTCTGTAACAAAGTCCTGCAAAGAGATAACGATGACAATCCTTGCTGTGCCATTCAGGCTGTTTTTATAGATTACAGAATTTCCCTAGAACTGCCTCTTTTCCTTGCTTGACCTCTTGGCCCCTACATTCATAAAAGACAAGTTCCTAGCTGAAGTTAAGGGAAGATTTCAGTTATTATCCTTGGCAAAGGAACTCTCCATTGTGGCTTTGGTTTGAACTTTAGCTCTTCAGAGTGCAAAGGTTACATGTGAATTTGTTATGCTTTCTGGCAAACCCTTCAAAATGACTGAATCTAGTGAAATTCTCATGGAGTATTTGTTTTTTAGTGTTTCTCTCATACCCAATAAATTGTAATTTATGGGAAGTAATTGAAGAAAACTCTAGAGGAAGTTGTGTATCAGATTAGGCGGATTATTAAATCAACTTTATTGTGTCTTCAAAACTTAAAAATGGTTTACAGCTATAATAAATAGCTTGAGAGTGCTATCAACCCATAAATTTAAATAATTTAATAAACATTCTACAGTTAAGTGTGGCTTGTGGCCAAATCCCAAGGCTGGTTTTGTGTTGTAGATAGTAATATGTGTTTTAGTTTACCTGGCTGATAAAGGAGTGAGCTGTTCTCATGCATGACACATGGTAATCGGTCATTAATTTTAATGAACTGAAACTGGGAACTCATATTTGAAGGCAAAAGGTTATACAGCATTCTCTGCGTTTGGTCCAGGAGAGGTTTCATTGTTGAGATTATTTTTTTTGTTTGTTTGTTTTTAAAGAGTCTCGTTTTACTTCTCCAATGAAAACCATTATAAAAGTATTCAATGACTCATATCCTATTAGGGAACACTGTTAAATGCATTGTCAAAATATTTCTTAAAGTAATAAGCTCAACATATTCATATGCAGACAGAAGCCTTCAATATATGTTGACTGATGAAAAGAAATAAAATCTATATAAATTTCATCAAGCAACTAAAGCATATATTATTTTTGCTTCTCTACTGCATAAAGTAGGACAAGGAAACTAGATCTTTGTCTCCTGTGCCAAATTGTTCATGGTATTCTAAACAATTCCTTGATACGAGCCAGTCTGTCTAAGGAAGTAGTATTGGCTTCAAATGTGTACTTCAGTGAAAAGTCCTAATTAAGTGGACACTATACAAAGCATTATTCACATAGCAGTCTAGATATGCCTGTGCCTAGATTTGAGCCAAATCAATTAGTTTATACTTAATAAAATGCCATTTTGCTCCATTTAAAATTCTGCTTCAATGAATCATTATCTTGAAAATGGAACAAATGTCTTAATTAGGATTTGTGTTTGTTATTTATCTGCTTTTTAATAATGATCACAAAAATGGTCACCAGCCACACAAAAGGACAATTATATAAGATTTAAACTATTGACTTTAGACTATACCTTCTGTGTTCTTTTTAAAGCAATTTCGTGACCATCATTAAAACGTGATGAATTTTAACAATGTAGAAGTTTTTGCCTCTGATTGTTTAATTCTTGCTCTCACATCTTGCTGATGTGACTGGGGGGTGGCGGGAAGACTTTTAGTACCAAAAGAAAATCACTTGGTAACTAGATATGTATATGTATTTATTCATGCAGGCAACTCAGGCAAATGCTAATATATGCACTTGCCAGGCGTACGTTTTCACTTAATGAAGAGCTTAATAAAAATCAGCATTCATAGCCCCTGCGTAGTCAGATAAATTAGTTAATGCACAATAAGCAGCTCTTATGTATAATGCAAAAGATTAGTCTTATCATTTGCATAATGTGCTACAAACGGCCTACTGTTACAAGCAGTAGAAGCTTCCCCATTAAATGTGTGTTGAAAGCTGAATGACGTCAGTAAAGTAATTATGCTTCATTTGGCATATCTCATTCATTCTGTGGAGTTCAGGACCCTATCTGAGCTGTGCTGACAGTGCCGCTGAAAGGCATTGGTAATGGTTCAAAAGCAAATAGCTGGGACTCTGGGCAGAAGCATGATGTACCCAGGCCTCAGCGTATGTCTTGCTTCCTAAAAGAAAGCTCATTTCATATTCTGCTCTACACACATGGTGTGTATAAATGTGTGCAACTAAGAATTTTTAGTATATGCTGAGAATAAAATTATTTTCAAGTCAGTGAAATACTTCTATCAGTGAATGCCAGATTTACCAGAATTCCCGGTGGAAAGAAAGGACTGTCAATGAAAGCATTTTTGTCTTCTTCAGGAACACAATTACCAATGCCCTATGTAATAAGTAGGATCTACGGAATTCACTGCCATATTATTCCTCCCCTCCTCCTCCTCTTCTCAGAGAAAATATCCATGTGTTTGAAAAAATTAAGCATATTCTTGAAATATAATAAACTTCTAAGTAGACACCACACACAAAGACACACACATAATACTAATGTAAAATGGAATTGCCTAAAACCCAATTCTACTGCGTTTAGAATATTAGTCTCTTGACTCTTATTATTGTGTCTAGTATTTTTGTATGTTGTTTGAGTATTTAAAAAAGATTTCTTTTTGTATGTGTTTGACATCTCATGAACAGAGAGACTGATTATTTTATAATTGTCATGGTAAATATTTTTTTTGCAGACTTTTCACATTAAAATCCTCTAAATGGGAACTATGGGGTTACTCTGGAAGATAATGCTTGCATTTTAAGAATTTCATTATAATTCATTATTTAAAATGCATACTGCAATCAGTTATCCTCTATGTTGCTTACAACAACAGTATTTGAACAGAAGTTACAAAAATATAATGGCATCTTATACTTTATTTTTTTATTAATTTTAATGAAAGTTTATAGAGACTTTGGATTTCCATTCATTCATTGTTGTACACTTCCCTTCCTGCCCACCCCTCCCCTAGTTAACTTTTCTCTTTAGAATCTAAAAAAAAAATCTTTCATTGTTATACAATCTCCTCACATCCCCCAAGTCCACTCCACTAAGCCGCTTTCATTCTGGACCCTTGACATAACAATAATACTTAATCATATCCCTTTTAAACAGTTTTCTCCCTCATCTGTTTCAATGCAGTATACATTATTTATCTTGTCTTAGTTTTCCCCCAACTCAGAAGTCAGTCCCACTTTACTACAGTGACATTATGTAGTATTTTTCCTTTTGTAACTGAGATATTTCACTCAGCATAACATCCACCATGGTTACCCATTTTGTATAATAATTCATAAGTTCCCTATTTTTCAATGCAGCATATTATTCTATTGTGTGAATATACCACAGCTTCTTTAACCATTCTTTATTCATGGATACTTGGGTTGTTTACAACTCTTTATTATTATGAACAAAGCTGCAATAAGCATGAGTGTTCATATATCTGCTTGGGTGGCAGTTATGGTTTTTTAGGGTATATTCTCAGTAGTGGAATTGCTAGGTCAGATGGTATTTCTATTTCCAGCTTTTTGAGAAAGCACCATATTGCCTTCAATAGGTGTTCCATTTTCTCCATAACCTCACCAGCATTTGTTCTCTGCTGTTCTGTTAAATTTTGCTGTTCTTACTGGGGTGAGACGATATTTTATAGTTGTTTTGATTAGCATCTTTCTTAGAGCTAGGGATTTCTTTGTGTGTTTATTCGTCATCTGAATGTAGTCTTTGGTGAAATGTTTGTTCAAGTCCTGTGCCATTTTTCAATTGGGTTATTTACCTTTATCTTGTTGTGGTGCTCGAGTATGATATAAATTTTAGATATAAATCCCTTATCTGACATGTCATTACCAAATATTTTCCCCCCAGTCTGTGGCTTCCCTTTATACCCTGTTGGAGAAGTTTTTGAATATGCATAGGGATTTTATTCTTAGAAGGTCCCATTCCTCTAATTTATTCTCTCCTAGTTGTATGTTTTTTAGGATGTTTGGAAGACTGTTTGTGTTGCGGATTAGGACTTCTGGAGTTCTTCTAAGTTTTCCTTAATTAAGTTTATAGTCCTTGGTTTTAGTCCTAGGTCCTTGATCCATATTGAGTTGATTTTTGTGTATGGAGTCAAGTGTGGATCTTACTTGAGTTTTCTGCAGATAGTTTTCCAATTTTGCCAACATCATTTGTTAAGAAGGCTGTCATTTCCCCACTTAACTGATTTTATCTATTTGTCAAAAACCAGTTGACCATAGGTAAATGGACTGATTTCTGGATTCTCAATTCTATTCCATTGATATATGTGTCTGTCACTGTACCAATACCATGCTTTCTCGACCACCATGGTAATATAGGATTTTAAATAAGGGAGTGAGATGCCTCCTACCCTGTTCTCTTTTTAGGGAATACTTTGCTTATTCAGGGCCTCTTTCCATTCCATATGAGATTGGAGACTTCCTTTTCCATCTCTTCAAAAATGAAATTGGTATTTGTATTGGGATTGCATTGAAAGTATAAATTGCCTTTGGTAGTACTGTCATTTTCATAATATGAGTGTTCCTATCCATGAACAAGGGTTATTCTTCCACTTCTCAAGGTCTCTTTTTGTTTCTTGTAGTAATGTTTTGTAATTTTCTTTGAATATATCCTTAGTGCTTCTGGTTAGATTTACTCCAGGTATTTAATATTGTTATTAGCTACTGTTAAGGGTATTATTTTTCTTAGCTCCAGCTCTGTAATCTCTTTGTCACTGTAGACAAATCCAATTGTTTTTTTGTGTGTTGATCTTGGATCTTACCAATATGCTGAACTAGTCAACTATGTCCATAAGTTTTCTTGCTGAATCTTTAGGGTTTTCTAAATATACTGTCATATCATCTGCATAGAGAGATAATTTTACCTCCTCTTTTGCCAATTTGTATACCTTTTATTCCCTTCTCTTGTGTTATTGCTATTGCTAAGACTTCCAATACAATATTGAATATGAGAGGTGATAGTGGGCATCCTTGCCTAGTTCCTGTTCTTAAAGGGAATGCCTTTAACCTCTCTCCATTGGGAACAATGTTGGCTCTTGGGCTTGCATGACTGCTTTATACGATGCTGAAGAAAATCCCCTCTAATCCTATTTTGTTGAGTGTTTTAACCTGGAAAGAGTGTTGGATTTTGTCAAAGGCCTTTTCTGCATCAATTGACAGGATCATGTGGTTCTTGTTCTTTGCTTTGTTAATGTGATGAATTACATTAATTGTTTTCCTTATGTTGAACCATCCTTGCATACCTGTTATGAATCCAACTTGGTCATGGTGAATTATTTCTTTGATGTATTGTTGGATTCTATTGGCCAGTATTTTATTCAGGATTTTTGCATCTATGTTCATGAGAGATATTGGTCTACAGTTTTCTATTTTGGTAGTGTCCTTTCCTGGCTTTGGTATCAAGGATATGTTTGTTTCATAGAAGGAGTATGGGATTATTCTATCTTTTTCTATTTTCTGAAATAATTTGTGTAGACTTGGTGACAGTTCTTCTTTAAATGTTTGATAAAATTCACTTGTAAAACCATCTGGTCCAGGGCTTTTTTTGGTTAGAAGTTGTTGTATTACCTTTTCAATTTCTTCTTTTGCAATGGGTCTATTCAGATCTTCAATTTCAGTTTATGTCAGTTTAGGTAGATTGTGCATTTCTAAGTATTTGTCCATTTCCTCTAGGTTTTCGTATTTGTTTGAGTATAGTTTTTCATAATACTTTAATGTTAGCTTTTTTATTTTAGTTGGTTCTGTTGTGATGTTGCTTGATTCATCTCTTACTCAGATTATTTGTGTCCTCTCCTTTTCTTTTGTAAATTTTGCTAGTGGTTTGTTGATTTTATTGACCTTTTCAAAGAACCAACTTCTAGTTTTGTTGATAGTTCCAATTGTTTTTCAGTTTTCTATTTCATTTATTTCTGCTCTAATTTTTATAATTTCAATTTTTCTAGAGATTGGATGGTTTTCTTTCTGTGCTTTTTCAATTTGCTGGAGTTGTTGGATTAGAGAGTCAGTGGCCAGTTTTTCCTTCCTTTTGATGTGTTCGCTTATTGCTATAGATTGACCTCTGATTACTGCTTTAGCTGTTTCCCAGCGGTTATGGTAAGTTGTGTATTCATTGTCATTTGTTTCAAGAAACTTTTTAATTTCATTTTTTATTTCTTCTAGTATCCAGTCATGTTCAAGCAAGGTGTTGTTCAGTTCCAAATGTATGGGTTTTTTTTCTCCTTTATCTTCTTATTAATTTCTAATTTTGTAGCATTATGGTCTGAAAAGATGCTTTGTATTATTTCTGTGTTTTTTAATTTATTGATGCTTGCCTTGTGACCTATAATGTGATCTATTATGGAGAACATTCGATGCACATTGGAGAAGAAGGTATACTGTTCTTTTTTTGGGTGCATTAGCCTATAAATATCTATGAGGTCAAGGTAGTTTATTGTGTGGTTAATTCTTCAGTATCTCTGTTGATGTTTTTTCTGGT
>NW_006399796.1:13124086-13127362 GCF_000299155.1 Elephantulus edwardii | reverse complement strand
TTCTTCATATTTGATGGCAATTTTGCTGGGTATAGTTCTTGGTTGACAGATGTGTTCTCAGAGTGTTTAATATATGTCATACCACTGTCTTCTTGCTCGCATGTTTTCTGCTGAGAAATTGGCACTTAAGCTTATCTCCTTTCCCTTATAGGTTACTCTTTGTTTCTCCCTTGCTGCTTTCAGAATTCTCTCCTTATCTTTGGTTCCATCAGATTTGACTGTTATTATGTCTTGGTGTTTTTCTTTTGGAGTCTATTCGATAAGGTGTTTGCTCAGCCCCTAGAATATGCATTCTCTCATTCTGCATTATGCCTGGAAAGTTTTCATTTAATAATTCTTCTACAACGTTTTGGTGCCTTTATTTAATTTTTCCTGTTCTGGGATTCCGACGACATTCATGTTCTTTTTCTTGATGGTGTCAGACAGTATTCCTGGGTTTTCTTCTTTTTCCTTACATTTTGATTCTCCTTTTGGTCTAGCAGATCAGTAGTGACAATTCTATTTTCTATTTCACTGGTTCTGTGTTCTATCTCTTCAACTCTGTTCATGTGTCCTGCCATCATGTTGACAGAATCTGAAATATCGTACCTCATATTCAGGATCATGGTTTCTTGTTTTTCCAGTGCCACTAATGGCTTTTTTGTTTTATCTGCATTGTTTTGGATTGTTTTTTGAAGCTCCTCCTGATTTTTACTTACAGTATCCTGTAATTTTCCAAGTTTCTTTTTTCACCCATTGAAAATGTTCATTGTTCTTTTAAATTCTGTGCATAAATTTCCATCAGACTTTATTGATTCAGGATATCCATTGATATCACCTTTTGGGGATGACATCTTGCTTTGCACTTGTGTAGAGTGTAAGGTAGCCTGCTTCTTATGTGGCATTGCCGTAGTAGTGTTTCTCATGCCTGAGGCGGTGATAGGTCCTTTTTAAAAATTAATTACTTTTTAAAATGCAACATATATATTTTTACAGCATATCCTTTCCATTTAATTTTTTCCCATTAATTCATTGTTGCACATTTTCTTCCCTTCCCACCCTTCCCACTCAGTTAGTTTTTTCTCTTTGAAAGGAAAAGAGAAAATTTTCATTGTTACATAATCCTCAGCCCTAGTCCACAATCCACTTTACTATACAGTTCTTTTTCTGTAATCCCGTCATTAAAATAATACTTAATCCTATATTCCTTTTAAACAGTTCTCTCTCTCATCTGTTTCAATGCAGTTTATATTATTTATTCCCTCTTTTCTTAGGTTCCCCCCAACCCCAGTCTCAGCCCTGTTTTATAACAGTGGCACTATGTAGTATTTGTACTTTTGTGACTGGGATATTTCACTCAGCTTAAGGTCCTTCAAGGTCACCCATTTTGTACAATATTTCATGAGTTCTTTGTTTTTCAATGCAGCATAGTATTCCATTGTGTGAATATACCACAGCTTCTCTATCCATTCGTTTGTTGGTGGGCACTTTGGTTTTTTCCAACTCTTTACGATTGTGAACAAAGAAGCAATAAACTTGCTGTGCATATATCTGCTTGGGTGGGATGATAGGTTCTTGATCTGAAGTCACTGCTGTAGAAGAGGGTAGGACAGCTACCTTGCCTGTGTTTCTCTCTGAAGTTCTGACCCAAAGGGAGGTTCAGTTCAGGTATATGAGAGCATCCTCTTGTTGCAGCTAAGTCAGATCAAGCTTCTCTTAATTAAAGGCAAATTAGGTGATTGTACGTAGAGGCACAGATACAGGACAGAATGGACAATGGGTGAGTGGGGGTGGGGTGGAGTGGGCATGTGTGGGGACTTCACTCAGTTTACAGTGGGTTTGTGCAGGGTCATCACTCAGATACTAGCTTTTGCCTGGATACTCTTGCCTAGCAGGGCTCTGGATATAGTAGGGATATGAGTCCAGTGGGGCTTAAGAAAACTCAGTCAAATCCCTACTCACCTGCTTGCTCCTAGTGGGTGTGTCCCACAGTGGCTCAGCTGGCGGCTCTCACTGGGACACATATGGCATCTCTCCCTGGGGCTCAGCTGGCTGTTCCCTCTTCCTGTGACTCCCTAATTATTTTAATAATAGTATTCACTCAAATTCCTACTGTCCTGCTTGCTCTCTGTGCATCACTCTCTGTCAAAATCTTCACTTTTTTGTTGATAAACTTTTCTCCATCAAAGGTAAAATAAGAATTATTTTCTTCTTGAAAATGTAGTTGCTTTGAAACAATATTTTTTACATTGTACATGTATTATTGTAGATAGTTACAGAGGGGCTTCAGGCCTTTTGTTCATAGGGTCGCTGAGTCCTATTCTTCTTTTTCTTAATTTTTTTAACTTTTTAAAATATTTTTATTATTATTTGTGTGTGTTTGTGTGCACCGTCAAATCGGATCTGACTGACACAGGAGGAGGTTGTCCCTCCTTCTCCAGCAGAGCATCTGGTGGATTCTAACTGCTCTCCTCTGGGATTGCAGTGCAGCTTCTTGCCACTAGGCCACCAGAGCTTGCCAGTTGTATACTTCTTGAAGGCAATCAACAACACAAAAGCAGCAACGTGTATTATGTAATTTTTTATAACACAATCAGTGGACTTACTAGCATTTAGAATATTTCATCTTTTTCACATTTAACTCCACTTATATGAATGTTTATGTTGTTTATGTGACTACATGGAGTGTACTGTCTTGTCAAGGTCAAATATACAATTAATGCTAGAAATAAACTAAATACTGTCATAAAAATCTATTGCTTTTTTATCTTCTGAATAATCTCTTATTGAAAGGATCATAAATGAAGACATTGTTAAATTACAAACATATTTATATTCAAAATTATACAAAATATTTTATTCTCTCACCAAGAAAGACAACTGAGAAATTTAAAGAGCTATAATAAACTATCATTAAATAATTATGAAGAGAAAACAGAAATAGTCAAGCCAAAATTATTGCATTTTAAATTTTGGATTTCATTTTATATAATCAGATTATACATCATCAGTGAGCTCTGGTGGCTTAGTGGTAAGAAGCTGTGTTGCAGTCTCAAAGGTAAGAAGCTGTGCTTCAATCTCAAAGGCACAAGGTACGAATATACATGAGTTTCCACTAGAGAAGGATGAGCATTCCTTTCCCATGCAATTGACAGCCTCTGAACACCCACCAGACAGTGAACTCTGAGTCATTTCTGACTTGATGGAGCATAACAACAAACAACATTCATGCTTGTTGTTGTTATGTGGCGTCGAGTCATTTGCGACTCATAGCGACCCTGTGTACAACAGTCCTAA
>NW_006399796.1:13116964-13122078 GCF_000299155.1 Elephantulus edwardii | reverse complement strand
ACTCAGTATATTCCTTCCATCTTCTTTTAATACCTCCTGGATCATTTAATATTCTGCCTAAAGCATCCTTGATTATAGCAACTCTAGGTTTGAATTTGTTCTTCAGTTCCTTGAGCTTAAGAAATGCTGAACGAGTTTGTCCCTTTTGATTTTCTGACTCTAGCTCCTCACATATTTCATTTTTGTATTTTGCTTTGTCATTGTGTGCTGTCCTTTAGCTAAAGAATAAAATGAATATTGGAGATAAAGGTTTCTAAAAATATCTATAAAGCCAAATTAAAATGTATTTATTACAGAATCAAATCTGGATTATAAAAACAACCTGCAAACTAATTACTGAATAGTTGAACCTTCTAGAAGCTAAGTCCCCAGCTGATTCTCAGAGGATGTACATCTTGTGATATTGTCCATCTTTCTCCTCTAGAGCTTCTGGTGGATTTGAACCACCTACCTCTTGGGCTGAAGGATCTGCATTATGTGATGTAATTTCCCCTAATATTGAAGTGATGTGTCAGTTACTCAAGGAGCAAAAATACTTCAGTGGCTAAGTGTTCCACTGCTCACCAAAAGATTGAAGGTCCAAAGTGATTTCCTGAAATAAAGAGTTACAATCTGCTTCCAAAAATTCTTAGAAATGCTATGGGACATTTTTCTATAGGGTTACTATTGATCAAAATTGACTTGGCAATTCACAACAGTATCAGCTACATATGCACAAATAGATCACATAGAGCTCAGCAAACGTATTCTAACTATTTTTTTGTGTTTATAGAAATTCTTTTTTACTGTGGTAAAATAGTTGTCATTTCAGCATTGTTCACATACAGATTTCAATGACATTCACTTATATTCAATGTGTTGTTCAATTACCACACTCACCATTTCCTCTTTTGTCTTATCACTTTTAACGGAGTTGCAGTATCCTCCTAAACACTGAGTTCTCCTCTCCTTTTCCTCCCATGCTTAGTAACCACAAGAAAACATTATTCTCTACACATTTATCAATTATTAAGATTCTGCTGAAAATTGTCCAATAATGACTGGAACTGCACATCAACAGAGAATTTCCAGATGTGCAGGCTGGGTTTAAAAGAAGTAATGGAATTAGGGATATTATAGCTAACAGTGGGTGGATTTTGGTTGAAAGCAGGGAGTACCAGAAGAATGTCTATCTGTATTTCATTGACTATGCAAAGGTATTTGACTGTATGGATCACAACAAACTGTGGCTGACTCTGAGAAGAATGCGAATCCCAGAACGCATGATTGTGCTTATGGAAAACTTGTACTTGGACCAGGAGGCAATCCTCAGAACAGAGCAAGGAAACAATGTCTAATTAAAAATCGGGAGGTGTGTACACTAGGGATGTGTCCTATCTCCATATTTTTTCATTCTATATGCAGAACAGATCATCCAGGAAGGCTGGGCTCTAGAGGACAATGTGGCATCAGGATTGAAGAAGACTCATCAACATTCTACGTCATGCAGATGACACAATTCTGCTTGCTGAAACTGAGGAGGACCTGGAGCACTTGCTGCAGAATATCAAGGACTTGGATTGAATGGGTTGAAGTTCAACATTAAAAAAAAAAAAGAAAGATTCTCACGACTGGGCCAATTGTCCTCATTATGATAGAAGGTGAAGAGACTGAGATTGTTAACAGCTTTAGTTAACTTGGCTCCACAAGCAACACTTTTGGTACCAGCAGCCAGGAAATAAGAAGATGAATTGCATTGAGAAAGTCTGCTGTCAGAGACTTCTACAGAGTACTGAAGAGCAATGATGGCCGTCTAGAGACTAAGGTATGCCTTATCGAGGTCAGAGTCTTCACACTTGTTATGCATCAGAAAGCTGGACCATGACTAGGGATGATAGAAAGATAATTGAAGCCTTTGAGTTGTAGTGCTGGAGAATATTATTGGACTGAAAGGGAAGCAAACAGGTTTGACATGAAGAGGATGAAAGCAGACTGCTCCCTGGAGGTAAGGATTATGGGGCTTCATCTGACATACTTTGGCCATGTTGCAAAGAGTGACCAATAGTTCGAGAAGGATATCATGCTTGGAAGGGTGGAGGGACATCACAAGAGAGAAAGAACCTCAATGAGATGGAATGATTCAATGACTGGGGTAATGATGGTAGGTGTGTCAAGAGAAAATAGGGTTGGCACAGAAAAGAATAGCTTTCAGGGCTATTGTACATATGGTAACTATGAGTTGCTAGTGACTGGACACATAGCAACATCACTATTGTGTGTAAGCTGAATTATATTTTATTTGCTTTTCTGTTACTGACATATTTAATTCAGCACAATATTTTCAAGGTTCTATAGCACATACTAGGACTTATTTTCCCCTTATGACTAATGTTTCATTGTACGTGTTTGCTACATGCTTTTTTAATCCATTCGGTCATGAGAACTTTAATGTGGACATACTATATCGTCCTGACATCTAGTAATTTCCTTGTGTGTAAAAAACTAAAATAATAATAATAATAATAATAATAATAATGCTTTAATAGCCTGGAGGATTTTTGTGGCTGTTTTTTTTGTGAGTCTCTTCTCTTCCGTAGGTTCACATTAGGTAGACTGATAATTTTAAACATGTTTTTGTTATTGTTCTTGTTAAGTACAACCAACTGAACTACCTACAACTCATAGCAACCATGAGTGAGCAGCATATCAAAACTTTGCCTTAGCCTGTGCCATCCTCACAATGTCCATGTTCAGCTCATTGTTGTATTCTTTCTGCTTTTGCAAAAATAATAAATGAATAAATTCTAACCACAAGGAAAATTATTGAAGGATCAACAACTATAGCCTATATCTAGCTGATTTTCTGAAAAACGTGTTTCCTTTAACTATTTGTACATAATAGAAGAATAAGCAGCAAAAGATCTACCCCTGAAACAAAGAGATACGGTTTGAACAACTCAAATTCAGTGGTCATTGCGTAAAAGATAAATTCAGATGCCTTGAATAAAACTCTTCTCCAAGTTTTATATGCTATGTTTATAATTCAGATTGGTTTCAACCAAGAGTATTCTTTGATAATGCATCTATATTTGCATAGAATATTTTTATTAGGTACTAGTAAATGGTCTATGTGACTGCTGCGATGACAGTCAGTGTTCTATCTTAATTAGAAGTATTATTTCTAGTTCAACTAAAATAGCTAAAGGGTCCTCCTGGGATCTATTCTAGAATATGATTTTGTTTAATCCTATTATTAATGATAATAAATTTTTACTTTGTTGGAATATCATCTGAATGCCAATGATTCCATTATTTAAACAAATAATTATTCCACGTTACAATTCCTTTTAGAATATGACAATAACAAATCATAGTTATAGCTTATTCAAAGTAAATTAGGTCTAAAATACTAATAAAATTAATTGCAAGATGTTTGATTAGAGACCAGAGCCAGTTAAAACAGGAGCTTTTCCGCATGGTCTTTGATAATGCTTTACTCTCTGGAATAAATCTACCAGCATAAAATATCTCAGTGCTTGTTAGCAAACAAAGAGTAATTGAAAGTTGGTTGCTAGGAGACATTATTTCTCATTGTTGACAATCCTGATTTTCTTTGATTACTGGGACTATTGTTGTTCATTACACAAACTGAATGTTTTTATATAATGGTGAAAAAAACATATTTTGGAATCCAATTGTTGTGTGAATGCCACCATGTGCTACCAAAAGAATGTTTATTTACAGGTTTGGCAGGTTAACTATCTTGGGAAAGCATTTGTTCGGAAGGCTTAATGCATATTTATTCTCATTTTTTTTAAAAAGTAGATTTGATTAGAAAATAGTCTACATTTTTACAAGACAATAATTTTATGTGAGCCATGAAATTCAGATAGTTTTAAAAGAAACTAAGCTTAGAAACACAAATTCAATTTCTTAATTGCAAATATTGTCTTTCACTTTCAACAATATGTTATTTGCATAAAGGAAACCAACATTCAAAATACAAGAAAAATATTTTAAGATGGGTAGCGATTTTTAAATACTGGAAAAGAAATTTTAGAATTACTTTAGTGAAAGTAGAACTTTGGTACCTAGTTGTTTGGTAAAGAATATACACGTTTCTCACTTACTGACATAGTTTGATTTCATTACATGAAAACTGGTATTAAATGAAAACTGGTATTACGTGAAAATGGAAAAGAGCCAAATATCACAAAATGAAGGATGACTACATTACTGCCAAATGACATTGTTACACAACTGCCAAACCACTGAAAATCACAGACCTGCTATGTTAACCCGTGGTCAATGCTACTTTCTCTTAATTCCCCAGTGTTTATTATTACCAGAAGTTAATCATTAGTTTAGAAAATAGTTGAATAGCAGATGTTTAACTGTTGTCATAAATGTGAAATATTGCATAATAAGAAAGTGAATAAGCAAGTATCTCTTTACAAGATAAGAGTTAGTATTGTATTGGGCAAAATAAGAAGACACCCATACCAAAAGGTGTCAATTTTTAAATCTGAATGAAATTTTAATTCTTTTCATACTCTTGTGCAATTTACTGCTTCTATAACCTACTAGAGAACTGGAGAGCCAGCTATGTGTTGTATTCAACTCTAGAGTACCAAAAAGAAAAAGAATATGTAAGAAATCCCTAGAAGACTAGAGGTAAGAGATGTTGCTTTCTTCTGAAAGTGGTTTGAATCCTCCAGCAGCTCCACAGCAGAAATATGGGCAATCTCCTCCAGCATGAATTACTTCCTCTGAAAACCCACTGGATGGTGGATAAGTGATGGTGCATTAAAACAACAACAATGATGTGGAAATAAACAAGATGACACCTCACTATCATTACCCCTAAAGGAGTATTGTGACTAAATTTGTTTTAAGATTAGTTTGTTTATTTCTGCAAGTTCTTTGTATACTCAGTAATTTTCCCCCAGTATCACCAATCAAGTATACAAATTCTTCATTCTTCCTTTTTTGTTCTCCAAAATTTGCAAACTTTTTGTTTGAAAATTTTACAGTTGAGTCAATCTACTTTGGTCATTAAAACAAAATATTTTCTTTCTAAGATTTTGAAGAAATCTTTTGCCTCAGATTTGCCCAGTGCATTATATTATTTGATT
>NW_006399796.1:13110989-13111852 GCF_000299155.1 Elephantulus edwardii | reverse complement strand
TAAACAAATAATTTTACATTTACAAGATTCTTCTTACCAAAACCATTTATGGAAAATTGGCACTGCATTGGAACATGTATCTCTGGATTGGAAATGATCATATTGTTAATATTATTTGATTTTTAAACATTGATTATTGATCCACACTGAATGAAATCATTGAAAACTTCACCGTTTATCCTGATCCTATTTTCAGGACAAGTTGAGAAGATTTTTCATCTTCCTTATGTTCAGATGTAATCCATGATGAATACTGAAGGCTATGGATAGAGATTTTTTCTCCACCCTTAACCCTAAGTGCTTCAGGTCATTTTGTGTCATCTATATATCATGGGTTGTTAATGAGCTCTTCTCCAGTCATGATGACCTTTTCATCTCCATATAGTTCTGCTTCTCAGATTATTTGTTTCACACATAGGTTAACTATTTAGAGGGAAACAGTATAACGCTGACAAACATATTTTCCAATTTTAAACCATGCAATATCATTTTGTTCTATTTAAAGGACAAAAATGACTACCTCCGAATGAATGAATAGATTCCACATTAGCACAGTTATACTCATATGCACATTGCCTTTGAGTCAGTTTTGACTGGTCGCTTATGTTCCATGGTTGCTCCACAGGGTTTTCAAAGCTGTAACCTTTTAGAAGCAGATCGTCATTCTTTCTTCTGATGTGTCTTCATGTAGATTCAAGTCATCAAACTTCCATTTTGCAAGTGAGCACTCCAACTATTTACATCAACCAGTGAATTACTGTTGTTGTTGTGTTGTTATGTGCCGTCCAGTCGCCTGTGACTCATAGCGACCCTATGTACAACAGCCCTAAATTCCGCTCTGTCCTGTGCCAATCGCACTATCT
>NW_006399796.1:13107327-13109969 GCF_000299155.1 Elephantulus edwardii | reverse complement strand
TCTGGTATTCCCTGCTTTCAGCCAAGTGAATTACTATCTTATAGTAATAGAATATGAACTATTTGGGTTTGGGGGTTTGTATTTTATTTAGCTTTGTGTTTTCCATAATATTGTGTTCATATTTTGTACATAAATGAAAGAAAGTGGATTTTTGTTTAGAAAATTAAGTTAAGGTTATTTTTCAGTGTAAATGTAATGCCTAATCAGGCAAAACTTAGCCTTAAAACTGGACACTTCAATATAATTTTCTTTCCTTACTTATAGAGATAGGAATCCTATTTCACAAATGGTAACAGGCTATTTGAAATTTAGAAATACTAACTCTCTGTAAACAAAATTGTTGTTGAGTTGTTTGGGCATCTGCTTATCATGTAACATTGCGTATTCCAGAACCAAAGCTTTATCTTAAATACATTTCCTAAAAGTAGGTAAATAATGCCAGTAATTCTTTTATGTTGCTCCCATGTGTTACAACAAAATGTTCACGTATAGAAGTACAAAAAGGAAGATCAAACTTCTACTTCTGCCATAATGGAATAACTGGTACTGGATTTGTTCACCCATTGTAAACAACATTCAGTGTAGAAAAGTAATATGAAAGCTAACTGTTGTCAGGTTTTGGAGAAGATGTAGTTGAGTCCTGTGATGCCTGTGAGGAAGGAAACAGATAAGGCTAAACTTTCCAATTGTACAGAATTCTACCTGAGGCATTTTGTAGATGACAGTAGTGGGAATGGGCACTTAAACTAAGAGTCTGATTTTTCTGCTACATTGAAGAGGCAGAGATCAGTTTGAGGAAACTGTGGAGTTTGCAAGAGCAATTATAGAAAAGGGGGGCTGCACAGAAAAATGCGGGGAGGAAGCTCTAAGAAATGTGCATAGAGGATTCCTTGAATCTATTTCTGAATAGTGAATTAATTAGACATGTTGTTGTTGTTGTTGTTGTTGAGTGCTGTAGAGTTGTTTGCAACTCATAGCAAACCTAAGTACAACATTAAACCCTGCTCTTAACGGAGCCCATCTCATGGTCTCTGATACACCCACCTCTGTTGCCACAGTCACTGAGACAATTCATTTCATTCAGGGTCTTTCTCTCTTGTGCTGTTCCTCCACCATCCCAAACATGAAGTACCTCTCTGAGGACTGGTCCCTCCTTGTAACATGCCCAAAGAACATCAGATGGAGATTCAGAATCTTTGCCTCCAAGGAGCAGCCTGGTTTCACCCTCTCCAGGACAAACCTATTTGTTCTACCAGTCCATGGTATATTCAATATTCTTCTTCAGCACCACAACTCAAAGGCATCAATAAAGTTTTATGAGCATGGACAAAGAACATACTTGCTGAAAAATTTCCTAATCTCACACAAGAATGAATAATACTCAAGTATTCACCAACAACAGTAAAGAGATGTATTGAACATTTAGCAAATTCAGTAGAGACTCCAGAAGGAGTTCACTTTAGCAGTAGACCAAAACAATCTTGACAATACAGTATACTCCAAAACCCAACAGTATCAACTTGTCATTGAATTGATTCCAATGCATGCTGGCCCAATGAGCTTCAAAGCAGAGTTGCACGCATAAAACTGTTTGTTGTTGTTGCTTTGTACTATAGAGGCAGAAGTGATCTATAGCTGACCCTCCAAAGGGCTTTCAGAGGCAGTTAATCACACTGGTGGAGATTACTGACCCTTCTTCAGAGTCCAGCTGGTGGCCTCAAACAGTGTGTTTCAGGATGGCAGTGCAGTTTCTTGCCACTAGACCATCAGAGCTCACATAAAAGTGTTTAGCAGCTGTAATTTTATATAATTAGATCCCCAGACCTTTCTTGCCAAGTACTACTGGATGAATTCTGTTAACATAAGGGATTAATCATTTGCATTAGACAGGAACTAAAGTTATTCTAGTTCATGAGATGGTCTGATCTGTCACTTTGTTTATAAACTGAAACAAGATGAATAACTCCCCAATCCCTCAGCCCTAAAGAAGGTAATACAAAGGTGCAAAGCACTTAAGCATGTTGTTATGTGCTATCAACTTCAACTCATAGTGATCCTAGGAACAATAGATCTGAACCTTGACCTATCTTGTGTCATGTTCACTATCTCAGATATACTTGAGTCCATTGTTACAGTCACTTTGTCAATTCATCTGGTTAGGGTTTACCTCTCAAATGCTGACCCTCCACATGTCCAAGCATGATGACTATCTCCTCCAAGGATTAGGCCCTTTTAACTACATGCCTAAAATATATGAAATGGAGCTTCACCATCCTTGCTTCAAAGGAGCACTCTTCTTGCACTTTTCCCAAGGCAGATTTGTTTGCTCTTTGGCAGTCCAAGAAATATTCAGTATTCTTCTCAAACATCTTCAACACATCAATTCAAGTGTCATCCTTAGTTATCGAACAATTTTCAGATATGCTGAATGTAATCAAAAAGACCATGACTGAGATTAGGCCCACTTTAGTCTTTAAACTGTTATCATTGCTTTTCAGCTCTTTGGAGAGTTCTCTGACTGTAGATTTTCCTAATGTGATATATATTTTTATTTCTTGATGGCTGGTACCAAGGGTGTTGATTGTGACCCAAGTAAGATGAAATCAATGACATTTTCCATCTTTTCTCCATCTATCATGATG
>NW_006399796.1:13102441-13106107 GCF_000299155.1 Elephantulus edwardii | reverse complement strand
CCTGTTAGAGAAGTTTCTGGATGCGCATAGGGATTTGATTCTTAGAAGGTCCCATTCATCTATTTTATCTTCTCCTGGTTGTAAATTTTTCAGAATACTGGGAAGACTCTTTATGTTGTGGATTTTTGTACTCTTGATGCTGAGATGTATTCTATATTGAAGGCTGTAGTCTTTGAACTTCTACAGTAAGCATTTTAAGGCCCCACTTTAACCAACAGGGTTGTGTCATCTATATAATGTAGACTGTTGATAAGTCTTCCTCTGATTCTGATGCTACATTCTTCTTCATTAAAATCTGACTTCCTTAATGTTTGGTTTAGCATACAGATTTCATACATAAGGAGAAAAGATACAACCATGAATCACACCTTTCCTGATTTTAAAATACGTAGTGCTCTCTTGCTTTGTTCGGACAATCTCCTTTTGGTCTTTGTATAGGTTTCTCACTAATAATATTAAGTGTTTTGGGATACCTATTCTTCCCAATATTAGCCATAATTTGTTGCAATCCACACAGTCATTGCATACTCTATGAAATACAGATAGATAACCTTCTAGAATTCTTTCAGCTAAGATCCATTTGGCAATGGTTTTCTTTAAAATAATAAAAAACAAAGACTATACCTCAACACAGGAAAACCAATAAATAATATTGTGTTAAATAAAGAAAAATATAGACGTTGTCAAGTGTTTCATTTTGCTTGGATCTATTCTAGCAAATTGGCTGAATATAATGTGCCCCTTAATTTTTTTACTGCTAGTTTCATAAGTGTTGACTGCAAATCTCAGTAAAATGAAATTCTCAACAAATTCAATATTTTCTCCCTTTATTATTATTTATGCAGTTGTAGTGATTTTCCCCCCTTTATATTGAGTTATAATCCACAATGAAGGCGATAGTCTTTAAACTTCATCAGTGTGTGTTTCAAGTCCTCCTCACTTACAACAAGCAAAAGAGTGTCATCTGCCTAACACAGGTTGTTAATGAGTCTTCTCCCAATCTCAAATCATCTTATCTAAAAAACCCAAATTTTCAGAATATTTTTTCAATATAAAAAATGATTGACTATGATCAAAAGCTATAACCATGACATATATATTTTTTTAATCTTAAACTACATAGTATTTACGTTGGTATGTTTTGATAACTGCCTCTTCATCTATATATGTAAGGAGTTCTGGTGCTGAACTGTAGTTCCAAGGCCACCAGCTGATGCACGGAAGAAGGATGGCCAATCTCCTCCCCTGAAATTAACTACTTCTAAAAACCCACCGAAGGGCCAGCTATAGGTTGGTTCTGACTCTATGGTACACAACATACACATATAGTTTTCTAAGACACACAATCAAGTGTTCTGGAATTCTCATTCTTGACAATGTTATTCTTTTATTATTTGTTATGATAGGCACAGTGGAAAATCTTCAAATAGTCAATAAAATGCAAATAAATATCTCTCTAGTATTTTCTGCCTTTATCCTAAATCTATCTGACATCAGCCACATCTTATTCAATATCCTGTTCTGAACAAAGTTTGCATTTCGGGCAGACTCCTGCTTATGTTCTGCTATAACTATTTCTTAATGACCACCGACGCAATTCTACTCGCATGTGACATTACTTATCTTGTTCAGTAATATCCACACTCTTTCGGAGTTGCCTTCTGTGAAAAAAAGAACAAACTTTTCACTTTAGACACAATAGCAACCAAAATTCTCATATGCTGTTGTTGGTATAAACTACTTTGGAAATGAGTTTACCATATTCTTATTAAAGTTAAATAATTTATATTATACTTAAAAATTTCACTTTTAGTTATCACTCAAGAGAAATGCTAGTTACATCATAAAAAAAGAATATAATAGAATTATCATTTACCAATCAATATATGGATGGAACAACAGATAATTGTGTACCCATACAACAGAATATGGATTGAATGAGATGCTTTTGCACTGATTCTGACTCAGCCAACAAAAAACAATTAACTACAAGTATAATGAACAGCAATTTAAAAAAACATTCTTTTTTTATGATACAAATCCAACAACAAAAAAATTAATATTATGGATTCCATTTAATTAAAACTCTGTAATGTTGTTTTTGTTGTTATGTGCTGTCAAGTCACCTGTGACTCATAGCCACCCTATGTACAAATCCTGCTCTATCATGTGCCAACCTTATTGTCTTTGACAAACCTACCCCCATTACCCAAGTCACTAAATCAATTCATCTCATTGAGGGTCTTCCTTTCCTATGTTGTTCCTCCACCCTCCCAAGCATGATGACCCTTTCCAAGGATTGGTTTCTCCTTGCAACATTGTCCAAAGTATGTCAGATGAAGCTTCAGAATCTTTGGCTCCAAGGAACAGCCTGGTTTAGCCATCTCTGACACAAAACTGTTCTCTTAACAGATTCAGTACTCTTCTCCAACACCACAGTTGAAAGGCATCAATTCTCCTTCTATCATCCAGCTCTGATGCATAGCAAGTGATTACAAAACCCATGGTCTGTATCAGGTGCACCTTAGTCTCCAGACTAGCGTCACTGCTCTTCAATACTCTGGAGAGGTCTCTGACAGCAGACTTTCCCAATCTGTCTTTTCATTTCCTGGCTACTGGTGCTAAGAGTGCCAAATGAAACTATAGTGACACAAAGCAGATCAAGGGTTTTCAGGACTAAAATGGTTGAAAGTGAAAATTTATAAAGGATTTATGAGGATTGGACAGTGTACCTTTGTTGGTGATAGAAATATTCTATTTCTAAAGTTTGGTGGTAGATGCTTGACAACAGAAGCTTACCAAACTGTATATGTTATTGTTGTTGTTGTTAAGTACCATCGAGTCGTAGATGACTCATAGTGACCTTATGAACAAAAAACCTGAACACTTGTATAACTTTCATCATTTCTCCAAATTCATAGGCTTTCCAGAGGCAAGCTATTTGGGAAGTGGATGCCACTCCTCCTTCCAAGCTTGTTTTAATCAGAGAGCTCCATCAAACACTGTCCACCATGGGTGACTATCATCACATTTGACACATCAGTGTCACAGTGTTCAGCATCACAGCAACCATGAGTTACCTCTGTAAAACAAATGGGCAGACCAGTGCTATACCACTTAGAAGAATGTTTGACCAAAAACTATTAAAACAAGGCCTGAGGGATGTAGATTAAAATCACCCACCTTGGCTTTGTAGCATCAATTTCTGGATGTAGGATGTATTTTATTTTATGAGAAATTAAAGCTCAATAAGATTTTTAAATAATCTAATTTTCTTGATAGTTCATTTCCCCTCAAAATAGTAATGAATTATTGTTAAAAAAGAGAGAAGATGTTTTAGAAAGCATTCGGTAGAAAATATCCACAGATCTTCCCCCAAATATCTTATGCATGGTGTGAGCTCTTGAATTAGGCTTTAATATGAGAAAATAGAAATTTAAATTGACTGAATACACTCTATTAATGCTCATGACATTTTTGCTGGAAATTCCACTCATGGAATATTTTATCAGGAATGAAGCAATGATGAACGTCATCACAAATATTACCATACTTATTATGTTTGTTCAGACATTCCTCTAGGTCATATAGCCCTGGTGTACAAGTTGCCGTACTGTGGTCACTTGTGGTTGCTGTGAGGCTGAACACTGTGACACTGATGTGTCA
>NW_006399796.1:13086666-13095176 GCF_000299155.1 Elephantulus edwardii | reverse complement strand
AAAACAAAAAAAAAGAAAGTTTTATTCAGAGTTATTTGGAAAATAAAGGAGATTTGAAGCAATAAATCACAAATTGTATTTGAAAATTAAAGAAAGCTATGTTGTCCTTATTTTGTTTTCTCAATAACAGCTACAACAACTTTATTATCTAGTGCTTTTGCTTCTCTGTGAATATGTGATTCATGTCTGATTCCACAGATGATTACTTTCCCCACCTGTCAAAATTTAGGCAGAGAATTGATCTCATTTTGTTTAATCTTTCTGACCATTTCTTTTTCCCAAGATCCAGCACTAGTTAGAGAAACTAAATGTGTCCACTGTCATCAGTGCTTAGTGTAAGCATAATATTACATGAATCCAAGACCTTTCAGGCCAAAGTAGAAACTGTTAATTTATTACCAAAGAACAGAGGCTTTTCTGAAATTTCCTCTGGTTCAAACAGATCACCATGAATTAACGAAGCAAGAGGGCAGCAGGTGCTCTCATTAAATTTACGGTTATTGGCAGCAGATAGGGAAGTAGTTTTAAAAGATTTTGCAGCTGTGTGGACACCTGTAATTGCGGCTGTGTGCTCTCAGACATAATGCTGTGGGGTTGGCTGACCAGCACTCCCTCATGAAGCTTCAAGCAAGTATTACAAGTGTTTAAGTTGCAGGGGATTTCTGGGTAAATTATATGAAAAATGTGTTCCCTGAATCTATAGGTTTTTGTTACTGCTGACAGGTGATAGATAATGGACTCTGGCTCATGTTGCTGTTAGGTATTTTAGAGTCCAGTAAGATTCTATGAATATTAGATCTGAAACCCACCCTATCCTGTGCTATCCTCATCCTCTCGGCCATGCTACAGGCCATTGTCACAGTCACCATGCCATCACATCTTGTTGAAGATGTTCCCCTCCTTCAAAGACTCTCCACTGAAAAGTCATGATATCTTTCACCAAGGACTGGCCCCTCCTAATAAAAGGCCCAAATACGTGAGACAGAGTCTCACCATCCTTCCCTCTAAGGCGCATCATGACTGTGTTCTTTCCAAGATATATTTGTTATTCTTTTAGCAGTTTATGGTATATTTAGTACTCTTCTCCTGTACTGGTCCTCAAAGACATTTATTCTTCTGTTGTATTTCTTTACTATTTAACTCTCAGATGCATATCCAGTACTTGCAAAGATCATGGCTTGGACCTTAGACTTTAAACTAACAATGTGAACTTTTAGATAACAGACTAAAACACTGCCTGGGCCTATGCTAGCCTCACAATCACTACTGAGCTTGTGCACATTGCTGTAGAATTCACTAATTTGGGGGCTTCCTTTTCTTGAGCTTCTTTTTTACCAAGCATGATGTTCTTTCCCCATGAATGGTTCCTCCTGACAACATGCCCAGAATTTGTCCAAAGAAATCTAAACATCATTACTTCTATGACGCATTCTGACTGCACTACTTCCTAGCTATGTTGGTTCATTTTTTCTGGAAGTCCACGATATATTCTTCAACAGTAGCATAACTGAAATGCATTAAAACCAAGATGTCATTTTAAAGACTAAGATGTGCCTGGCCCAAGCAGTGCTATTTTTATTGTCTCAATCATCTCATATACACTAAAAAGCTGGAGAATGAAAGAGAATACTGAAGAAGAATTGATGTGTTTAAAATGATTTATTAAAATATAGATTGACGCTCACCATCAAGAAAACAAAGACTTTCACCACTTGGTCAGTTGGCAGCACCATGATAAATGGAGAAGAGATTGAGGTTGTTAACAATTACAGCTTGTTCACTCCGCAGTCAACACCCGTGGCACCAGCAGTTAGGATACCAAAAGACAAATTGCACTGGGAAACTGTGATGTCAGAGACTTCTCCAGAATATTGAGATGCCAATATCGAGGCTAAGGTATGCCTAATGCAGGCTATGGTCTTCACAAGCACTTACTATGCATCAGAGAGCTGAACAATGACTAAGGATGACAGAAGAAGAATCAATGCCTTTGAGTTGTGGTGCTGGAGAAGAGTCTCTTACATACCGTGGACCACTAAGAAAACAAATGTCTGTCTTGGAGAGAGTGAAAGCAAGTTTCTCCTTGGAGGCTAGGATTTTGAAGCTCTGTCTCACATACTTTCTCACATACTTTGGACAGTTGGCCATGAGGGACCAGTCCTTGGAGAAGGACCTCATGTCAGATGGGTTCAGGGAGAGAGCAAGAGAGGAAGACCTCGGATGAGAAGGATTGATGTAGTAACTGGGGCAATCGAGGTAGGTGTGTCATAATCAATGATACTGACTCAGGACGGGACAGGCTTCAGAGTTGTTGTACATAGGGCTGCTATGAGTCATAGGCAACTAACAACATATAACAATAACAATAACATGAATATCCAAAGCTCAAAGCTAATGTTGAAGCCCTCTGGAAATGCTGTGAGAAACTCTCTGGAGATATCTGCGAGACTGTAATGATATTAAAAGTCTTCCAATTTTCCAAAAAACAGAAGAGTATTTCTTAACTCTGTTGTTCTTTGCCTTTTTGTCAATACTGAATTTAATAATATCCACTACAGTTGTAGATTTGTTCTAAAAATATGTGTCAAATAGACAAATGAGGTTTACTAATAAGTAGTCTATTCATTATGCACGTTTTCTCTAGAGGGAGATCACTGTCTCAGTTCACAGGGCAGGAAGAATCCCCTTTAAGAATTCTAAAACCAAAGAAAAAAAAGAAAACCAACCAAAAAACAAACCACCCAAACACCAAAACAAAAACCCAAAAGGAATTCTGAAACTATGTCAATGTACATCTCCCTCATTCTAATCCAGTATTCAACTGTGTATTATCTTTCTTCATGTTAATGGCAAACTTCAAGTTTATCTAAGTACTTGAGTGAATTTTGTTAAAGGTTGGTAAGAAAAGTTTGTTCATTCACGCATCAATCAATTTTCTCTCAAACCATAATAAATTGTTGACAACAAATTATAGAAATACTGGCGGTGACTTGTAATTAAACTTTATTCAGTAAAACAGTATAAAATAGAAGTAATGATCTTGAATAAATACTACTTACAAGTACCAATGGGTTGTGAGGAAGGTGAGGGCACCTTATGCTCACAACTGTCCCAAGACCAGCTGTCAGTCACATGAAAACACAGTATTGCTTTACTCACAACTTTTCTTTGTCCTATTCATATTGTTTCAAGGGTATTCATGGGTTTGCGGCAATACAGATGATTTACTAGCAAGCACTGGGTTATTTTTATTTGTTGTATATGAGCTATTTGATAGTGTAAAATTTGATAATAACTTTCTGTGTTGATATTACAGTACTAGTCAGAAAGTGGAGCAATTTCTGTATAGGATACTAATTTTTCTCTCTACAGTGAGCATAGATTATGCTTCTAATTCTAGCCAACCACCTCATAAATCTAAAATGGTAAAAGTGTGGACTTTAGTGCTGGAAAAGAGCTTAGAGTTCAAACCATCTGATCATAGCTTTGCTGTTGGTCATAGAAAAGGCAGCTGAGCTTGATAAATCTGCCTCATCTGTCAACACTAGTAGAGGAGGAGGTGAAAAACCACACACAATATGGCAACACCCGGTATGACTGATGGTTCATCAACATCACCACCTTCATAAACAGGAGAACAGGTTCCATTGTTAATTAAGTGTCTAAGGTACAATTTTCATAGCACCTCTTTTTTCTTATCAAACTGAAATTACTTTTAAATACGGAAATATTCATCAAAATTATTATCTTTAATAGGAATATGCTTGTACTACGAGTGCCTTCACTCTCAAACTTTGTGAAAAAGTTTTATGAATATTAAAAAACACACACAAAATACATGCACTGAGTGATATGTGTTTATAAGGAGGTAGACTTAACTTTCATACCAGCATTTGTTCATGTGAACATGTTAAATTATCCCATCAATGTGAGTATGTGTTTTCTGGTGAAGAGCTGTACTGCAACCCCTAAAGTATGTGTCTGAAATCCACCAGCCACTCCACAGAAGAAAGATGGGTAATCTTACCTGATGTGATTTATAGCCTCTGAAAACCCACTAAAGGGTCAGTAATTTTGTTCATGTAATAGACAAGTCATGTTCTAGGGTTGTACTCCCTTTTCCAAAGGTTGAAAATGAGGACTCTAAACCTGTCAAAGGAGGGGGTTCCTTCTGTTTCTGGTACCACTAACTAACGCAGTCTAGAGTTAGCCTAATGATTTCCTTTTTAAGTAGTTAATTCTAAAGTTAATCCAAAGCTAGATTAAAATATTTCATGATCAATTAGGTAAGTACAGAAAATAAATAAAAACAATAGGAAGAATTGTGTTTTTCAAAGTAAGCTTTCATTGTTTAACTCTTGCTCCTGCTTCTATGTGCTATAAAGTTAACTGTGACTTATTAAGATCCTGTGTACAATAGCTCTGATCCCTTCCCTGTTCTAAGCCAATCTCATTGTCTCTGACACACTTATGTCCATTACCCTAGATATGGTGCAAAATCATTTCACCCTGAATTTTTCTCTCTTGCACTGTCTCCTGCCCATCCAAACGTGATATCCTTCCCCAAGGTCTGGTCCTTCCTGGCAACGTGGTGAAAGTATATGGGGTGGAGATTTACAATCCTTGTCTCCAAGAAGTAAGCTGGTTTTGTCTTCTCCAGGACAGATCTCTTTGTTTTCTTGGTAGTCCATGGTATGTTCAACACTCTTTTCTAACAACACAACTCAAAGAGATCGAGTCATCTTCTGTCCTTAGTCAGTCTAGCTTTCTGATGTATAGTAAGTAATCCATGGCCTGGATCAGGTGCACCTTACTCTTTAGACTGACATTGCTGTTCTATAGAACTTTGGAGAGGTTCCTGACAAAAAATATTCCCAATGGAATTAGTCTTTTTATTTCCCAACTTCTCATGCCAAGAGTGTTGATTTTAAAACCAAGTAAGCATAAATCGCCAAATCTCAATCTCTTTTCCACCTGCTATCTATCCAAGGTCCTGTCCTTTGGATCCATGGTGAGAATCTTTCTCTTCTTGATGTTGAACTTCAGTCTATATTGAATACTTGACCTTCTATAGCAGACACTTCAAGTCCTCCTCAGTTTCAACAAGCAAGATTGTGTCATCTGTGTAATGCAAGTTGTTGATGAGTCTTCCTCAAATACTGTTGCCATATTTCTCCTCATGTAGTTCCTGCCTTCTGAACGATATATTTTGTACATAGACTGAAAAGATATGGAGACAGGATGTAACCATGATGCACTCCTTTCCGGATTTTAAACCACGCAATGTTTTCTTGTTCTATTCTTACTACTGTTTTCTGGTCCAAGTATAGGTTGACATGAACACAATTAGGTGTTCTGGTATTTCCATTGTTCTCAATGTACAATTTGTTGTGACTGACACAGTCAAATGTATAGTCAAGGAAACACAGACATTCTTCTGGTACTCTCTGCTGTCAGCCAACATCCATCTGACATTGTCTATGAGGTCACTGGTCACACGACCTCTTCTAAACCTAACTTGTCTTTCTGGTAGTCCACTATTCCAGTTATTTTTTTATAATCTTCAGAAGGATTTTTGTGTGTGTGATATTGCTCAATAATTTCCACAGTCTGTTGTATACCTTTTTTGGAATGGGAATAAATATGGATATTTTCCAGTCAGTTGGCCCTCGAGATTTCTTTGCACAACCCAGTGAGCATGTCCAGGGCAGTATCTGTTTGATGAAATATGTCAATCAGAATTCCATCAATTCCTAGGGGCTTGTTTTGTGTCAGTTCCTTCAGAGCAGCTTGAACTTTCTCCTTCATCATCATTGCCACTTGATCATATGTTACTTCCAAAAATTCTTCTGTATCACCTAGTTGTTTGGTTTTTTTTTTAATTCAGTGACTCAGTGTACTTGTTCTATATTCTATTATGCTTCCTGTATCATTCAGTATTCTGCCCATAGCATCTTTAAGTACTGCCACTTGAGGTTTGAATTTGCTTTTCAGTTCTTTCAGCTTAAGAAATTCAGAGAAAGTTCTTCCCTTTTGATTTTCTGACTCCAGCTCTTTGCACATTTCATTATAATACTTTGTTTTGTCTTCCTCAGCTGACTTTTGAAATTTTCTGTTCAGCTCATTAACTTCTTGATTTCTTCACTTAGTTTTGGCCTCTTGGCATTCCAGTGTAGTATTTACAGTCCCTCTGACATTCATCCCGATTTTTTTCTTCCTTCTCTGTCTTAGTAATGAATGACCTTTCACATGCTTTATGGATGATATTCTTGTTTTCCTCCCACAGCTCATCTTATCTTCATTCATTAGGGCTCAACATTTCAAATATGTTCCTGAAATGGCTTTTAAATTCAGGTGGGATAGATTCAAGGTTAAATTTTTGTTCTTTTAAACTTTTTATAATTTTCTTTCACTTCAGTTTGAACTTACATATGAGTAGTTGACAGCGCATTTCACAATTGGCACCTGGCTTAGATTTCACAGTTGATATTGCGCTTTTCCGTTTATTCTTTCCACAGATGTAATCAGTATGATTTCTGTGTAGACCATTAGGTAAGATCTTTGTGTGTAGTCGTAGTTTGTGTTCCTTATAAAAAGATATTTGCAATGAGTAAATCACTGATTGTACAAAATTCTATTGTCCTATATTCTGCTCCATATTTTTCACCAAGTCCGTGTCTTCCAGATATTGATTTATCTTCTTTGTGTCTGTCTTTGCATTTCTGTCATACATTGTTGATTCATCTTGCCCGCATGTTCAATTGATTTCTGACTATAAAAGTTGGTAAAGATATTATATTTCCTCCTTTTTGGCTATGATTTTTGGTGCACATATCTGAATTATAGTCTTATTGACAGATCCTCCTTATAAGTGTATGGATATTATTCTGTCTATCACAACATTATATTTCAAGATGGATTAGAAATGGTTTTTTAAACTATGATGAAAGAGTGTTTTTCCTCACCTTTTCGTTTTCAGCATGGTAAATCTTATGCTTGTCAGATTTAAAATGTCCCATGTCAATCCATCTCATTTCACCAATGTCTGTTAGTTGTTGTTGTTGTTAGGTGCTGTCAAGTCAAGTATGACCCATAGCAATCCTATGATCAACAGATCTGAACTCTGTCCTGTCCTATCCTGTGCCATCCTCACAATACCTGACACACTAGAGCCAATTGTCAGTTACAATGTCATTCCACTGGGCTGATGATCTTCCTCTGCTTTGCCTTTCTGATCATCATGTCCCTCCTCAAGGAATACCCCTCTTAGCAACATCCCTAAAGTTTTGTGAGGTGAAGCATTATAATTTTTGTCTCCAAAAAGCTCTCTGGCTGCACTTTACCAAGAAAGTTCTTTTGGCTATCCATGGGATGTTCAGTATTCTTCTCTAACACCACAGCTCTGAGGAATCAGTTCTTCTTTTGTCATCCTTAACCATTGACCAGCTCTCAGATGCATAACAAGTGATTCAAAAGACCATGAATTAGTCCCACCTTAGTCCTCAAACTGACATCATTATTCCTCAATCATTTGGAGACATCCTCAACTACAGATTTTCCAAGGGCAATATGTCTCCCGATTTCCTGACTGTTAGTACCAAGTAAAATGAAGCTTTTGACAGTTTCAATCTTTTCTCCATTTATCATGATGTTGCCTATCAGTCTAATCTTTGCCTTCTTGACATTGAGATGTAATCCATATTGAAGGTTGTATTCTTTGACCTTCTGCAACAAAAGCTTTAAGTTCTCCTCACTTTTAGCAAGAAAGGTTGTATCATCTGCAAAACAAAAGGTTATTAATGATTCTCCCTCTGATCTTGATGCCATCTTCTTCCTAGAGTCTAGTTTCTTCAATGATTTGCTTAGCCTACAGATTGAATAACTATAGAGATAGAATACAACCCTAACACACTCTCTTTTAATTTTAAAGCAAGAAGCTGTGCTACAATCCCTAAGGCACATGGTTTGAGACCACCAACCACTCCACTGGTGAGTGATAGGCAATTTCCTACAGTGAGATTAACTGTCTTTGAAAACCTGCCCGAGAATCAGCTATGTTTCGGTTGCGACTCAACGGTACACACAACAACATTCCCTTCATCTGTTTGCACAACAGCTTCTTGGTCTCGGTATAGAGTTCTCATGATCATAATTAAATGCTCTGGATTCTCATTCTTCTCAATGTTAGCCACGACTTGTTATGATCCACACAGTCAAATGCCTTTGCATAGTCAATAGAACACAAATAGCCATTCTTTTGTTACTGCTTGTTTTCAACTAACATGTATATGATATCAGCAACGATATCCATGGTGCCATCGCTTCTTCCTAATCCAGCTCGAACTTCTGGAAATTCCCTATCTAGGTACTGTTCTAGCCATTTTTTTGTTTGTTTTTGTTTTTGTTTTAATTTAGGTTGTTTATTTTTCATTTCAGTGAACATCTACAGAGATTTTGGGATTCCATTCATTCATTGTTGCACCCTTCTCCCCGCACAAACCCCTCCCCCC
>NW_006399796.1:13085965-13086566 GCF_000299155.1 Elephantulus edwardii | reverse complement strand
GTACAAGTTGCCGTACTGTGGTCACTTGTGGTTGCTGTGAGGCTGAACACTGTGACACTGATGTGTCAAATGCATTAATGGTTGGCTACCCAATGCGGACAAAGAGTGGGGTGGAGCTCCCCAATCAGAACAAGCTTGGAAGGAGGAGTGACATCCACTTCCATAATAGCTTGCCTCCAGAAACCCTATGAACCTAGAGAGAGGATGAAAGGCACCCTAGCGTCGAGGACTCTCCTTCATAGGGTCGCTATGAGTTGCCTGTGACTAGACGGCACTTAACAACAACAAATTATTATGATTTCTTATTACTCCTGTTACATTGCCTGACTTCTCTCAAAATCCTTGTGACAACAGTATGAAATGAGAAAAAAAAAACCGATTTAGCCTATAGAAAGTTTTATTCAAGGGCGACGCAGCGCGAGGGTGACGCAGCGTGAGGGCGAGGCCGCCAGCCGGGGGAACACCGTCCCCAGACCGGGGAACACCGGGGGAACGCACGCCTCCACACGCCAGACCGGGGGAACGCCGCCAGAAGACCGGGGGAACGCAGCGAGAGGGACCCGGAAGAGACCCGGGAAGAGCAGCAGCCAGCCACCTGCCG
>NW_006399796.1:13076061-13081876 GCF_000299155.1 Elephantulus edwardii | reverse complement strand
TACTCCTACGATAAAAATAATGCCCTAAAATATAATACTTTTAGACTATTCTCTCCCCCATAAACTTCAATGCCATAAACATATTTCATCCAGTTTTTCTCAGACTTACCCCCACCCCAATGCCAGCCTCATTCTACAACAGTGGCACCATATAGCATTTGTCCCTTTGTGACTGAGATACCTCACTCATCATAATGTCCTCCAGGGTCACCCATTTTGAATAATATTGCATGAGTTCCTTGTTTTTCAATTGTTCTAGCCATTTTTAATGATTTTTGGCAATTTTTTTGTGTGCTTGTGATATTGTTTGATAGCTTCCACATTCTGTTCAATCACCTTTTTTTTGGAATGAGAACAAATCTGGATCTCTTCCAATCTGTTGGCCGGACAGCTGTCCTCCAAATTCTTTGGCATAGACTGGTGAGTGGTTCCTGGGTTGCATCTGTTAATTGAAACAAGTCAATTGATAGTCCATCAATTCTTGAGACCTTATTCTTTGCCAATGCCTTCAATGTAGTCAACCTCCTCCTTCATTACCATAAACTTCTGCTCATACGGTACTTCATAAAATGTTTCAGTGCCAATATGTCAATATTTATGTGTTACATTACATCCTTAAGAAATGTCTAATTTTCCTACTTTCATATTTCTCACATTCCATATTGCAATCATTAGTGTCTGCTTATAATTATTCCTTCTCCTTTGTGTTTCCCAATTCATTGGCCCAGTTTCAGGTGCCATTCATGCTAGTCTAACCTAAGTTTGGTCTATTGTACATAGGATTTTCTAAGGTCTGTCATTTCAGAAGTAAATGTTCAAACTTGCTTTCTAGTCTGTTTTAATGTCCATGTTCAGCATGGATAAGAAGGAATCCACACCAGACTTCTGGCCAGGAAGAAGAGTACTTTTTCTCTTACCTCTACCTCTCCTCCTTCCTCCTTCTTCCTTTCCCATTGAGGAGTAATCTGGACATGCCCTGGATGTCAGCATAACTAGGGAATAGACAGGTAATGACTGGACAGAAGAAGCTGGAAGAGGTGCGTCTTAGGAGGAGGGATGAGAGAGGTAGGTGCTGGAGGGGCAGAGCAAAGAAAAGGAGGGGGATGCTGGTGGGTGAGGGGGAAATGGGACCACCAGGCATGCACTGAGGAGGGCAATGGGACCAACATGGAATCTGTTAGCTGTGTTATGGGGAACGGTCTTGCATTTTTTTGTTGTTGTTATGTGCCATCAAGTCACTTGCGACTCATAGTGACCCTATGTACAACAGCCCTAAATACCTTTCTATGCTGTGCCAACCTCGCCGTCTCAAACATACTCATTACCAACACTCCACTCAATATTGCATATATAATTAAAGGTAAAATGCTTGCCTATCTGTTCAGTTATTGTTTAATTAAGTTAAATTTCCTCTACTACATCATCATACTATCATAGATTCTTCATACATTGTTCTGCTATCGTTTAGTTGGTTTCTTTTTATTTGAATTTAAGGTATAAGAGTTATTGTTGTTGTTGTTATCGCTTGAGACTCATAGAGACCCTATTTACAGCAGCTCTAAACTCCGCTCTGTCCTGTGCCAAGCTCATTGTCTCCAACAAACTCATCCCAAATGCCCCAGTCACCAAATCAATCCACCTCCCAGAGGGCGTTCCCCTCCTGAGCCTGCCCTCCACCCTCCCAAGCATGATATCCTTCTCCAAGGACCAGAATCTCCTTACAACAACATGACCAAAGTATGTCAGACGAAGCGTCAGAATCCTTGCCTCCAAGGAGCAGCCTGGTTTATCCCTTGCCAGGGTGAATCTGTTTGTTTTCTTAGCAGTCCATAGTACCCTCAACACTCTTCTCCAACACCAAAGCTCAAAAGCATGAATTCGCCTTCTATCCTTCCTGGTCATTTTCCAGCTCTCTGATGCGTAACAAGTGATTGCAAAGACCATGGCCTGTACCAGAATCACCTTAGTCTCCAGAGACACACCATTGCTCTTCAGTACTTTAGAGAGGTCCCTAACAGCAGACTTTCGCATTGCAATACGTCTTTTAATTTCCTGGTGGCTGGTGCCGAGAGTGTTGATTGGGGAGCCAAGCAGACTAAAGCTGTGAAAAATCTCAATCTCTTCACCACCCAACCTGATGCTGCCAGTTGGTCCAGTGGTGAGAATCTTTGTCTTCTTGACATTGAGCCTCAATCCATATTGAAGGCTAAAGTCCTTGACTCTCTGCAGCAAGCGCTTAAGATCCTTCTCAGTTTCAGCAAACAGGGTTTGTGTCATCTGCATAGCGCAGATTGTTGATAGATCTTCCACCAATCCTGATGCTGCATTTCTCCTCATAGAGCACAGCCTCCCAGATGATCAGTTCTGCATACAGGTTGAAAAGGTATGGAGACAGGACACATCCCTGGCATACGCCCTTCCAAATTTTGAACCATGCAGTGTTTCCTTGCTCTGTTCTGACGACTACCTCTTGGTTCAAGTATAAGTTTTGCATTAGCATGATCAAGTGTTCTGGGATTCCCATTCTTCTCAGAGTCAGCCACACTTTGTTATGATCCGCACAGCCAAATTCCTTGGCATAATCAATGAAAAACAGATATATATTCCTCTGGTATTCCCCACTTTCAGCAAAGATTCATCTAACATTAGCTCCAATATCCCTAGTACCCCTTTAGAATCCAGCCTGGACTTCTGGCAGTTCTTTGCTATTGTGCTGTTCCAGTCATTTTTCGGTAATCTTCAGCAGAATCTTGCTTGTATATGAAATCAACAATATTGTTCTATAGTTTCCACACTCTGTTGGGTCACCTTTCTTTGAAATGGGAAGAAATATAGATGTCTTCCAGTCAGTTGGCCAAGTGGTTGTTCTTCAAATTTCTTGACACAACTTGGTGAGCACATCCAGGGCAGTATCTGTTAGCTGAAATATGTCAACTGGTATACCATCTATTCCTGGGGACTTATTTTTTGCTATTTCCTTCAAAGCAGCTTGAACTTCCTTCATCACCATAGGCTCTTGCTCATATGTTGTTTCATTAAATTTTTCTGTGTCTGCCAATTCCTTTCAGTACAGTGACTCAGTATAATTTTTTCATCTTCTTTTGATACTTCCTGGATCATTTAATACTCTGCCTAAAGCATCCTTAATTATAGCAACTCGAGGTTTGAATTTGGTCTTCAGTCCCTTGAGCTTAAGAAATGCTGAGCGAGTTCGACCCTTTTGGTTTTCTGATTCCACCTCTTTACACATTTCATTGTAATATTTTGTCATCCCCCTCTGCCTTTTGAAATCCTCTGTTCAGCTCTTTAGTATCTTGAATTCTTCCTTGTGTTTTGGCTTCTCTGCGCTCCAGTGCAATATTCAGGGTTTCTTCTGACATCCATTTTGGTCTTTTCTTCCTCTTCTGTCTTTGTAGTGAACATTTGCTTTCTTCTTGGATGATTCCCTTGGTATCCTCCCACAACTCATCTGGTCTTCGCTCATTTGTTTTCAAGGCCTCAAACCTGTTCTTGAGATGGTTCTGAAATTCAGGTGGGGTAGACTTAAAGTCATATTTTGGTTCCAGTGAATTCTGTTTAATTTTCCTCAGCTTCAGCTTGAACTTGCATATGAGAAGTTGGTGGTCTATTCTACAAAAGACTCCGGGCCTAGTTTTTATAGCTGATATTGAGCTTCTCCAGAGGTTCCTTCTGCAGATGTAATCGATCTGATTCCTATGTATACCATAAGGTGATATCCATGTGTATAACCTACGTTTATGTCTCCTAAAAAATGTGTTTGTGATGAATAAGTCATTGATTGTGCAAAATTCAATCATTCTATCTCCAGCTCCATTTCTGTATCCGAGTCCACATTTTCCAACTACTGATTCTTCTTCTCTGTTCTCAACTTTTGCATTCTAGTCCCCCATTATTATCAGTGTGTCTTGATTGCATGTTTGATCAATCTCTGACTCTAATATTTGGTAGAAATCTTCTATTTCCTCTTTTTTGGCTCTGGTTGTTGGTGCATATATCTGAATGATAGTGGTATCCACTGGACTTCCTTGTATGTGTATGGATATTATCCTGTCACTCACAATATTGTAATTCAAGATGGATCTAGAAATGGCTTTTCTATGAAAGCAACCCCACCTATTTAATTAGAAGGTTTTCATTTTCTTTTCCAAATATGGATGCTTAATATTATAAACTCTTTTCTAATAAGTGTTTTGGTTGCATATTATTATGTTATGAATTCTGTGCTTACATTTTCATTCAGTTAAAACTATTTAAAATTATTAAATACACCAACGGTCCTTAATTGCTTGTATGCAAATTCAAAATAATGCTTAAGAAAATAAAAACTAGTCTGAGTCCCAAAATGTAACCTGGATTTTATCTCACCTTAATTGAGAAGCCATTTAAAGAATAGATTTGAAACACTGAACAATAATGTCTGAAGAACAAATGAGCTGTGGGATGTCATAAAGGGTATAAAATATGAACTAAGAAAAAAGGTAAATTTTTGAAAAGCGAAAGAAATAAAAGACTCAAATAAATGACTTTAATAGACTCAGAAATTTACTCTAGAACACAGACAAGATAAAACACAAGGAAGAAATGACAGAGAAAGACAACTGAATGGAAAATATCAAATGGAGTTTCAAGAGAATAAAGTATTATAATCAAATGTACAAAAACCTTGGAATTAGGAAACCAAAATTCATCAACACACGATATTTTTCAAGCTGAAAGAACCATAGAAATAATTCAAGCCTCGAGGTGTAAATGTGAAGGATGCCCGGGGCAAAGTATTGATTTTTTTTTAATGTAGAAAGCATCAAAAGAAGATACAAGGTTGTTGTTTTTGTGGTGGTTGTTATGTGCCGGAGAGTCACCTGCTACTCATATGTACAGCAGCTTTGAAGCCTGCCCTGTCCTGAGCCAGTCTCACTTACCCAGAAAAACCTACTCCCATTGCCCCAGTTACTGCATCAGTCCATCTGTGCTCTTCCTCTCCTGCACTGTCCATACACCCTTCCAAGCATAATGTCCTTCTCCAATGACTGTTTCCTCCTTGCCATGTGCCCAAAGTATGTGAGACAGAGCTTCAAAATTCTTAATTCCAAAGAGCAGCTTGTTTTCATCCTCTCCAAAACAGACCAATTTGTATTGCATATTCAAGACTCTTCTCCAGCACCACAACCCAAAGGCATCAACTTTTTTTTTCTGTAATCCTTATCATTGTCCAGTTCTCTGATGCAAGTAATTGCAAAGGCCATGGCCTCAATTGGGTACACCTGACATTATTGCTTCTCAGTGCTTTGGAAAGGTCCCTGACAGCAGATTTTCCCAATTCAATTTGTCTTTTGATTTCCTGACTGCTGGTGCCAAGAGTGTTGATTGTGGAGCCGAGCAAGCTGAAATTGTTAACAACCTTAATATCTTCTCCATCTGTCATGGTGTTGCCAATTGGCACAGTGGTGAGAATCTTTGTTTTCTTGATGTTGAGCTTCTATCCATATTGAAGACAGTAGTCCTTGATTTTCTGCAGCAAGTGCTTCAGGTCCTCCTCAGTTTAAGCAAGTAAGTTTGTGTCATCTGTATAACACAGGTTGTTGATGAGTCTTCCTCCTATCCTGATGCCACATTTCTCTTCATAAAGCCTGTTGTTGTTGTTGTTATGTGCCATCGAGTCACTTGCGACTCATAACGACCTTATGTAAAACAGCCCTAAACCCTGCTCTATCCTGTGCTAATCGCACTGCATCTGAGACACCCATCCTGATTACCCCAGTCACTGAATCAATCCACCTCATAGAGGGTCTTCCCC
>NW_006399796.1:13061695-13075501 GCF_000299155.1 Elephantulus edwardii | reverse complement strand
ATCATAAAGCCTAGCCTCCTGAATTATCTGTACTGCATATACATTATAAAGGAATAGAGACAGGACACATCACTGACACATTCCTTTGTTGATTTTGAACCCACAAATGACTATTTGACATTAAATCTTTTCTGGAAGTAGCATAGGAACAAGAGTCAATGATACTGAAAGAAGAAGTCCCAGTTTTACTGAAGTTACTATCAAAAAACAAAGCTCTAGGAATTGGTAGAATACCAACTGAAGCATTTTAGTTAAGATTTTCAACCACAGACATGTTCACTTGTCTATTACAAGAACTTTGGAAGACAGCTACCTGGCCAACTGACAGGAAGAGACATATATTTGTGGCTATTAAAACAACATCAACAAAAAGTGATCCAATCCAATTCAGAATTTATTGAACAATGTAATTAATATCTTATGCAAGTAAAATCTTGCTGAAAATGATCTTAAAATGTGTGGATCACTACATATACAGAAAACTATCAGAAATTAAAATAGATTCAAAAGAACTTGTGCAATGAGGGATATCATTGCTGATATTAGATGGATCTTACCTGAAAGCAGAGTATATAAGAAAGATATTTACCGTACATGTTCATATCCTAGAAGATGTATCATGGAAGTGTTGAAGCCTAGAAGACACAAAAAAGAAAGATATTTACCGTACATGTTCATATCCTAGAAGATGTATCATGGCAGTGTTGAAGCCTAGAAGACACAAATTTAACTAACAAGTTGAAAGTACATGAGTCAAAAATTAAAAAGCAATAATATTCCAAGTAGAAGCTCTAATAGTGGCACAAATCAAGTTACAGAGGGAAGGCAGTTCTTACAATAAAAAGGCCTATTGACTAGCACTTTGTCTATTATAGTATAAAGGTTAGGAACCACAAGATGTAGAGGCTCAACTATGTCATTTATTGTTCTTAAGTCCTGGAGCAAATTCCATCTACCACTGGGTTGTTTTACAACTCGGAAGTCCGCATGCAAGGCAGAAGTGAAGTAAGTAACTGCTTATGAGGTTTTCCATCAATTTCAACAACTAAGAAATAGTGAGAAGATTTGAGACCTCAGAAGGCTTTTAGGACCAAATAGTAGGCTCTTGTGTCCAGGAGAAAATGAATATACTTACCAGTACTGTTAAAGCTCACCCACAGCTCTTCTGGGAGAATCTAAATTGTTGAAGCATCCTCCTTTGTTTCCAGCGGGGAGCTGGGGCCTGTCAGTCCTGTCAGCCATGAGGACCTGATGTGGGCCACCCTTGGCCAAGTGTCCTTCAGATCCATACTTAAGCACAATTGATAACAGTTCATCTAAATTCCAAAATCAATCTCCATATTAGTCTATGTGTTTCCTATTGCCAAAGGGGCCCTTTAGAATAGTGAGAGAAGATCTTCACCCTGAAACCTACAACAACCTTTTCAACTGGAAGTAGCTAAGAGAATACGCCATCCTCTTTTCCTTATGAATCAGGGTGAAGTCTCTCTCAGGGAGGAGTGACAGGGAATGGCAAAGGACACACTTACAAAGGAGATTAATCAGAACTGGCTTTGACAAGCACTGTGGCAATTGGAAAATTAAAACAGACTTTCAAGGGGGGAAAAAAATGAAGACTGAACTGCAGAGGAGGGTAGAGAAAATAGTGCAACAATGAGTGAATGAAAACCCCAAATCTCTGTAACTGTTCATTAACGTTAATAAAATTTAATAATCAAAAAAGGAAAAATATTTACTTGCTTTATGTAAGTCATGACAACAGTGTGATCAATGGAAATTTCAGGACACTTAATAGTGCTCATGCAAAACCTGTACTTAGAACCAAAGTAATACTTTGAAAATTACAGAGACACTATTTGGTTTAAAATCATGACACATGTGCTTCAGGTATCCTTACACAGTATTTGTTTAATCAAATGCTGAGCAAGTAATCTGAGATGCTGACTATCTAAAGAAGAATTCAGCATCAGTATTAGAAGACTCATTAACAACTTACAATATGCAGATGATATAGACTTGTTGGAAACATAGAAGACCTGAAACATTTACTGATAAAGATTAAAAGCTGAATTATCTTCAGTACAAAAACCCATACAATCAGAATAATAAGGAACATAATTATTTCCATTTATTTGGTTCCAAAATCAATACTCATGAAAGTAATAGTCAAGAAATCAAATCATGCATTGCAATGAGCATGTGTGTTGCACATGATTTCTTCTAAAGTACCAAAGTCACTTTGAAGTCTAAAGTGCATCTGACCCAAACCATGCTACTTTCAAATGTTTTGTATGCATGTGAAGATCAGATGATAAATAAAGATATCTAAAGAAGAATTGATATTTTTTAATTTTTATTTTATTTTATTTCATTATTTTTTTGTTTGTACCGTCTAATCAGATCTGACTGATACAGGAGGAGATTGTTCCTCCTTCTCCAGCAGAGCATCTGGTGGATTTGAACCGTGTACCTCTGAGATTGCAGTGTAGCTTCTTGCCTCTAGGCCACCAGAGCTTGCCAAGAATTGATATTTTTAAAGTATATTATTGATAAATAATATTGAGTAGACCAGGGTCTTCTCAAAAAGAAACAATTCTGTTTTGGATGAAACGCAGCCACTATGTTCTTTGGAGGTGAACATGGTGAAATTTCTTCTCACATGTATACATGTTATCAGAAGGCACCAGTCCTTGCAAAAGAACATCATGCTAAGTAAACAGACATCAAAAACCAGAAAGGCCAACAAGTAGATAGGTTGACACAGTAGATAGCACTCCAACAGTGGTGATTGTGAGTGGTTGTTGTGAGGATGGTACAAGCCCCTCACAGTAATTATTGTGAGGATGGAACAGGACCCAATAGTGTTTCGTTCAATTGCATATGGGATCTCGGTGAGATATACTTAACTAAATTACACACACAAAAAAAAAGGCTTATCTAGTGTTACTATAATTACTATTTTTTTTTCTTTTGGTTAGTGTTCATATGGAATACTTTTCTATATTCTGTCACTTCTAATCCATATTCCTTTTTGTGTTTAAACAGGATTTTGTTTACCAAATGAATAGCTATATATTGTTTTTTTTTAAATAAAATCGAACACCTTTCATCTCTTGACTGGTATTTTTAAACCACTCAGAATTAATGTATTCGTGGATATATTCTCTCTATCAGGTAATATGGAATTGAATGAATACAGAAGAATTGTGGGAGCAATATAATTGCTGATGTCAGATGGATCTGACTGATCTTATGGAAATATATCATCTTTCTAGGAGTTTTCCATTTATTCAATCTCTTCTTTTTTTCCTTTTTATGTGCCTTCCCATATTATGAAATATTTTTGCAATTATTAGTAGTTTTTGGTAGTGATATATATGGTAAAGGACTAATAACTAAAATGTATAAGAAAATTCTAACATCTCAACAAAGATGAACAATCCAATTACAAAATGGGCAGAGAATTTGTAAAAACACTTCACTATAGAAGATACTCAGATGGCCAACAAATACATAAAGAAATTCTCGATATCATTACCTACTATCTCAAATAGAAATTATGAGATATTATATAACTCTAAAAACAGTATTGAAGTTCAATATAACAAATAACATATGGTTGCTACGGTCTGGAGAGTTTGAAACAATCACATATTTTTGGTTGAAATGTACAATGATGCAAACATTTAAAAAGCAATTTAATGCTTCCTTACAGAGTTAGGTAGGGAAATATAGATTGATTCAGCAATTACCCTGCTAGAGTTTTATCATAAAGAAATAAGAACTGCAACACAGACTAACATACTCATTGTTGTTGTCATTGTTGTTATGTGCCTTCAAGTAACCTGTGATTCATAGCTACCCTATACAAAATAATTCTGAACGCTGCTCTGTCCTGAGCAACCTTGTGTCTGACATACCTATCCTCATTATACCAATCATTGAATCAATCTATCTCATAAACTGTTTTCTTCTCTTGCACTGTCCCTCCACCATCTTAAGCATGATGTCCTTCTCCAAGGACTCTTCTCCAACACCAAAACTCAAGGGCATCAATTCTCTTTCTATCACTCCTAGTCATTGTCCAACATTTTTATATATAAGAAGTAATAGTAAATGCGATCTGTGTCACTTGTGTGTCAAATACCATAGGGTTACACATAGTGGACAGGTTTTTGGTGGAGCTCCCTGATTAAGACAGACTAGGAAGCAGAATGGGCCCTCTACTCTCTAAATAACAGGCCTTTGAAAACTATGAACATAGAGTAGAGTACTGGTAGAGTCCGTATTGGAAGTCAGTTGAAATGAGGAAAAAAATAATAAATATTGTTTAATAATTAGAAAATAGAATATACATAGCATGAATGTTGGTAAACTACAAATTCTTAAAAATGAAATGGAAAGCATGGATATTGACATACTAGGCATTAGTGAGATGATATGGACTAGATTTGGCCACTTTGAATCAGATATGGTATACAATGCAGGGACTGGGAAACAGAAAAAGAATGTTGTTAAACTGAAAATAAAAAGTCAACTTCAAGTTTGGTCCTGAACTGACAGGAAGAAATCTATATTTGTTCCCATCCCAAAGAAGGATGACCCAACAGAGTGCGGAAACTATAGAACAATATCATTAATTTGACATGCAAGCAAGATTCTAGTGAAGATTATCCAAAAATGACTGGAACAACACATCAGGAGAGAACTACTAGAAGTCCAGGCTGGGTTTAGAAGGGGTCGTATTACTAGGGATTTTGTAGCTAATGTTAGGTGGATCTTAGCTGAAAGAGGGGAATACCAGAGGAATGTCTATCTGTGTTTCATTGACTATGCAAAGGCATTTGACTGTGTGGATCATAACAAACTGTGGCTGACTCTGAAGAATGGGAATCTCAGAACACTTGATCATGCTAATGCAAAACTTACACTTGATCCAAGAGACAGTCATCAGAACAGAGCAAGGAAACATTACATGGTTCAAAATTGGGAAGGGCATACGCCAGGGATGTGTCCTGTCTCCATAACGTTTCCATCTGTATGCAGAACAGATTATCCGGTAGGCTGTGTTCTATGAGGAGGAATGTGGGGTCAAGATTGGTGGAAGATCTATTAACAATCTGCGTTGTGCAGATGACACAAACCCTGCTTGCTGAAAGTGAAGAGGACCTGAAGCGCTTGTTGCAGAGGGTCAAGGACTGTAGCCTTCAATTTGGATTGAGGCTCAATGTCAAGAAGACAAAGATTCTCACTACTGGGTCAATTGGCAGCATCAGGATGGATGGTGAAGAGATTGAGATTGTTCACAGCTTCAGTTTGCTTGGCTCCACAGTCAACACTCTTGGCACCAGTAGCCAGGAAATTAAAAGACATATTGCCATGGGAAAGTCTACTGTTAGGGACCTCTCCAAAGTACTGAAGAGCAGTGGTATCTCTCAGGAGACGAAGGTGCATCTGATACAGGCCATGGTCTTTTTAGTCACTTGTTATGCATCAGAGAGTTGGACAAAAACTAAGTAGGATAGAAGGAGAATTGATGCCTTTGAGCTGTGATGCTGGAGAAGAGTACTGAGGGTAACACGGACTGCTAGGCAAACAAACAGATTCATCCTGGAAAGGGTCAAACTGGGTGGCTCCTAGGAGGCAAGGATTCTGGGGCTCTGTCTAACATACTTTGGACATGTTGTAAGGAGGGACAGGTCCTTGAAGAGGGACATCATGCTTGGGAGGGTGGAGAGACAGCTCAGGAGGGGAAGGCCCTCTACGAGGTGGATTGATTCAGTGACTGGGGTAATTGGGATGGGTGTATTGGTGACGGTGTGATTGGCACAGCATGGAGCAGACTTTAGGGCTGTTGTACCTAGGATCGCTATGAGTCGCAAGCGACTCGATGGCACATAACAACAACAACATCCTGAAATACAATGCTGTGAGTGGTAGGATATTATCCATTCGCATACATGGAAGACCCATTAACATGGCTATTATTCAAATATATACTCCTACATCTATAGTCAAAAAGGAACAAATTAAGAATCTTTTTGCAGTCTGAAATTTGTGTCTCTTAAAAAAGGTATTTGTACAGATAAATCATTATAAACAGAAAATTCAATCATGTACTTTCTAGCTAGCTTCATTTCTATCACTAAGCCCATGTTTTACAACTGCCATTCATTCTTCATCACTGGACCAATTGGCAGCATCAGGATGGATGGTAAAGAGATTGAGATTGTTAACAACTTTAGTCTGCTTGGCTCCACGGTTATCTCTCTTGGCACCAGTAGCCAGGAAATTAAAAAACATATTGTAATGGGAAAGTCTGCTGTTAGGAACCTCTCTAAAGTACTTAAAAGCAATGGTGTCACACTGGACATGCAATGAAAATGTGTTAATAATAACTGGCGACTGGAATGCAAAAGTGGGAAACAGTGAAAAAGGAATGTTGTTGTTGTTGTTATGTGCTGTTGAGTAGCTTGCGACTCATAGCAACCCTATGTACAACATCCCTAAAACCTGCTCTATCCTGTGCGAATCACACTGCTTCTCACACACCCATCCCTATTATCCCAGTCACTGAATCAGTCCACCTTATTGAAGGTGTTCCCCTCTTGCACTGTCCCTCCACCCTCCCAAGCATGATGTCCTCTCCGAGTACCTGTCCCTCCTTACAACATGTCCAAAGTATGTCAGACGAAGCCCCAGAGTCCTTGCCTACAAGGAGTAGCCTAGTTTAACCCTCTCCAGGATGAATCTGGTTGTTTTACTAGCAGTCCATGGTACCCTCAATACTCTTCTCCAGCACCACAGCTCAAAAGCATCAATTCTCCTTCTAACCTTCCTCATCATTGTCCAACTCTCTGATGCATAACAAGTGATTGCAAAGACCATAGCCTGTATGAGACACACCTTAGTCTCCAGAGTGACACCATTGCTTTTAAGTACTTTGGAGAAGTCCCTAACAGCAGACTTTCCCATTACAATACGTTTTTTAATTTCCTGGCTACTGGTGCCAAGAGAGATGACCGTGGAGCCAAGCAGACTAAAGTTGTTAACAATCTCTATCTCTTCACCATCCATCCTGATGCTGCCAGTTGGTCCAGTGATGAAGAAGGAATGGCAGTTGGAATATATGGGCTTAGTGATAGAAATGAAGCTAGCTAGAAAGTATATGATTGAATTTTCTGTTTATAATGATTTATCTGTGCAAATACCTTTTTAAAGAGACACAAATGACGACTTTACACATGGATCTCACTTAATAGGCTGCAAAGAATCATATTGACTGCATTTGTGGAAGAAATTGTTGTAGTAGCTAAATATCGGCAGTCAATACTATGTCAGGGCAGACTGTGGGTCAGATAATCAAGTTATTCATATGCAAGTTCAAATTGAGGCCAAAGAAAATAAAAATAAGTCCACAGGAACCAAGATATAATCTTTAATCAACTCTATCTGAATTTCAATAGCATCTTAACAATAGGTTTGAAGCATTGAACACCAGTGATCGAAGACCAGATTAATTTTGGGATATTATCAAGGATATCATCTATAAAGAAAGCAAAAGATCATTACAAAGGTGGAAGAGAAAGAAGAAATTCGAAATGGATGTCAGAAGAGACTCCAAAGATTCCACTGGAGTGTCAAGAAGCCAACCAAAAGGAAAACACGTTGAAGGGAATGAGCTGCAGAGATTTTGAAAGACAGCTCAAGATGACAAAGCTAAGTATTATAATGGAATGTGCAGAGAGCTGAAATTGGAGAATTAAAAGGAAAGAACTTGTTCTGCATTTCTCAAGCTGAAAGAGCAGAAAAACAGATATAAGTCTCATGTTGCATTATTGAAAGGTGATTTGAGCAATATATTGAATGAGCCAGAAAACATCAAAAGAAGATGGAGGGAATACACAGAATCACTGTATCAGAAAAAAATTGATTGACACTAAAAAATTTCAGAAAGCATCTTATGAACAGAAGCCAATGGTAATGAAAGAGGAAATAGATGCTGCATTGAAGGCATTGGCAAAAAATTGGGCCACAGGAATCAGTAAGATACCAATTGCCTTGTTTCAATTAACAGATGTAGCCTTAGATGCGCTCACCAGTCTATGCTAGAAACTTTGGAGGACTGCTGTCTGGCAAATGTATTGGGAGAGGGCCGTATTTGTTCCCATTCCCAAGAAAGGGGATATAAACTTAATTTGGAAACCATAAAACAATATCGTTAATATCACATACAAGGAAAGTACTGGTGAAGATTCTTTTTTAAATGGCTAGAAATCTACATATACAGGGAATTGCAGAAGTTTAATTAGGATTTATAAGAAGCTGTGGCATCAGGGATATCGTTGCTGATGTAAGATGGATCCTGGCTGAAAGTAAGGAACACCAGAAGAATGTCTATTTGTGCTTTGTGGACTATACAAAGGTATTTGACTATGTGGATCATAATGTGGCTGACGTTGAGCAGAAAGGGAATCCCAGAACACTTAATTGTGCTCATGCAAAACCTATATCTAGACCAGGAGACTATTGTGTAAACAGAGCAGGGAAACACTACATGGCTTAACATTGAGAAGGGTGTGTGTCAGGGTTCTATTCTCTCTCCATACTTACTCAATTTTTATACTGACCAAATTATTCAAGAAGTTAGACACTATTGAAGAGGAGTGTGGTATCAATATTGGATGGAGATTCATCAATAACCTGTGTTATGCTGAAGACACAAGTTTTCTTGCTGCAAGTGAGGAGGACTTGAAGCACTTGTTACAGCCTTCAGTATCAATCGCATCTCAATATTAAGAAAAGAAAGAGTCTTAACACTGGACCAAATGTGGATAGCATTTTGATGGATGGAGAGGAGATTGAGGCTGTCAAGAGCTTTGTCTTGCTTAGATGCACAATTAACATCCGTGTACCAACAGTCAGGAAATGAGGAGACACATTGGACTGGGAAAATCTACAGTTAGGGACCTCTTCAAATTATTGTCAGTTTGAGGACTAAGGTGCATTTGATTTAGGCCATGGTCCAGTTACTTGTTATGCATCTGAGAGCTGGATAATGAGTAAGGATGATTGAAAAAGAATTGACTGAGCTGTAGGTTTGGAGAACAGCACTGAACATCCCATGGACAGCCAAGAGAACTAACAGATATGTCTTGGAGAAGATGCAACCGAAGTGTTCTTTGGAGGCAAGAATAATGAGGCTTTGCCTCACATACGTTGGGTATAATTTTCTTGGAGGGGCTATTCCTTGGAGAAGAACATAATGGTAGGAAGGATGGCAGGTCAGTGAAGTAGAGGCAAACCAGTTGTATTGACATGGTGACTGCTGCAATGTATGTCAGGAAGTGTTAGAAAGTGTCAAGATGGTTCACGATAGAACAGGGTTCAGATTATTTGTTCACAAGGTTGCACTGAGTTGTACTTGACAGCACATAACAACAATGTTTAATATAACACTATTTATAATAGCAAAGGGTTGAAAACATCCCAAGTACCCATCATTGGAGCAATGATCAATGAAACTGTGGAGAATTATGCATCATTACTAGAAATTATCAAGAACTTATGAACTACTGCATAGTATATGTCCTTTTAGGGGACAAAATGAAAAGTAAAAGAAATCAATAATAGAAGGAAACATACTGTATAAGGTCACTAACAAAAAACTAAGGATAGGTTTACATACAAGATCATTCTTGGGTGTATATCAGGGACAACAAAGTAGGGAGAGGGGAGTAAAAATTAGAAAATAGATTACAACTTACATTCAAATGCTACACCTTATAGGTTTTGACTCAAAGTCTATCTGGTTTAGTCATTATAAGGTTCTATATTGTATTGGAAGGAGACTGTACATCTTTCCCCTAAGGAGCTGTTATGGAATTAGGACCTTTGAGTTAGTTGACTACGGAGAACACCACCAGATAATGTTGTATGCTTCCCAACAAGGGGAGATCTGGTGACTGAGTGGTGGGAAGCTCTACTGCAATCCTAAAAGCATGTGATTCAAATCCACAAGCTTCTCTGCAAGAGAAGGATAGGCAATCTCCTTCTTGAAATTTACTGCCTCTGAAAGTCCATTGGAGGGTCAGCTGAGTCGGCTCTGAGTCAACGGCACACAAAACCAACAGCAACATGTTTCCAGTTGGAATAGATTATGTCTGATGCTTCAGAGAGTTTTCAGAGGCTGTAAAGTGCATGAAAGGAAATTTACCATGGTTCTCCCTTGGAATAGTGGGTGAATTTGGAACCTGTACCTTTGGCTTGGCAGCATAACTTGTTACCATTAGACCATCAATGCAAACTACCAAATAGCAAGCACATAATAATATGGATGAAGGGAAAAGTAATATCCAGAAAAATTATACAAACTGTATCACTAAATAAAGGGAAGACACAAAAAGGTACATAAACATATTGGAAATCAGAATTACAAGGTTCATGTAGAAAATGCAATTGCATTGTGGGTATTGCATTGTGAATATTGAACAAAAGGTGCCTGAATGATTGAATGAAAAATTAATTTTTCTTAAAACTTTCACTCAAATTTTAAAAAAGCACTTCTGAGAGTTTTTCTTTTCAAATAATAAATTATTAGAATCTTCCATTGCTCTTAAGATGTTGTTGTTACGTGCCATCAAGTCACTTGCAATGACCCTATGTACAATAACTCTCAACCCTGCCTAATCTCACTATCTCCAATACAGTTACCTTCATTGACCCAGTTACTGTGTTGCTCTATCTTATCCAGGGTCTTCCTCTCCTGCACTGTCCCAACACCCTTCCAAGCACAAGGACTGGTTTCTCCTGGCCCCATGCCCAAAGTATGTGAGATGGAGCTTCAAAGTCCTTGCCTCCAAAGAGCAACTGGGTTTCACCCTCTCCAAGACAGACCTGTTTGTATGGTATTTTCAAGACTGTTCTCCAGCACCACAACTCAAGAGTATCAATTCTTTTCCTGTTATCCTTAGTCATTGTCCAACTCTCTGATGCACAAAGACCAAGACCTGAATCAGGCACACCTTAGACTCTAGACTGACATCATTGGTTTTTTTAGCACTTTGGAGAGGTCCCTAACAGCAGATTTCCCTAACACAATTCGTCTTCAGCTCTTAAGAAAAGATACTTATCAGATATTTTATAAAGATCTGTAAGAACAAACCCTTTCTGCTTCCTACCTTTCTCTATTTTGCCTCTTCTTTTTTATACTTCAGCTATAGTCTCCTATATCTTTAAACAAACTTCTAAACTCAATCCTTTGAATGCACTGTTCCCTCTAGTTTAAATGATTCTTTCATCTTAATCAAGCTTTCATACTTTCCTGTTTTGTCACAAGATTATAAGTATGTTCATTTCATTGTGGCATCAAATTTTACTTCATCTATTAGTGACTTTTCACTTATTTTTATAGTTTTATTTATGTCTAGAAACACCAGAGTGGAATAAGAACTGGGATTGTTTTTTTGTTTTGGTTTTGGGTGGGTTGTTTTGTTTTTTTTTAATTCACCATTATACCCACAATATTGTTGTGAGTTTTGGGCACTTGTTAGTAAATATTGACTAGGAACTCAGTGGTTTAACTACTTGGCTACTAAAAGTCTACGTTTCAAACTCACCGTTCCACTAGAGAAACATGCACAAATTTATTTTTTTGTTTCTTCCATATTTATTACACAAATCAGTACATTTTTTAAACTCCTACTTCTTGGTTACCATGGCCTAAGCTGAATTAATTGTCATTGTCTTTATGATTTAACATGGTGGATGTCTATTAGAAAATCTTGGCAATTCAGAATGTTCCTATAAATGAAGGGTTAATTTTAGCCATAACATGCAGTGATAGGAATTTATTTGGCTTCAACTTGAGTAAGAAAATATTTTGAATGCAAGAATGACTCACAATATTCTAGGCTCTGTAAATATGAAGGTGTTTATATGAGTCAAATCTGTTTCCTGAGATTTCTGGAGCAAAATAGCACAAAGTGGGTGGCTTCGGGGAACAGAAATGTATTCTTTTACCATCTCCTGTAAAACAAATCTATGGCAAAAGCAGAGTCATGTGTTCTCTGTCTGCTCTGAATGAAAATGAAGAAATATCTCTTGCTTTTTAGTTTGGACAGTGGTGGATGCCTCTTTGCCTTCTTTGGTTTGTAGATGTATCTTCACCTGACATCTTCTCCTTTTATTATTTTGTCTTAGTGTTCTCTCCTTTTATAAGTGTTTAAAAACTCATTGTCACAGAGTCCAAACCAACTTGTAACTGACCGTCTAGCTCATTTTCAAAGTCTATAAATTGCGTATTGGGATCGGAGGTAGACTCATCAGTAACCACCATTATGCAGAGGACCCAGTCTTGCTTGCTGAAAGTAAAGAGGACTTGAAGTACTTGTTGCAGAAGATCAAAGATTGCATCCTTCAGTATGGATTGCATCTCAATGTCAAGAAAACAAAGATTCTTACTACTGGACTGATAGGCAGCATCATGATGGGTGGTGAAGAGATTGAAACTGTCAACAACTTCATCTTGCTTGGATCCACAATTCACACCCTTGGTACCAGCTGTCAGGAAACCAGTATTGCACTGGAAAAGTCTTCACTTAGGGACCTTTCCAAATTATTTAGGAGTAGTGTTGTCAATTTGAGAACTAAGGCGTATCTCATTCAGGCCATGGTCTTTCAAATAATTTGCTATACATCTGAGACCTGGACAATTAATAGAAATAACAGAATAATAATTGATGCCATTGAACTGTGGTGTTGGAGAAAAGGATTGGACATTGTACCAAAATAACAAACACATAAGTCTTGGAAAGGGCACTTTGGGGGCAAAGATAATGATGCTTCACCTCACATACTTCAGACATGTTGCTAGGAGGGGCTGTTTCTTGGAGAGGAACATGATGCTTGGAAGGAGTAAGGGTAGGCGAATGAGAGAAAGACCTTCAACTAGGTGGATTTGTCAGGAAGTGAGAAGATTGCAGAGCATAAGACCGGGTTCAGATCTGTTGCTCATAGGGTCACTATCAGTCCTACTCGACCCAGTGGCATCTAAGAACAACAACATAAAGTGTACAAGACATTAATGCTCATCTTCCTCTGCAAAAGCCACTGGTAGATTCAAACCACCAGAGAGAATTTAAAGTGCAACTTCCTGTGGGCTACACTAGCAGAGCTCCATGAGAAGAGATAGAGATTGAGACCAACTTTGTTGCAGTGTGATCTTATTCATTTAACTGGTAAGTTCTTATTTCTAAATAGGATCATATTCACACCTAAGGCTATGACTTCAAGATATCTTTTTAAGCAACACAATTAGATTCATGTCAGGATAGTCAAAGTTACCGTACATCAACAAATTATAAATGTTAGTGAGCTAGTAAGAAAATATTTCATACAAAATTTCTAATACTGTTATTTAAATGGACTCTATTTCCCCCCATGGTTATTTGTAAATCTGGAATGACCAAAGCTCTGCCATCTGAAAGTTACCAGTGTTTGTGACAGAAGAAGAAATTAGAGAAGATGGAAGCTCTAATGCTGAAACTGTAAATTTATACACAATGTTTCCAAAACACACACACACACACACACACACACACACACACACACGAAAACCAGATTTATAAGGAGAGTAGTGGATAAAGTCAATGCTGTTGTTGTTGTTGTTGTTATGTGCCGTCGAGTCGTTTCCGACTCATAGCGACCCTATGCAAAACAGCCCTAAACCCTGCTCTATCCTGCGCCAACTGCACTGCCTCCGACACACTCATCCCGAATACCCCAGTCACCGAATCAATCCATCTC
>NW_006399796.1:13046482-13061140 GCF_000299155.1 Elephantulus edwardii | reverse complement strand
TTTGTTTTAATCTGCTTAATCACTAACATAATGGTGTTAGAAACATTTTGAAATTTTTTGGAGTGTCTTCTAGAATTTTAAATGTTTAACTGAAAATGACTGCAAGAGATCCCATTCCAAAGAAAGGTGATCTGACAGAGTGGAGAAATTATTGAACCATATCGTTAATATCACATGTAAGGAAGATTCTGCTGAAAATTATAAAAAAAATGATTGGAGCACCAGATCAACAGAGAGCTGCAAGATGTGCAGGCTTAGTTTAGAAGAGGCCATGGTACTAGGGATATTATAGCTAATGTTAGATGCATCTTGGCTTAAAGCAGAGAGTACCAGAGGAATGTCTATCTGTGCTTCATTAACTGTGCAAAGATATTTGACTGTGTTGATCACAACAAACTGAGGCTAATTTTGAGAAGAATGGGAATCCCGGTGAGGCCATTACTAAATGGAGCAGACGTTTTCGGCCCCAGGGAGGCTGATCCAGTAAAGGTCTAGTGCCCAGGGCTGTCAAGAACATCACCATGCCTCGTTCTCGGAAGAGTAAGCTCTGTGCCCTTGGGAAGAACCAGCGTGTCCCAGCTGAAACCTGCGTTTCCAGGGGTGCTCAAGCATATGCAGTAGAGGAGGAAGTGTCTCCTTTGTCTCCTCCTTTAGAGGATACTCCTGAGGACTCCCCTGGTGCTGCCATGATGGAGGAGTTAGGGAGCATCCCAGCCATCACCATTCCTCCTGCTGATGGAGATGCCAAGAGCCAAGATGAGGAAATGCCAGGCCCCTCTCAGCCATCATCCTTCACTGATCTCCCAAGAAAAGATCCACTAACCAGGAAGGCCAGCATGCTGGTGCAGTACATGCTGCACAATTACAAGAAAAACGAGCCCATTTTGAAGGAAAACCTGCTCAAGACTGTCGACAAAAAGTACCAGGAGCACTTCTCTGAGATCATGAGAAGGGCCACCAACTCTCGAGTTGAAGGAAGCCAACCTCAGCGGGACCTCTATAACCTGGTCAGCTAGCCGAGTTTGAATAGTGAAGGGGTTTTAAGTAGTCGTATGGGTGTGCCCATGACTGACTTCTTGATGATTCTGCTGGGTATGATCTTTGTAAATGGTAACAGGGCCCCCGAGGAAGAAGTCTGGGAATTCCTCAAGGTGTTAGAGGTGTATCCTGGGAGGAGATACTCCATCTTTGGGGAACCTAGGAAGATTATCACTAAAGATTTGGTGGAGGAAAAGTACATTGTGTATCAGCAGGTACCCAACAGTGACCCTCCAAAGTATGAATCCCTGTGGGGTCTGAGGGCATATGCCGAAACCAGCAAGATGAAAGTCCTGGAGGTTTTGGCTAAGATTAATGATACTGTGCCCAGTACCTTTCGTTCTCTGTATGAAGAAGTACTGAGAGAGGAGGAAGAGAGAGCTCAAGCCAGAACTGCAGCCAGGGCAACAAATCCTGAGGCCTGAGCAGCTTCCTAGGCCATGTATCCAATTCCTCCTGTAACTACTAAAGTGTTAGCAGATACTGTACTTTGTGGTTGAAAAGAACTGTCAGTCTTTTAAGCAGTAGAAGTAGCATTGAGCTGGAGGGAATCAAATGTTTATTGTCTCTTTGTTCCTGTAGCACATGAGTAATTAGGATATGTGTATGAGTGTACTAACCGAGGATATTGCATAGATGCCACTCGACTACAACTTTTTTCACTTTGTAAGTTTATGAATGATATGGTCCATACATGCAATGCCATTGATCAGTTTTAACACTGTTGTAATGTTTGTCAGACGAGGAAGAAAATGTGATCGGAATGGAAATATTTGGGGAAATGTGAGAGAACCCCACACTGAAATCCTTGTGATCATTAAATGGAGAGGTGAAAAGGTAAAAGGGGATTTACTCTATGATTCGTGTGACTTCTGACTTTGAACACTAAAGATACACATATGGATATGTATAAGTGTTTTCAGGAAGCATATGCATAAATTTGTTCAAAACTATATGATAAAATAGGTAATAAATTATAAAAAAAAAGAATGGGAATCCCAGACACTTGATTGAGCTTATGTGAAACCTGAACTTGGGCCAGGAGTCAGTCTTCATAACAGAGTAAGGAAACACTGAATGGCTCAAAATAAGAAAGGATGTACACCAGGGATGTGTCCTATCTCCATACCTATTCAATCTATCTGCAGAACAGGTCATCCAGGAGGCTGAGCTCTATGAGGAGGAATGTGGCATCAAGACTGAGGAAGACTCATCGACAACCTATATCCCACAGATTCCACAACTCTGCTTAAACTGAAGAGAACCTGAAATGCTTCCTGTAGAAGGTCAAGGACTACAGCCTTCAAAATGACTGAAGCTCAACATCAAGAAAAAAAAAATGTTATCACCACTGGGCTGACTGGCAACATAATGATAGATGGTGAGGAGATTGAGATTGTTAACAGCTTTAGTCTGTTTGGCTCCACAATCAACACTCTCAGTACCAGCAGCCAAGAAATCAAAGAAGAATTGCTTTGGGGAATGTCTGCTGTGAGAAACCTCTCCAAAGTACTGAAGAGCAATGATGCAAGTCTGGAGACTAAGGTGCACCTGATCCAGGCCATGGTCTTTTCAATTACTTGCTATGCATCAGAAAGTTGGACAATGAGCAGGGATGATAGAGAATTAATGCCTCTGAGCTGTGGTGCTAGAGTATCGAATATACCATGGATTAGTAGGAGAGCAAACCGGTTCAGCCTAGAGAGCATGAGACCAGGCTGCTCCTTAGAGGCAAGGATTCTGAAGTTTCGTCTGGCATACTTTGGACTTGTTTCAAGGAGGGACTAGTCCTCAGAGAAGGACATCATGCTTAGGAGGATGGAGTGACAGTACAATAGGGGGAGACCCTCAATGAGATGAATTGATTCTGTGACTAGAGTAATAAGAGTAGTTGTATCAGAGAAAATGAAGTTGGCACACGGTAGAGAAGGGTTCAGAGCTGTAACATGCTCTGGACTACAACACCAGAGTTCCCTATTTTAAGAATAATAAGATATTAATATTTACCATCAGTCAAAATAACTCATGAGCTTGAACATTATTTCCTAGATAATTAAAACAATATCACATAAATAAAAAAATAAAAGCAAACAAAATCACATACATTATTATTTCTAAATTACCTTTTTGAACATCCTTTTATCTTTGCATGTGTGTATTTATTTATTTTCTTTTTTAGCTAAAAAAGAGAAAATAATAAATCTTTCCCACTGATAAGACAAATATAAGCTATGAAACAAGCCATAACACAATGAAACAACTACTATAGATTAAGTAATCCAAAAGCAATATCAATATGAGTCATACATTTTCAAATGAATTTCATCTATCCTGTTTGTCTCTAAAGAAGGGAAACTTGGTGTTGACATGTGAGTTTTTTCCCTAATTTTTTTTTTTTTATTTTGTATGGGTATACAGTCAAATCAGATCTGACTGGTACAGGAGGAGATTGCCCCTCCTCCTCCAGGACAGCATCTGGTGGATTCAAACAGCGTACCTCTGGGATTGCAGTGCAGCTTCTTGCCACTAGGCCACATGAGCTCCCTGACGTGGTTTTTTTAAAGATAAACCCATAAAGTTTATTTATTGATGAGGTGAGATATTTTCTATTCATATCCATGACCTTTGTGTTTGCAGAAACATAGAAAACATATTTAAAGATTTATTTTTAACTGAGATTAAAAGATACCAAATAAAACAAGAGCAAGGAATTATTTTAAATCAAGCTTTTATCATTTAGGTAACATTTTTTGCAGTAAGGAGCCATCACAATTCGACATTGCATAGTATTGAAATGCCTGACCTTTAAGGAAAACAACAAAAGTGAAGGTTCAAGGGAGGTAGGAGCATATATCACCAAGATTCCGCATCATTTTTTCCATGTGTGAACACTCTTCCAGGATTACAAATCACTAAAGACAGATATAGTCATCTGTACACTGTTTGAGGAAGACATTTCCTCTCTTCTGTTTCATATTTACAATTCCACTGGGTTCATAAAATGGTCAGATGCTACAGAGCCATGAACAAACTACAGCGCTTTTAATAGAGCCATTCATCTGCTCCTTTTGAAGGTTAGTGCTCTCTCTCTCGGGAGGGTTCTCAGATAATAAGAGGAAAATGAATGCCAGTTGAGCACCTGTAATCAAATTACTCTTAATTCCCTCAACTCTTGTCAGATATTGAGCTCCTCATATCGTTTCATAGGTGGGCATTTTACAGACCCCCATGGTGTAATACAGTTAGTTTCCTTTCTTGCTTCCCTTTCTCTTTCCTCTTTTTAGCTGCCATCCATCATGACTGGGTAAATTCTGTCAGGCGGAAAGTCCCAGCCGTTCAAACAGTCAGACACTGAGCCAGCCTGGTCTACCCTTGCACCTGTCATTTTCCAGCATTCAGCCCGTGAGGAAGAGGGCCAAAACAACGTTTATGGAATGAATGTGGCAACGTGCCCAGCATTTCAACAGATACAGTGTGGCCTCAGCAGCCATCCTCGTAGGATGCTGCTTCTCCTGAAAAGTCACAATTCACCCTATGCCCATATCCTAAATAAGGCACGACTATAAAATTCTCTCTGCTTAAAACGTAGAGGGGACTATGATTTAGTCCAGTTCCACAGACACCCAGTATGACACATGTAACAAAACAAGCACAGGACAAAACAACAAGCTCCTGACTCTCAGCCGATCCATAACTTACCCTGCTGTAAAGGCTACAAAGGGAATTTGTAGAATGGGGTGAAGCGTTCCATTTCATTTATATTGTATCGCTTGGTATCCGAGATGAATTCGGGATATAACTTCAGACATACTACAAATTTCATTGATTTATGTTGATTATATATGCTTTAGGTGTATTTTATCTCAACATGTGTTGATAAGGAAAATAATGGTTTCATACAACTACTGAGGAAATTATAACCATGAAGGTATTGACTTTTTATTCTATACTAAGTAACTTGTACGATAAAAACATCTTAAAATTATTTTCACCTAATGCAATTGTATTCATTACTCACATTTTGCATATTGCCTTTCCCATTGCCCACTTTCATTTGTCTCATGTCTAGTTAATATTTTCCTCTTTCTTCTCCTCTTATCCTTGGTAGCTGCAGGGTTAAGAGTTTATTGATAAAAATGGCTTCCCCAGTCATTGACTGACTGCCATGTTGATGTGGGGGAGTATATGATTAGGGTGTGCTTATCTATCCATTAGGCGATTGGGTAGTCTAACCAATCCACAAGAAGATCAGCTAATCTTAACATTATATTGAGTAGATCCAGCAGCGGAATTTCAGAACTTCACCACTAGAAAAGAAGAAGCAAGAGAATTCAACGTGTTCTTTGGGACCAGAGATTTTTGTGACAGTCAGAAAAGAGTCTATGGGAGCAGTAGCCACAGTAGAGAACCAGAAACTTTACATGAAATAAAACAAATCTTGGGATTGTTAAGACATTAAACCAGAGCTAAGAGCCTTTTAGCAAAATTTGTTGGAGGATTGGGGTTTGGGAGCCATAATTGGCAGGACTGAGAACTTCGTAACTTTGTCTTAAAGCCCTAAGGCTCGAGGCAAAGGCCTTTGACTGTGTGGATCATAACAAACTGTAGCTGACTCTGAGGGGAATGGGAATCCCAGAATATTTGATTGTGCTTATGTGAAACCAGTCAACAGAACAGAGCAAGGAAGCACTGCATGGTTCAAAATAGGGAACAGTGTATGTCAGGGATGTGTACTATCTCCTTACCTTTACAATCTATATGCAGAACATATTATCTGGGAGGCTGGGTTCTATGAGGAGGAGTGTGGCATCAGGATTGGACTCATCTACAACCCGCGTTATACAGATGACACAACCTTACTTGCTGAAACTGAAGGGGATCTGATACGTTTGTTGTTAAGCACTGCAGCTTTCAATATGGATTAAAGCTCAACATCAAGAAAATAAAGATTCTCACAATTGGGCCAATTGGCAGTGTTATAATAGACAGTGAAGAGATTGCGACTATTAATAGCTTTAGTTTTGCCGGGTAAGGAGGGACAATCTCCTCCTGTACCAGTCAGATCTGATTTGACGGTACACGCACACAAAAATAATAAAATGAAAATGAAAAAAAAAGAAAAAAATAGCCTTAGTTTGCTTGGCTCAACAATCAACACTCTTGATACTGTTGTTGTTATATACTGTTGAGTCGCTTGTGACTCATATCAACCCTGTGTACAATAGCCCTGAAACCTACTTTTATCCTGTGCTAACCTTGTTGTCTCTGACACATCTACCCTCATTACTCAAGTCACTGAATCAATCCATTTCATTGAGGGTCTTCCTTTCTTGTGCTGTCCCTCCATTCTTTCAAGCATGACATTCTTCTCCAAGGACTGATCCCTCTATGCAAAGTGCTCCAAGTATGTTCGACGAAGCCTCAAAATCCTTGCCTTCAAGGAGCAGCCTGGTATCACGCTCTCCAGGAAGAACCTGCTCATTCTCTTAGCAGTCTATATGGTATATTCAGTACTCTTCTCCAACACCACAGCTTAAAAGTATCAATTCTCTTTCTATCATCCCTACTCATTGTCCAGCTTTCTCATGCATAGCAAGTAATTGCAAGACTATGACTGGGATCAGGTGCACCTTAGTCTCCAGACTGACATCATTGCTTTTCAGTCCTTTGGTGAGGTCTCTGACAGACAACTTTTCCAAAGTAATTCGTCTTTTAATTTTCTGGATGCTGGTAACAAGAGCACTAGCATCCAGGAAATCAAAAGATGAATTGCATTGGGAAAGTCTGTTGTCAGGAGCTACTCAAGAGTACTGAAGAGAAACAATATCAGTCTTGAGACTAAGGTGTGCCTGATCCAGGCTATATGTTTGCAATTACTTGTTATCCATGAGAAGCTGGGCAATGACTGTTGTTGTCATGTGCTGTCCAGTTGCCTGTGACTCATAACGACCCTATGTACAACAGCCCTAAACTGTGCCAATCTCACCATCCCTGACACACCTGCCCCCATTATTACCCCAGTCACTGAATCAATCCATCTTCTCAAGGGTCTTCATCAACTGCGCTGTCCTTCTGCCCTCTCCAAGGACTGGTCCCTCCTTGCAACATGTCCAAAGTATGTCAGATGAAGTTTCAGAATCCTTGCCTCCAAGGAGCCACCCGGTTTAACCCTCTCCAGGACAAATTGATTCGTTTTCCTTGCAATCCGTGGTATACCCAATATTCTTCTCCAACACCACAGCTCAAAGACATCAATTCTTCTTCTATCATCTATAGTCATTGTCCTGCTCTCCAATGCATAGTAAGTGATTGCAAAGACCATAGCATGTATCAGGCACACCTTAGTCTCCAGACTGACCTCTTTGCACTTCAGTACTTTAGAGAGGTCTCTAACCGCAGACTTTCCCATCACAATACGTCTTTTAATTTCCTGGCTACTGGTGCCAAGAGTGTTGACTGTGAATCTAAACAAACCAAAGCTGTGAACAATCTCAGTCTCTTCACCATCTATTATGATGCATGGGAGGCAGTTGAAAACACTGTAGTTTGAATCAGGCATACCTTGGTCTCTTTAGCATTTTGGAAAGGTTTTGGAAAGGTTCTGGAAAGCATATTTTCCCAATGCAACATGGCTTTTGGTTTCTTGGCTGCTGTTATTACGTGTGTTGATTATGGATCCAAGCTGATTATGTGATACAGGAAACAACACCATCGATATTTCAAATGCCAAAAAGTCACTCATGGTGTGTGCATTCCAGTAGAGCTTCTATACTAGGGCAGACTAAGAAACAGGACTTGCCATTTAATTCTGAAATAGTGGGTTTTCAAAAACACAGGAATAATGTTTGGTATATTTCCAGAAGATGAACTCCTCAATGAAGAAAACACACAGAAAATGAACAGAAACAGTTGTAAACATCCTTATATAATTGGAACATGGAATTTGTGAAGTATGAATCTGGGAAAATTGTAAGTTATCAAAATTTAAGTGGAATGCATGAAGATTGACATCCTTGGATTTATCAAATTAAGATAGATTGTCATTGACCATTTTTAATAAGATAACATTATGATCTACTATGCATGGAGGACAAATTGAAAAGAAATGATGCTGCATTCATTGTTAAAAAGAATATTTCAAGATCTATCCTGAAGTACAATGCTGTGATAGGATAATATCTTTGTGTATATAAGAAGTCTTGTTGATGAACTACTATTCAAATATATACATACACAAACCGCGAGATTAATAACATGAGGATTTCTACTAAATTTTGTAGTCTGAAATTGATGGAAAAACAATCAAGATTCATTACTAATAATTGGTACTGAAATATAAAATTTGGAAATAAATAAGAATGACTGGCAGCTGGAAAATATGGTCATGATGGCAGAAAATGAGGCTAGAAATTGAAAGGATATTTTAACAATCAATAATTTATTAATTGCAAATAACCATTAAAAAACATGAACAGAAACTAAACTCACGGACCTCATCTAATAGACTACACAGGAATCAGACTGACTACATCTTTGGCAAGAGTGAGTAGAAGAATTCAATATCAGAAGTCAAAACAAGGCTAAGGGACTGACTCTGCTGTAAATAAAAATGTCTCTGAAATAGACAGTAGAAAGTCCCTGAAAAAATAAGAGAAAATTATGTAACACAACTCAAAATCATGAAAAGACCATGCTTACTTGACTAAAAGAGACTGGTGGGATCCCTGGGATTGTGAAATTATATTTCTTAGTCACTTTTCGTGCCTGAAATGATACCACTGTCCAGCCACACAGAAGATCTGCCAGTAAGGTGATCAATAATACCCAGGGAATATTTACTCAGAAGAATAAATGATACAAGATCAAAACGTAACCATTTTCCCAGGGGTAAAACTCAGAAGACAACAAGGAATAAGGACAAATTACTGTTGGTTGCCTAGGAAAGAAATGAGAAAAGTATTGTTACATTGAAGGTATTGTAATCAATGTCACAAGACAATATGTAGGAATTACTGACTGGAATGAATTTTTACCAATGAACATACCAATTTGTAAATATTCACTCAAATTATAATAAAAGGTCATGTTTGAAAAAATCATGCAATTCAGATATATATACAAAGATACAACTCTAAGGATATGTTTTCTAATAACAAAAATTCTTAAAGCTATCTTCAATAAGATAACTCATTTATCAGCTACAATAAAATAAATGTAGTGTTGAAAATGTCCACCTTACAAATTTGTTTTCTTGTTGCTGTTGTTCATTGCCATCAAGTCGAGGTCCACTTTGAGTGACTCTACGAACAAAAGACCTAATGCTTTTCCATAGTTATCATTGTTTCTCCAAGTTCATAGAGTTTCCAGAGGCATGTGGTTTAGAAAGTGGATGCCACTTCTACTTCCCTGTTTTACAAATTGTCCACATGGGAAACCACTTTGGTATTTGAAATCCCCATGGCACAAGGCCCAGCATCATAGCAAACCAAGGGTATCTCTTATAGCACATTGACAAAGATTGATGTGCAAAGTGGAAAAAATATTCCTCCAAGATAACAGCACTAGTCTTATTAACAGTAGTTAAGTGTTGTGGAGTTGAATAAGACTCAGAGTAAGCTTGCACAAAAGACCTGAATTCTGTTCTATGATTAATATCATTTCTGTACAATTGTAAGAACTTGTTTTAAGGACAAATTATATAGTCTTTCTCACCAGAAAGTATATTAAATAGTTGAAAATAGTGATACTAATCTATTGTTTATCTACCCTCATCAACTCAACTTCTCTTCATAGATCTGTCTATCCATCTACCTAAGATAGTTATTAAATAACAGATACTGTGTTAGAGTCAGTTAAAATACAAAGGAAACAAATATCATTCCTATGTGTGAGGAACCTATTGTCTTACATTTGCCATACATTTACAAACAAAGTGGTTAGATACAGAAAACTTTGCTTGGGATTCTTTAACTAAATTATTTTTACAGACCGAAAAATTTTGAAACATAATTGAATTATAATATGCCATATGGTAGCTTATTGGTAAGAAGTTGCACTGCAATTGCGAAGACATATAGTTCAAATCCACCAGCTACTTTACAGAAGAAGAATGGTCAATCTCCTACAATGGAATTTACTGCTTCTGAAAACCTGCTGGAGGATCAGCTATAAGTTGGTTCTGACTTGATAGTAAAAACCAAGATGAGAACCATATATTTATTTTAGTACTGGTGGCCTAGTGGCAAGAAGCTGCATTTCAATCCCGAAGGCACTCAGTTCGAATCCACCAGCTGTTCCATGGGAAAAGGTTGGGCAGTCTCCTCCCGTGAGATTAACTGACTCTGAAAACCTGTGGGAGGGTCAGCTATGGTTCTGTTCTGACACAACATACACAACAACAGCTTCTTACAAAGAACTACACATTTGCTTTCTGATATTATTCTCCCCATGGACCTGATGATAATCTCTTGGTAAAAAGAAGATGATAATAATTCCTCCATTTGGATCATCTGTGTTTTGTGCATTGCTTATTTCATTACATTTCTTTCATATGTTTAAGATTCACTGCATTTAAAACATTCATTCTCTTCACCAAAGACAATGAGTCAGCATAAACAGTATATGTTCTTCAAAATGTTCCCTGAGATAACAAGTAATCCTTACAACAACAGATAGGGTTCTGTGGTCCTAAAATTGGGAGGAAAGCGGAACTAAATCAAGTCTCACAATGTATACATTTTCTCCAGTGTATAAAATCTCAAATTATTTCAGGCCATCAATAATTGATAATGAAATACCAACTACGTGCCTTACTCTAAGGAATGCTATCATTTAATTCCTTTCAAGGCAGATTTGTTTGTTCTTTTTGTAGTTTATGACATAGTCAGTGTTATTCATCAACAAAAGCAAGTATGGTAAGATTTCATTTCAAAAACTTTGTCCATGTTATCAAATGTGTTCAGTCCTTGGGAGAAAAATATCATAATTAGAGCAAAGGAGAGGAAGATCCTCCAGGAGATGGATTAATACAGTAACTGCAACAAAGACTTCAAGTACAACAGAGATTATGAGGAAGGCAGAGAATTGAGCCATTTCATTCTGTGGTATATATTGTTGTTATTGGTATGTGCCCTTGAGTCACTTATGACTCATAGCGACCCTATGTACAACAGCCCTAGGCCTTGCTCTATCCCTTGCCACTCTTACTGTTTCAGACACACCTAACCTCAATACCCCAGTCACTGAATCAATCCCTCTAATTGAGGTTTTCCTCTCCTGTACTGTCCCTTCACCCTCCCAAGCATGACATCCCTCTCTAAGGACTAGTCCCACCTTGCAACAATGTCCAAAGTATGTCAGATAAAGCTTCAGAATCCTTGCCTCCAAGGAGCAGCCTGGCTTCACCCTCTCCAGCATGAACTTGTTTATTCTCCTAGCAGTCCATGGTATATTCAACACTCTTTTCCAGCACCACAGGCCAAAGGTTTCAACTCTCCTTCTATCAACCCTGGTCATTGTTCAGCTCTCTGATGCATAGCAAATAATTGCAAAGACCATGGCCTGTATCAGACACATCTTAGTCTCTAGGCTGACATCATTGCTCTTCAGTACTTTGCTTTCAGTACTTTGGAGAGGGCTCTGACAGCAGACTTTCTCAATGCTAGATGAAAAATGAATGGAATAGATAAGAATAGTGTTATGCCCCCATTTATTTTCTAGAGGGGATTCACACACACACACAAAAGTTAAGCAGTATCATTTTGAATAGTGATAGGGACTGTAAAGAATTTAACTGGGGAAGTAATGAAAGTTCCTGAGAGGTTGAGTCAATTTAAATTCTTTTAGGACCAATTCATCCTAGGAGGATCTATCTAAAGAGATAATATTTGAGCTGAAGCCTGAAGGAAGACAGAGTGCCAATTATAGGAAGAATGAAGAAAAAAACACAGTAGCCAAAGAAAGCAGAGTCCAAAAGCCTATCAGGAAGGAGCATAGCATACTTCAGGGGGTGGGGAAACTAACTCTGTAGTCATATCTGAGTGACTGAGGGGAAATGATGTATATTTTATGAGGCCTGATCTTAAATGCTTTGATAAGACTTTAGATTGTATTGTCAATTTAAATTAGAAGGAATGTAAGCCTTGGCATAATCTAAAATAAGAATACAACAAAACAAATGTTGGCTATTGTGTGGTTAAAGAAATTTTGAGTCAATATTAGAAGTGGAAACCAATATAAGATCTTAGAACTAAGAATCAAGAGGAAAACCCCAAAATCATTGCTGTTGAGTAGATTCTGACTCGATTCATAGCAGCTCTTCATTGTCATCCAAGGCTCAGCTTTTAAGAGGAGACTTCCCATGTTTTTTCCATAGTTCCACTGGTAGATTCAAGCCAACAGAAACAGGCTGTTGTATTATCAGCTCAACTTGCTAACTCTACACTACCAGTCTTGCCTGAAGCTCTTGGTGTACTGTGTGTTTTTCATATTTAACACACAATGTAAATAAAATGTGCATATGTAATGCATAAGCGCTGCACTAGGAAATGAATGCACACTTTTAAAAATTATAGAAATAGAAAGCACTATTTGGATTAAAAATATGAAGTAGTGTCAGTGATGACAGAAAAATATTGACAGTTTCAATATGCTTTTCAGGAGTAGAACCTACAGAATGCTTGTTGGGTAGATGGGACCAATCATATAGGAGAGAATTCAGTGATGACTTCTAAAATTTGAACTTGAATATCTTAATACTTGGTCTCATCACTGATGAGCTGAGAAATACAGGAGAATCACTTAAAGATCAAGAGAATTTTGGGAGGCTTACTTCTTGCTCCAAGACTTTCTTAGGTCTGTATTTTATTCTTTACATTTTTTTTAAAAAAATCAACATTTTATCATTTGATTTCAAAGAAAGACTTTGGCGATTTCAACACATTTAAATCTTGATATCTTGAACCTATTGCCTTTAGTCACTTTCAAATATGCAATAAATCTCACCCCCACTGTTTAACTTTCAGCTAAACAATAGACTGTTTTAGAAGGTGACAACACTACGGAAATACTACTTAACATAATCAACCTTATAGAATACAAAAAAAAAGGCATACATTTGTCCAAGGACAAAACCCTGAAGACAGAAAAGTGTAGGATAAAAGGATTAATGGAAATGAGACTAATAAGGAGAAGGTGGGAAAAGTGTAATTACACTGTATTGTAATTAATGGTTTAAAGCAAAATTTGTACAAATAATTGAGTGAAAACTATTTTGCTCTGTCAATTATCACTTCTGTTTGAAATCTTTTGTTGAACTATTAAATTTCCTCATATTTTTACCTTTGCTTTGGCCTCCTGGCTTTTTAGTGCAATCTTCAGAGTCTCTATTAATGTCCATCTTGGTCTTTTCTTCCTTCTCTGTCTTTGTAAGGGACCATGTCTCAAAACCTGAGATGGTTTTTAAATTCAAGTAGGATAGACCCAAAGTAATATTTTTATTCTTGTGTATTTATTTTCATTTTCCTTAGCTTTAATTTGAACTTAAACATCCTTAGTTTATGGTCTATTCCACTGTTAGTATCCTGTGTGATTTTCACAGCTGATACTAAGCCTCTCCAAAGATTATTTCCACAGATATAATAAATCTGATTCCTGTGTGGTCCATCAGGTGAGGTCCATGTATATAGTCACTGTTTTTGGTGGGTTGTTTGTTGTTTTTTTTTAATATATAAAAGGCCCTTTCAATGAATAAGTAATTAATTGTACAAATTTCTATCATTTTATCTTTAGCCTCATTTCTGTCACCAAGCTCATATTTTCTGACTACTGGTTCTTTCTCCTTTTCCCAAGCTTTTGCATTCCAGTTACCAACTATGATTAATGAATTCGTGTTTACATTTATAGAGACCTGCTTTTTGCCAACAACCCAAATGAAGTTGAAAGTGATTTTCAGCTAGCACCTCATGTGAAGGATTAGTTGATATCTTTATTTTAGCTTTGTGACCCCAAAACAAAGAAATTGTTCAAGACAAATCAGATTCCTGACCTAAGAAATTGACAGATAATGAATATCATTGATTTCACAGGCAAGCAAGATTCTACTGAAGATTATCCAAAAATGACTGGAACAGCACAACAGCAAAGAACTGCCAGAAGTCCAGGCTGGGTTTAGAAGTGGTCGTGGTACTAGGGATATTGTAGCTAATGTTAGATGGATCTTAGCTGAATGAGGAGAATACCAGAAGAATGTCTATCTGTGTTTAATTGATTATACAAAAGCGTTTGACTTTGTGGATCATAACAAACTGTGCTGACTCTGAGAAGAATGGGAATCCCAGAACACTTGATCGAACGTATGCGAAACCTATACTTGGACCAAGAGGCAGTCGTCAGAACAAAGGAAGGTAACACCGCATAGTTCAAAACTGGGAAGGGTATACCCCAGGGATGTGTCCTGTCTCCATACCTTTTCAACCTATATGCAGAACAGATTATCCGAGAGGCTGGCCTCTATGAAGTGAAATATGGTGTCAGGATTGGAGGAAGATGTATTAACAATCTGCGTTATGCAGATGACACAACCCTACTCATCGAAACTGAGGAGGATCTGATGCACTTGCT
>NW_006399796.1:13018935-13042363 GCF_000299155.1 Elephantulus edwardii | reverse complement strand
CTCCTCATTTTTTGTCTTTAGGAACTTGTTCATTGTTCATTAGAAAAATTATCTGAGGCAAACATGGTGACAGACATACTCAAAAGTAGCAAGCTGGTGTACGGTAGGAACAGATAACATTTAAGTATAGCCAAAAGGGAGCTCTCCCCAAAACAACACGGTTTGAGGCTACCAGCTGCTTCATGGGAGAAAGATGGGCAATCTCCTTTCATGTGATTAACTGCTTCTGAAAACCCATACAAGTGTCAATTATGGGTTGGTTTCGACCCAATGGTAAACAACAACAGGCCAAAAGTGGGAGTGCTTTGTATCAGGACTCTTGAACTAGAAAGATTCACAAATATGTGCTAAAAATTACAGGGTCACTTTATTAAGAAGTTACAGCATGCTCTAAGTTGATAGGGACACACTCTTGACTGCATTAACAGGAACTCTCTTCACTATAGTCACATCCTGTCAGAGGAAGATTCTTCTTGTAGAGAGGAGAATTAAAATACAATTGCATTCTCTAGATCTACAGCCTTAGCTAAAACTTAAATCTGTAATCCTAGCTATTACTCCAAAGTGAAAGCTTGTTTTCTCACATATCTCATATGCCTGAGACATGTTTCAAAATATAAAAGAACATCATTATCTCTCAGTGCTTACAAACTTTTTTCATGTCTTGATTTATGTAGAATATAATAGTATTTGGATGCCATACTCAACAAAATAAAACTGAAGAAGATTCCTATCCAGTGGATGTTAACATATGAACCCCCAAGGTTTTGGCCATGTCCAACCACCCTAAGGATTAAGAAGCTCTGTAATTCATACATCTGAAAAATATTAGCATCTCCTCAAAATCAGAAGCCATAACATTGTTCTTCTACAATGTTCCTTTGATTCTTTGGTAGACCAATTCCTTTCCTGTGAACAAATATTGCTAATTTCTTCTCACACCTATGCCCTTTTTCCAGAAACTATCTAACTTTCTAATATACAACAGATGAACAAATTTTATTATTTCCTGTTGGATACGTCTAAAAAATTCTAGTGTTGTACATTTAGACAATTGGACTGTTAATCCAAAGGTTGCCGTTTTCTGGCTGTCTGAAACTCTAAGGGTGAAGAAGGATGAGCAGTCTCCTCCCGTGCAATTTATAGCCTTTAAAACCTGTAGGAGGATCAGCTATGAGTTTGATCCAATTTAACCAGAATGAGTGAGTAAATACTATTGATGTGAAGAAAGACATAGCGAAAAGAGAATGGTAAATGTATTTGTATGCATGATACCAACAGCTAGCTGATTTGCTGAGGCTACAACAATATAGCTTGGTGCTATCTTCAGGAGTTCGTATTCCTAGTTGAGGGAAGAGAAGCAGAAGATCATTAAAAAATATTAATGAGTGCTATTGGGACGGCGCGGGAGAGGAAGGCCCTCTAGGAGGTGGATTGATTCAGTGACTGGGATAATTGGGATGGGAGTGTCAGAGACAGTGCGACTGGCCCAGGACAGAGCGGAGTTTAGGGCTATTGTACATAGGGTCGCTATGAGTCGCAAGTGACTCTACGGCACATAACAACAACATTGTAGTGTCTCTGACAGCAGATTTGTCTAACACAGGATACTGAATGTAAATCCAAACAAGACAAAATCAGTGACAACTTCAATCTTTTCTCTATCATGACATTATCTATTAATCTTGTGGTAAAGATGTTCATCTTCTTGATGTTGAGACATAACCCACATATTAAGGCTGTAGTCTTTGATGTTCTGCAACAAGTACTTCAAGTCCTCCTCACTTTCAGCAAGCAAGGTTGCATCATCTGTATAGTACAGGTTGCTGATGAGCCTTCTACTGACCCTGATCCCATGTTCTTCTTCATAGACTCTAGTTTCTCAAATTATTTGTTCATTACATGTATTGAATAGGTATGAAGAAAGAATGCAACCCTGATCCACGCCTTTCCAGATTTTAAACCAGGCAGTGTTCTCTTTCTCTGGACAACAGCTTCTTGGACTCAGTATAGTTTTGCATGAGCACAATAATTAAGTGTTCTGGAATTTGCATTCTTCTCAATATTAGTCATAATTTGTTATGATTCACAGAGTTAAATGCCTATACATAGTCAATTAAACACAAATAGACATTCTTCTGGTATTCTCTGCTTTCAGCCAGGATCCATGTGATATCATCAGTAATATCTATCAAGGATCTCCCCAAATGATGAGAAGTAATGATATCAATATGAAGACTAATATGTGCCTGATTCAGGTTGTGGTTTCTTTAGTCATTTGCTATGAATCTGGAAGCTGGACAGTGAATAAAGATGACAGATGAAGAATTAATGCCTTTGAGCTTTGGTGTTGGAGAAGGGTACTGACTATACCACAGACTACCAAAAAAACAAACAGGTCTTGAAGGAAGTGCAGCCAGAATTACATCTCACTATTTCTGGGAAAAGGTACATTGTTTTTGAAAGGTGAAGTGTCAGCAACAACAACAAAAAAGTGTTTTTGAGAGGTAAAGTTTCAACAAAAGAGAAGAAGATCACTTTAATGAGATGGATTGACACAGTGACTGCCACAATGGTCTCAAGTATCTTAGAGATAATGAGGATGTCTCAGGAGAGGACAGAGTTCAGATTTATTATTCATAGGGTCACTGTGGGTCATACTCGACTCGATGGTATCTAACATTAACAACACTGTAGTGTAGGGAGCTCTAGTGGCCTACTCCACACAGAACATTGCACTACTGATAAAAGGTCACACCTCTCTAGAACCTCATAGTCAAGGGAGAAAAATAGACCATCTCCTCCAGTGTTCTTTACAACCTTGAAAATCCAATGGAGGTGCAGTTGTGAATTGGTTCTAAGTTGACATAAAAAGAGGAATTATAGTGTTATTGATGAAGAGTTTCAAATATATGTATTGAAATGGTGGCTGTTACAAATCTCAGAAGAGATTGTGAGGATGGCACACAATCAGGAAGGATATTTGTTCTATCATACATAGGGTTACTATGAGTCAAGAGCTAACCAACGACAGCACCTAACATTGGGGTGATGAGTACAAAATTACTGAATGAGAGAAAAGGAATCTGAGCAGTTATTTTCTCTCTAAGTGATATATTGGATAGCAAACTATTGAGGTATTTTTACGTATGTCTTTTTCCTCAATGCTACAAATCTCAGGCTCAAGGCATTGGTAACTCTTCACAAGACAAGCCTGAGGTAGCTCAGAAAAGTGTCATTATCTATCTGTGTCAATCAGGAGCTCTTTAGAGTAGACATTGGTCTACACCCAAAAATCACACCCAAAATCAGTTTCAGGAGATGTGTGATTGTGCACTTGATACTCAGTCTCACCACAGCATTATAAGAATGACTCTCAAATTTAACTTCCCTTATATTTAATGATTTGAACCACTCAGAGAATATAACATAAATGAGAAAAGCACGAAGATATCTCCAGGAATATTACCTCTAGGCTATTCTGCTTTCTGCCACAAACATGTACATTAAAATATACCATTTATAATTTATCATTTATCTTATTTAATTCAAGCTCATTTCACTTGATGGCATTGCCAATTTAAAAATAAATAAGAAAATTCCTAATTTATACTTTGCCAATTTTATTATACTTAAATCTTTTCAGGCTTTACATTTAGCAATATCTTGATTTTTTTCCTCTTCACTTTTTCTCTTTTGTGGCAATTACTAATTTCAGAAGGGAGAGTGCAAGGGGGCTAGTGTGTTGAATGATCTCCCGGGAAGGAGCTGTTTCTGGTTAACTTTGGAGGCTGTGGACTTTCATTGAGCTGCAACTAATTTTTGGTTCTGACTTTCATGTTCCAATATTCTCTATTCAGATCTAAGGATCATACTTTCTTTATTTTTTCTCAGTCCCTACAAATAAAATCTTACCAAGAGCTGTTATGTGCCAGCGAGTCACCTATATAACTCATAGGGACCCTATGTAGCTTTGAACCCTGCTCTATTTTGAGTCAACCTCACCGTTTCTGTCACACCTATTCCCATTATCCCAGTCATTGAGTCAATTGATCTCATCAAGGATCTTCCCCCTCCTGTGCTGTTGCTCCACCCTCCCAAGCATAATATCCCACTCCAAGGACTGGTCCCTCCCTCCTTTCAACATGCCCAGATTATGTCAGACAAAGCTTCAGAATCCTTGCCTCCCAAGAAGCATCCTGGTTTCACCCTTTCTAGGATGAACCTGTTTGTTCTCCTAACAGTCCACAGTATATTCAGTACTCTTTTCCAGCACCATAGCTCAAAGGTGTCAATTCACCTTTTATCATTGGTCCAACATTTTTAAGTGGTATAGCACCGGTGTGTTCATTCACTGTACAGAGGTAAATCGTGGTTACTGTGATGCTGAACACTGTAACAGTGATGTGTCAAATGCGATAATGGTTCCTCATGGTAGACGGTGCTTGGTGGAGCTCCCTGATTAAAACAAGCTTGGAAGCAAGAGTAGCATCCACTTCTAAAATAGTTTGCCTCCAGAAACCCTATGAACTTGGAGAAATGATGAAAGTTATACAAGTGTTCTTGTCTTTCATTTATAGGATTGCTGTGAGTCATGCACAACTCAACAGCACTTAACAATTACAACAACATAGAGAGAACTCAGTTGGCCTAAAGGACAGAAAGCAATGTTACCAAGCCAAAGGTGGGTGATTTAAATCTGCAGCTCTCCAGCCTGGTTGTAATTGTTTTTGGTCAAACATTCTTCTATAGCATTAGTCTGTCCATTTGCTGTACAGAGGTTCCTGGTTGCTGCAAGGCTTAACACTGTGACACTGATGTGTCAAATGCAATAACGGTTACTTACTCATGGTAGACAGTGTTTGGTGGAGCTTCCCGATTAAAAAAAGCTTGGAAGCAGGAGTGGCATACACTTCTGAAGTAGTTTGCCTCCAGAAACCCTATGAACTTGGAGAAAAAGTGAAAGTTATACAAGTGTTCATGTCTTTTGTTCATAAGATCACTGTGAGTCATCTACGACTTGATGGCACTTATCAACAACAAGAGTCATTGTTCAGCTTTCTGAAGTATAGCATGCAATTGCAAAGACTGTGGCTTGGATCAGGTGCACCTTAGTTTCCAGACTGACATTGTTGCTCTTCAGTACTCAGAAGATGTTCCTGACAGCAATGCAATTCTTCTTTTGATTCCCTGGCTATTCCCTGGTACTAAGAGTGTTGATTGTGGAGCCAAGCAAATGAACGCTGTTGACAATCTCAGTCTTCACTGTTCATCATGATGCTGCTTATCAGCCCAGTGGTGAGAATCTTTGTTTTCTTGATGTTGAGCTTCAATCCATATTGAAGACTGCAGTCCTTGGCCCTCTGCAGCAACTGTTTCAGGTTCTCCTCAGTTTCAGGGTTGTTGTTGTTGTTGTTGTTGTTGTTGTTGTTGTTGTTATGTGACATAGAGTCGCTTGCGACTCATAGAGACCCTATGTACAATAGCCCTAAACTCTGTTCTGTGCTGTGCCAAACACACTGTCTCCGACACGTCCATCCCGATTACCCCAGTCACTGAATCAATCCACCTCATATAGGGTCTTCCCCTCCTGCGCTGTCCCTCCACCCTCCCAAGCATGATGTCCCTCTCCAAGGACCGGTCCCTCCTTACAACATGTCCAAAATATGTTAGACAGAGCCTCAGAATCCTTGCCTCCTAGGAACCACCCAGTTTAACCCTTTCCAGGATGGATCTGTTTGTTTTCCTAGCAGTCCATGGTACCCTCAATACTCTTCTCCAGCACCACAGCTCAAAGGCGTCAATTCTCTTTCTATCCTCCATAGTCACTGTTCAACTCTCTGATGCATAACAAGTGATAACAAAGACCATGGCCTGTATCAGGCACATCTTAGTCTCCAGAGAGACACCATTGTCAGTAAATTGTAGAGGTCCCTAACAGCAGACTTTCCCATGGCAATATGTCTTTTAATTTCCTGGCTACTGGTGCTGTGTGTGTTGACTGTAGAGCCAAGTAAACTAAAGCTGTGAACAATCTCAATCTCTTCACCATTCATCCTGATGCTACCAATTGGCTCAGTGGTGAGAATCTTTGTCTTCTTGACATTGAGCCTCAATCCATATTGGAGGCTGCAGTCCTTGACCCTCTGCAGCAAGCACTTCAGGTCCTCCTCAGTTTCAGCAAGCAGGGTTGTGTCATCTGCATAGTGCAGATTATTGATGAATCTTCCACCAATCCTCACACCATACTGCTCCTCATAGAGCCCAGCCTCTTGTATAATCTGCTGTGCATACAGGTTGAAAAGATATGGAGACAGGAAACATCCCTGGCATACACCCTTCCCAATCTTGAACCATGCAGTGTTCCCTTGCTCTGTTCAGACGACTGCCTCTTGGTCCAAGTATAGCTTTTGCATTAGAACGATCAAGTGTTCTGGGATTCCCATTCTTCTCAGAGTCAGCCATTTAAAAAATCATTGCTACTGAGACAATTCTGACTTACAGCAATCCTACAGGACAAATTAGAACTGTCCCAAAAGGTTTCCTGGGCTAGACATCTTTACAAAGCTGGCAGTCATATCTTTCTCTTGTAGAAGGAGTAGTGAGTGGTTCTAATCTCTGGCCTTTGAATTAGCAGCTGAGTACTTAACTCCTGTAACAACATGGCCCCTTAAAGCGGTACCCCCAAATTACAAATCCACTGCCTTTGAGTTGATTCTGACTCATAGACCATCTAATCATTATTTGGTATCAAAGCCTATACACCTTTATGAGAAAGAAATTGCCCATTTTATTCCCGCAGAGTAATTGATGAATTAAAACCACTGACTTTTGAGTTAGCAGCCCAACACCTTTGTGTCTTGATCCTTGCCCTCATGTTGTTCTTAGGGGCTGTTGAGTCAGTTCTGATTTAGAGTGACATTATATATAACAGAATAAAACAGTGCTTAGCCCTGTGCCATTCTCATAATCACTACTATGTTTGAGCCTATTGTTACAGTCACTGTGTCGACCCTTCTGTTTGAAGATCTTCCTCTTTTTAACTTACACTCTACTAAGCATGGTAACCTTCTGCAGTGACTGATCCCTTCTAATAAAACGCCCAATACTTTAAATAAAGACTTGCCATCCTCCCTTATGAGAAGCCATGAGACTATATTCTCCAAAGGTAGATTCTGTGGTGTAAAGAGTTTATTGTTCAAAATGGTTTTCCCAGTGTTGACTTTGGCATATGAATAGGCAGGAATATGTGAACACTGGACTGGCTAGGCTTGTCACTAAATCGAACAAATTCAGAGCAGATTTTGAGAATCTTATAACCAGCAAATAAGTAGGAAAGCAGTGAACACCATTTAGGGCTAGAGATTCTTGCACCAGCCATACTTACAGAACAGCAGCAGTGGCTGAAACAGAAAACCAGAGTCCCAGCAAGAGTCCTGACCTTGGGACTGCTACCTCACAGAATCAGTGCTAACAGCCTTTGCTAAAGTTTGTTGGAGGACAGGGGGAGAAGGGAACCATAGTTAGAAGGACTAAAAGCCTCAACCATGACGTTGAAGGCTGAGGTATCTGTGAACATATTTTGGGAAGCTATCCTGAGTGATAGATATCCTGTGTTCCATGACTTCTTCTAAACCCAGATTGAATTCCTAGAAGCTTCTTATCAATGTATTTTTCTACTTGATTTTTTAAAAAATTTTGAATAATCTCCTGCAAGATTTTATTGACATGTAATTTAAATGATGTTGCTTCATAATGTCCATAGTATTGAATCAACTGTTTTTTTTTTTTTGGAATGAGAAAAAATGGTACTTCTTGTCAGTTGACCAAATTTCTTGGTTGTTCCAAATTTTTTAGCATAGATTAAGGAGCAGTCCAGGGCTGCATCTGGTTGCTGAAACATCTCAAATTCAAACTTACACTTGAAGGAGGACTGGTCATCCACTTCTGAAATAATAGGTCCTCAAAAACCGTATTAATAACATTGCAGACCATTGAATTTATGTAATTACTCCATTCTGCCATTGTAGAATGATGCTGCTACATTTCCATGTTTCAATAAAACTTTATTTACAAAACCAAGTAATTGGATTTAGCTTGAGGACGAACATTTACAAATATCTCTTCTGGATTAGAAAGAAACTTTTCCAATATTTGTTGTGATGGAGCAAAATGGTTGAAAAATGTATTGACTTTTCCATTTTAGGGCCTGTTTTTCTCTCTCTTGATTCTTTTCTGTAATCCACAGACCTGGCATATTCAGTATATAGAATGCATATAGTTCTCAAAAGAAAAAATAATTGTTTTTCCTGCTTCTCTGTACAAATGAGGACACATTTTTCTACTTTTTCTTTGCAAGTGTCTGGGATCAAGGGCAAATCACAAACATATGGATCACTTCTTCGTGGAGAGGTAACAGTTACTGGTATTTACAGCCAGAATATTCTCTGTGAATCCTACCATATTTTAAATATGACACATTCAAATGTTGTGATTGAATATTTTCTGAAGATGACACTTGGCAAATATATATTCTTTACAGATAACCTGAAAAACTATTAACCCCTAAGAATAGTTCTGGAAAATATATTTTCTGACTACCATTTTGCTCCTTTTTTTGTGAGGATCTAAGTGACATCAGTTACTATTTCATTAACTCTTTGGTCTCCTCAAGATTTTATTCCTCCAGCCTATATTTCTAGAATGACCATTATTCTTATTAGCACCTCCTTGTACCATAGAGTTAAAACTGACCTATAGCTGACCCCTCCCCCCCAGTGGGTTTTCAGAGGCAGTTAATCACATGGGAGGAGATTGTCAATCCCTGTTCCAAGGAGCAATTGGTGGGTTCGAACCATATACTTTTGAAATTGCAGTACAGCTTCTTGCCACTAGGCCACCAGAGCGCACCATAAGCACCTTAAAAGGCATTAAAAAATCATTTTTTTAAATTACCAGAGATAATATCGATTTGTAAATGAAGATGGTAAATAATTGGCTTTGCTGTCATTGTCAGTTATCAGTGGAGCTAAAAGTGCCAAGAAATTGCAAAATATTTAAATGACAGCAATTTTATTTGTGTGAGACACTGATAGTTTCCACTTGGGACAAGATGAAAAGTCCCTTATTTTCTTCATTGTAATCCAAATTAAAGCAAATTTTAATTAAAGTTTCATTAGACAAAGATCTCGTGTAGCCCTGGGAAGTATCTTTCTCTCTAAGCCAAAAATATGTTTTAGAATGGCACTCTTTCATCTTAAGTTTTTAATGTTTTGCTGAGGGAAGAAAGGGAATAGATACACTATTAATGAGGTGTGATGTGGCTCAGCCAAGAGTGCAAAGCACCAGGTGTTCTATCAGTTCTCATCTAAACTGAATATACTGTGGTGCAACACCTATAAGCTTTCTTGACTGACAGTCTCTTAACATGTTGCCACCTGAGTGACCTCTAATAGGGTGCGACTTCTCTAATCAGGCTTCCCAGTGCAGTCACATCCTTCTAACTATTGTTCTTTCAGATAAACCTTTATGATGCCAATTTCCTTCTTATCTTTGTCTTTTTTGTCTCTTTCACTATCCTTCCACCCACCACTCCCTCCTTCTCCTGGCTGCTGCAAACAGAACACCCTGCTAGGGTTATACTCCTTTAAATGATTGTATCAATTTTCTTTTCACTTTAATTAGCTCTATAAATAAATTAAAAGTTTGTTTTTCTATTTGGCTTTGCCCAAGTCATCACTGGCATTACATCACTTGCAAGTGAATCTTGGGATTTTACCTACCATTTGGGTAGCGGTTTTATAAAAAGAGTGACAATGAAAAGTGAAAGTACCAACTATGATTACATAATAAATTGTCTAATGGTCTAGTGGCAAGTAGCTCCACTGCAATCCCCAAGGCAAGCATATCGAGGCCACCAGCTGTTCCATGTGAGAATGATGGGAAATCTTCTCCCATGTAATTAACTACCTCTGAAAACTCATCAGAGAATCAGCTATGGGTTGGTTCTGACTCACCAGTACACAGCAATACAATATTTTAGCTCAGGTTCCCTGGGATATAGACTCTGATATAGATGCTTGCATGCAGGGTGATGATTAGAGAATATCTTTAAAAACAACATGTAACAGAATGCAAGGAAACCAACACTTTGTTGTTGTTGTGTGCCATGTAGGAATCAACTCATTGGTAACTTTTAAAGGGTTTCAGAGGCAATAAATCACACAAGAGGAGACAGTCCATCCTTCCCGCAACAGAGCACTTGATGGAAGATTCAAACCACTTGCTTTAGGATTGCAGTGCAGTTTCTTACTAGTAGGCTACCAGAGCTCCAACATTGGGTACATGAAGGAATGAAACTAAGAGACAACAGTAGCAGAGACAATCTGTGGAGTTTGTTCCTCAATATGACCGTTTTAGCCTGGATGACTGACTACGTGGAGGAGTGGGATTATGCCAGTGAGTTTTATAGTCAAAGAGATTGACTAGCTAACATTCCACAAGGATATTGGCTAGTTTCTCCAATAAGTTGAGCAGCTGTAGCTGTAGGGAATAGAATTCTTTCCCAGGAGAAGAGAGACCTCTCCTAACCCAGCGAAATATAGGACATGCTCTTAATGGCAGCAAACGCAGCCATGGCTCAACTGGAGAACTGATGTGAGATAAGACTGGACACTAGGCAGGGGGATGTCTATATTGGCAGCACTAAGAACTTGAAAACACCCCAAGGCTTGAGGCTGAGGTGTCTACATGCACGTTTTGGGAGCTGTCTTAACTGTATTCTGTTATTAATCTGAATTACAAACTTTTTATTTTTCCTGTATGGTTCATTATTGTCTGTGAACTAACACATCAGATTCTGGACCTACCAAAGCAATAATATTGGTGTTGAAATAAGTATAAAGAGGTAAGACAGCATGGGGGCCCTATCTGACCTAAGAGGAATTGGTTTTGAGTGATTAATTCTGTGGCTGGGGACAATTCTCCCCATCAAGTTGGTAAAGATCAGGTATGGCTGTCCTTATGTGGCCCTTGCTTTTTTTACACTACCTCAAATGTTGAATTGGACTTTATCCTGATCAACCACACAAAGTAGAAGAGAAAATGTAAATTTAGATGATAAGATCTTAAAAAAAATCTAGAAAAGCAAACAAATTAAAAAAGAAAAACATTGCCCTCAAGTTGGAACTAATATATAACATCATTAATGTGTTTCCAAGGCTATAAATTGTGGGACAAGAGATTTCTTATCTTTCTCACACAGAGTTACTTGGTGTATTAGTATTGCACTAGAAGATGACCTTAAGTTGACAGTATCAGTCGCCACAGACCATGCCAACACAACTAAGACAATGGAATTAAAAGATTACAGAAGCTCTGAGTAGTAGTATATGTCTAGCTGATCTGGAGTTTCATAGCAGTCTTTGTATCACAGAACAATAAACATTTGTGTATAATCATTGATATTTTAGAGTTGGGTTTTTTTTTTCTAGTAACATGACTTCTTTAGTCAATTCTATTGAATATCCTGAAAGTTCAGAAAGTATTGGCAAAATTAAGAGTTGTCCTGAAAACCAAACAAAAAAATTAACAGGTATTAAATGAAGTTTAAAAATATATTTTGTCCACTATTTTAAAATGTAGCTTTATATAACTTAGACATTTTTATATCTGTATTAATGATATTAATGACATACTTGTTGTTATTGTTGCTGTTAGGTGCCATGTAGTTGAGTATGACTCATAGCAACCCTGTGAATAATTGATCTGAACCTTGTCCTATTCTGTGCCAACCCCACACATTCTCACACACAAGAGCCCATTGTGACAGTCTCTGTGTCCATCCACCTGGTCGAGAGTCTTCCTCTCTTTCACCAACATTCCACTCGCCCTATCAGCAAGTCCTTCCCTAAGGAATAACCCCTCATAGCAACATGCCCAAAGTATGTGAGGCAAAGACTCATCATTCTTGCCTCCAAAAAGCACTCCAGTTGCACACATATCTGTTTGTTCTTTAGGCAGTCCTTGGGATATTCAGTGCTCTCCTCCAACACCACAGCTCAAAGGCATCAATTCCTTTTCTATCATACTTATTTGTTGTCCAGCTCGCAAGTGACTGGAAAGACTATGGCCAGAATCAGACACACCTTAGTTTTCAAACATATTATCAGTACTCAATAACTGCAGACTATGCAAAGGCATTTGACTATGTGGATCATAACAAGTTGTGGCTGACATAGAGAAAGAAGAATGGCAGTCCCAGAGTACTTAATTGTGCTTATGTGAAAGCTATGCCTGGACCAGGAGGCTGTTGGGTGAACAGAGGAGGGAAATACTGAATGGTTTAAAATTAAGGAGGGAGTGAATCAGGGTTTTATTCTTTCTCCATACCTATTTAATCTGTAGGCTGAGCAAATTATTCTAGAAGCTAGACTCTATGAAGAGAAGAGTAGCATCAGGATTGGAGAGAAACGCTTCAATAACCTGTGTTATGCAGATGACATAACCGTGCTTTCTGAAAGTGAGGAAAACTTGAAGCACTTGTTGCAGAAGATCAAGGAGTACAACTCTCTGTATGAATTGCATCTCAGTGTTAAGAAAACAAAGATTCTTACCAGTACTGATAGGCAACAACATGATGAATGGAGAGGAGATTGAAATTATCAACAGCTTAATCTTGCTTGGATCCACAATTAACACCCTTGGTACCAGCAGTCAGGAAATAAGGAGACATATTGCATTTAGAAAGTCTGCAGTTAGGCACCTCTCCAAATTATTGAGGAGTTGTGATGGCATACCTTGTCCTTGGTTGGTTGTGTTTTTTCCTCTTACAAAAAATTAATTGCATCATGTTATGCCTATCAGACCTAAAGTGTTGATGAGTAAATAATTCATAAACTAGATACATACTATGAATCTGTCTACTTCTTTACACTTCATCTGTAACTACTTTCATCTAAAACAACAGTTCTCAATCTGGGGTTATTTTACCTCCCTTGGACACTAGCAAAGTCTGGGAACATTTCTGGTTGTAACTGAGATGATGTCATTGGGACACAGTGGGAGAGAACCTTTAACAAAGAATTATTCAGTTCAAATGTCTATAGAACTGAGATTGACAAGATTGATCTAAACCATATCACCTGCTCTCTCATAATCACATTTTTTGCTAAGGCCTTCTATCTATAACCCGTATGCCATTTTATAAAAATCAGGTAACTATATTTCTGTTAGATTAAATGACTTCTTATGGTCTAGTAGATAACATAATCAGAATTCAAACCAAGATTTTATTCCTGAAAATTCTGTGTGTGTATGTTTTCCATTAATGTACCAAAGATGGATAGAAACACATAAATTTTTCCTGAGAATCTAAGTAAAAGTAGAATTGTAAAATGTTCAAAGGAGAAGGGCATAAACACAAACATGAATATATTATAGTTATTATTAGGTAACCATTTACTTACTTATTGTGATTTTCAATATTAATTAAAAAATGGAAAACAATTTTGCCAGCTATTTTTCAAGCATAAGTCCACTGAAATATATCCCAAGGTTTTCTGAGAATTAATTAATGGTCCCAGATAATATCATGTAAGATCCCTATGGACGTACATTGTTAAGCTCTGTAATATAATTGCCTGTCTTAATTCCTTCTAACTAATAAGCATCCAGTGCAGATTAAGTGAGTGGAAGAGGTAAATGGAGTAACCAGCAGACAATTTTTATACATTTGGTAAAAACAACTTAGATACCACTAATTTCTTACTTTATCGTGAAGTTCAAATAGCATCTTCTGAAACTACATTTATCCCAGCCAAAACAGTAAGTAAAAAACAATGTCACATTTCAGGGTGAGGAAGTAGCCAAAAATATTATTGTCATTAAAGTTTACTGCCAGAAGAAACCCAAATCTACCTTGGAAGAGGTATAATCAGAATGCTTCTTAAAAGCAAAAATAGAGAGACATTGTCTCACATACTTTGGAAGAGTTATTAAGTGGGACCAGTCTCTGTAGACAGAAGTTTAGCATGTTTAATAATGCAGACTGGAGAACGTGGGAAATGAATAACAACGTATATTAACACAGTGAACACAACAATAAACTCACACATAACAATGGTTGTTAGGATAGAACAAAACCAGGTAGTGTTTTGTTCTGTTATTACTAGGATTATTATGAATCATAAACAAGTTCAAACAGATTTGATGGTAGCCTAAACCAAGAAAACAATGTCTACCTTATTGGACAGTTTAAGACTGAAGCATCAGAGCTGGTGGTTCATGTCTTATTTCCATTTGATTCACCAAATTTTCCACCACAGAAATATGTTATCATTTGAAAGATATGTGCATACTCCAAGGAGCAATAACTTTGTAAATTATTACCTAACTTGGGAGGGACTGGAGAGCATTATGTTGAGTGAACTAAATCAGTTCCATACGGATCAATATTGTATAAAAACATTATTGTAGAATGAATATAAGGATCTACAAGGGGTGAGAGAGGCTGCAGAGGGATGTGGATGTACAGAGGGAAGAGGGGATTAATCATTGGATAGTACAATTTGATGGGTGAGGGGGTGGGGAAAATGGAAAGAATTTGTCTGAATTTGTATTAGAATTTTGTAAATAAACTAACGAAAAGAAAAAGAAAAATATGTGCCTACTACTCTAAACTCAATCCGTAGCCATAATTGTAGTTGCTATCCCAAAGTCATTATTTTACTAGAATAATTTAAGCCGATGTTCATAGTATGATGATAACGAATTTATTAAATATTTTCTTCTATTTAACTTAGAAAATGGATTGATATGAAATAGGCAACAATATAAAAATAAAACTTTGTTCCAGGCCTGTGTGAATGGTAATGCCTTTTGTCAAAATATAACCCAAAGTTAGCAGGACCATCTGTATATTTGTATGTTGTTGTTGTTATTGTTATGTGCTGTCTAGTTGCTCATAGTGACTCAATGTGCAATAGCCCTGAAACCTGCTTTATACTGTGCAAACCTTACTGTATCTGACACACCTATCCTCATTACCCCAGACACTGAATCAATCCATCTCTTCGAGGGTCTTCCTCTCTTGTGCTGAACACCCATCCAAGCATGATGTCCTTCTCTAAGAACTTGTCCCTCTTTGCAACATTCCCAAAGTATGTCAGATAAAGCCTCAGAAGAATCCTTGTCTCCAAGGAGCAGCCTGGTTTAACCCTCTCTAGGATCAATCTGTTTGTTGTCTTGGCAGTCCAGGGTATATTCAATACTCTTCTCTAGCACCACAGCTCAAAGACATCAATTCTTTTCTATTATCCCTAGTCATTGTCCAGCTCTCTAATGCATAGTAAGCAACTGTGAAGACTTTGGCCTGGCCACACACACCTTAGTCTCCAGACTGATGTCATTGTTCTTCAGTACTCTGGAGAGATTCCTAACAAAAGGCTTTCCCAATTGAATTCATCTTTTGATTTCTCAGCTGCTGGTAGCAAGTCTGTTAATGTGGAGCCAAGCAAACTAAGCTGTTAACAATCTCAAGTCATGCTGTTTGACTAATATTGCCAGATAAATAAGTGGTTAGTATGATATAAAACATAAACAGACACACTACTTAAGTGGGTTTGACTTAGATCCTGTGAATATCAAGTGACTTTCACTGTCAGAAAATTTGAGGGATCACCATTCAACCTTCAAAAGTTGAAACATCATATTTTCCATCTCCTACCACAGAAAGAGAGCTCTGGGGCCTATTCGGTAAGTAGTTCTATTGACAAACCAAAAGCTGGAAGTTTGGTTGACCAGTTCTGTGAGAGAGAAAGTTGAAAAATCTCCTCCCATGTGATTTAGAGACTCAGAAAAACCTGGTGGAGAGTCAGCTATGAGTTGATTTTGACAAGATGGTAATGATATGATGATGAACATAAAAAATGTATAGTATTTCATGAGTCTCATTGTAGTATTCCTGGAGAACACTGGGTGTTTCTATAAAGGCTAAAATGAGAACTTCCTGCTTTAAATGACTTTAAAGTAGGAAAGGGTCTGAACAGTTCTAGTTTGTTCTTTCCATATCAAATAAATATATCTGTACATATCTTATATATTTACATTGCAATAATGGCACCTGTGATGAGTCTTAAAAGACACATAATTATTTCGAAATAAATAAAATGTCCAATAAAATTATAAATATCAAGAAACACACAGAGTATGCTAAAGAAGATTTCAGTCCGGCAGATTTTTAAGATATTGTGACAAGAATGAAGGGAGCAAGAAGATAAAGGGAAAAAAAATTATGCACTTGAAAGAAGTTTGAACATGAGTAGGTAACAAAAGAAATTAAAAACAAAAATCCCAAATTTCTTGAAGCAAATGAGAATGAAAACGTAACTTATCAAAACCTCTGGGACATGGCCGAAGTAGTATATAAAGGTCAATCAGCAAACACATCAAAATGGAAGAAAGAATGAAAATTGATTGTTTAACCCAACATCTACAATAAATAGTAAAAGAACAGCAAGAAAACCTGACAACTTCTGAAAGAAAGGAAAGTATAAAAAAATTAGGGCAGAAATAAAAGAAATAGAAAGTAGAAGAACAATTGAAATTATCAAAGATATCTGAAGTTTACTATTTGGAAAAAGTGAATACAATTGACTTTGAACACCAAAAAAGAAAACCAGTATCTCTCATAAACATAGATGCAAGAATTCTCAATAAAAACCTGGCCAATAGAATTCAACGGTACATAAAAAAATACCATATGTCAAGAATAAGTAAGATTCATCAACTTAAGAAAAAAAGAAATGTAATTCATCATGTTAACAAAGCAAAGAACAAGAACCATACAATCCTATAAAATGATACAGAAAAAAAAACCTTTGAGGAAATGCAAGACCCTTTCCTAATTAAAACATTCAAAACTATAGAATTAGAGAGGAAATTCAGCCAAGTAGTAAAAAGTTGTTGTTGTTATGTGCAATTAGGTCAATTGTGACTCATAGCAACCTTATGTACAAGAGCCCTAAACCCCTGCTCTATCTTGTGCCAACATCATTGTCTCCAACACACCTACTCCCTTTACTCCAGTCACTGAATTGAGCTATCTCATCGAAGGTCTTCTTCTCCTACGCTGTCCCTTCACTCTCCCATACATGTCCCTCTCAAAGGACAGGTGATTCCTTGCAACATACCCAAAGTACGTCAAATGAGGCTTCAGAATACTTCCATTCAAGGAGCAGCCCAGCTTCACCCTCTGCAGGATGAAACTGTTCGTTTTCCTAGCAGTCCATGGTATATTCAACACTCTTCTCCAGCACCACAGCTCAAAGGCATCAATTCTCTTTCTATCATCCCTAAACACTCTCCAGTTCTCTGACGAATAGCACACAATTGCAAAGGCATACCTTAGACTCCAGCCTAATGTCGTTGCTCTTCAAGGCTCTGGAGAGGTCCCTGACAGCTGACTTTGCCAGTGCAATTCGTCTCTTGATTTCCTGGCTGCTGGTGCCAAGAATGTTGACTGTGGAGCCAAGCAAACTAAAACTGTTAATTATCTCAATCTTTCACCATCCATACTGATGCTGCTAATTGGCCTAGTGGTGAGAATCTTTGTTTTACTGATGTTGAGCTTCAATCGTATTGAAGGCTGCAGCACTTGATCTTCTGCAGCAAGCACTTCTGGTTTTCCTCAGTTTCAGCAAGCAGGGTTGTGTCATCTGCATAATCCAAGTTGTTGATGAATCTTCCACCATTCCTGATGCCATATTCTTCCTCCTATAGCCCAGCGTCCCTGATGATCTGTTCTGCATACAGATTAAAAAGGTATGGAGACAGGATACATCCCTGGAGGACCCCTTTCCCAATTTTGAACCATGCAGTGTCTCCTTGCTCCTTTCTGATGACTGCCTCTTGGTCCAAGTATAGGTTTTGCATAAGCACAATCTAATGTTCTGGGATTCTCATTCTTCTCAGAGTCAGCCAGAGCTTGTTGTGGTCCACACAGTCAAAACCCTTTGCATAGTCAATGAAGCACAGATAGACATCGTTCACCATAGAGAAAGAGTAAAAGAATTCCTTTTGAGAACAGGAACTAGGCAAGTATGCTCACTATCCTTGGAAGTCTTAGTGAGAGCAAGAAGGCAAGACTAGGAAATATGAGGAATCCAAATCAGCAAAGAAGAGGTAAAAGTATATTTACATGCAAATATTATGATAGTGTACTTACTTGTTCCCATTCCAAAGAAAGGAGATCCAACAGTGTGGAAATTATCAAACAATATTGATATCACATCCAAGCAAGATTTTACTGATGATTTTAAAAAACAACTGGAACAGCACATCAACAGAGAACTACTAGAAGGGCAGACTGGGTATAGACGGGGTCGTGATACTAGGGATATTGTAGCTAACATTAGATGGATCTTGACTGAAAACAAGGAGTACCAAAAGAATGTCTATCTGTGTTTCATTGACTATGCAAAGGCATTTGACTGTGTGGATCACAACAAACTGGCTGACTCTGAGAAGGATGGGAATCCCAGAATACTTGATCATGCTTATGCAAAACCTATTCTTGGACCAGGTGACAGTCATCAGAACAGAGCAAGGAAACACTGCATAGTTCAAAATTGGGAAGGGTGTACACCAGGGATGTGTTCTATCTCCATACCTTTTCAACCAATAGGCAGAATAGATTATCTGGGAGGTTGTGCTGTATGAGGAGAAATGTGGCATCAGGACTGGAGGAAGATTCATCAATAATCTGCGTTATGCTGATGACACAACCCCGCTTGCTGAAACGGAGAAGGACCTGAAGCGCTTGCTGCAGAAAGTCCAGGACTACAGCCTTCAATATGGATTGAAGCTCAACATAAAGAAAACAAAAATTATCACTACTTGGCCAACTGGCAGCATCAGGATGGATGGTGAAGAGATTGAGATTGTACACAGCTTTAGTTTGCTTGGCTTCACAGTTAACACACTTGGCATTAGCAGCCAGGAAATTAAAAATGCATTGAGATGGGAAAGTCTGCTGTTTCAGACCTCTCCAAAGTAATGAAGAGCAATGGTGTCTCTCTGGAGACTAAGGTGCGCCTGATACAGACCATGTTCTTTACAATCATCTGCTATGCATCACAGAGCTGGGCAATGACTAGGGATGATAGAAGGAGAATTGATGCCTTTGAGCTGTGGTACTGGAGAAGAGTATTGAATATATCATGGACTGCTAAGAAAACAAACAGGTTCATCCTGGGGAGGGTTAAACCAGGCTGTTTCTTGGAGGTAAGGATTCTGAAGCTTTGTCTGACATACTTTGGACATGTTGCAAGAAGGGACCAGTCCTTGGAGAAAGAGGTCAAGCTTGTTAGGGTGGAGGGACAGCGCAGGAGAGGAAGACCCACTATGAGGTGGCTTGATTCAGTGACTAGGGTAATTGGGGTAGGTGTATCGGAGACAGTGAGGTTGGCACAAGACAAAGGAGGGTTTAAGGCTTTCGTACAGAGAGAGGGTCACTATGAGTCGCAGGTGACTCAACGGCACATAACAACAACAAGAAAATCAATAACAAATACAATAGCTTATCACAAACTGAAATACTTAGGAACAAATCTAACTAGGGACACAAAGTCATATACAAATAAAATTACAGAACATTACTGCAGCAAACAACATGAGACACAGAAAAATGGATGAATTTACCATGCTTATGGATAGAAATATTCAATATAGTGAAAAATGACAATTCTACCAAAAACAACGTACAAGTTCAATGCTGTCCCAGTACAACTGTCAATTCCATTCTTCAACAAGATGGAAAAGACTGTTACCATTTTTTTCTGGAACATAAAGAGACCCTCAAAGCACAAAACACTACTGAAAAAAGAGAAAAAAGGTAGGAGGAATCATATTCTCTGATTTCAAATTCTACTACCCAGATCTGGTGCTCAGAACAGTATGGTATTAGTATAACAACGAACACATAGATCAATGGAATAGAATTGAGAATGGAGAAATCAAATCATCTACTGATGATCAATTGATTTTTTAATGAGGAAACAAAATCAATTACGTGGGGGAAATGACAATCTCTTTAATGAAGGTGATGGTCAACTTGGAAAACCATCTGCAGAATACTTAAGACACACATCTCACACTATACACAAAATCCAGCTCTAGGTGAATTAGGAACCTAGTTGAAAAAGTTAAAAGAAACTTAATTTTTTTTTTAAATAAAAAGACTCTGTAAAATTTATCCGGGAAATAAACTAGAAACATCTCTAGAAATTTCAATCTACAGCATGAACAGACTTCCTACTACAAACCATTAGAAAATAACATAGATGAATGGAACCTTCTAAAACTGATATCCCTAGGCATATCAAAACTTTTACAGCAGAGTAAAAAGGAAACCTACAGAATAGCAAAAAAGCATATGGCGAGTACATATCTGATAAGGGACTCATATCTAAAATTCATAAAATACTGCAGCACCTCAACAAGAAAATAAAAAACAACCCAATTGCAAAAAGAGCACATGATGTGAATAGACAGTTCACCAAAGAAGTCATTCAGATAGTTAACAAACACATGAAGAAATGTTCAAAATCTCTAGCTCTAAGAGATATGCAAATAAAAATTAACTATGAGATAACATCCGCACCACAGCAACAATAGTGAACTTATAAGGGGCAGCAAAGAGCAAATGCTGGCAAATATGTGGGGAGATAGGAACACTTATTCACTGCTAGTGGGAATGCAAGATGGTAAAACCTTTTTGGAAGGCAGTTGACACGTTCTCAAGAAGTTGGAAATAGAAATACCATTTGACCCAGCTATCCCACTACTGGGTATATAACCTAAAGAAACCAGAACCACAACACAAACAAATGTATGCACGTTTATTGAGACATTATTCATAATACTGAAGAAATAGAAACAGTTCAACTGCCCATAAACAACCAAATGGATAGAAAAAAATGTATGTTAATACAATGAAATATCACACAGCATTGAAAAACAGTTGTAAAACAATACATAACATGGATGAACCAGGAAGACATTATGTTTAGTGAACTATCTCAGTCACAAAAGGATAAACACTGCATAACAATCCTGTTGTAAAATACGACAAGCATGAAGGAACACTAATTTAATTTTAGGCACTACGTCATTTAAAATTGAGAAGGGAGTGCTCAAGGTTGTATTCTATCTCCATACCTATTTAATCTGAATGGTTTTAAGGGAGCTTGGGGGGGTTTGTAATATTTGTTTACAAAGTTTGAATACATTGTTTCTCACACAAAATCCTCCCCATTTCTTTCACACACACACACACACACACACACACACCCCACACACACCCCCAGCCCTTCAAATTATGCAACCCTATGATTAACATCCCACTCCCTACCCCAATCCATTTCAATTTACATGTTGAGTAAATTATTTGAGGAGCTGTTTCTATAAAGAAGAATGGGCATCAGGATCAGAGGGAGACTTACAATAACCTGTGTTATGCAAATGACATAACTTTGCTGAAAGTGAGGAGATCTTAAAGCTCTTATTGCAGAAGATCAAAGAATACATCTTTCAATATGGATTGTATCTCAGTGTCAAGAAGACAATGATTCTTACCAATGGATCTACAGGAAATAACATGATAAGCAGGGTAAAGATTAAAACTGTCAACAATTTCATCTTCCTTGAATCCACAATTAACTCCCCTGGTACCAGCAATCAGAAAATCAGGAGACGTATTGCAGTAGGAAAGTCTGAAGTTAGGGGCCTCTCCAAATTACTGAGAAGTAATGATGTCAGTTTGAGAACACGGATGTGCCTGATTCAGCCTATGGTCTTTCTGATCACATGCTGTTCGTCTGAGAGCTGGCCAATAATTAAAGATGATAGAAGTAGAATCAATGACTATGAGCCGTGGTGTTGCGGAAAAGTACCAAACATTCCATAGACTGCCAAAATAACAATAATAAAGCTTCACCTCATATACTTTGGGCATGTTGCCAGAGAAGGCTACCTACCTTTGGAGAAGGACATTATGCTCAGAAAGGCAGGGGCTTGGCAAAGGAGAGGGAGAGAAAGTTCTTCAACCAAGTGAATTGACATAGTGACTGCTGTTATCAGCTCTAGTGTGTCAGGAAGTGTAAGGATGCTACAGATTTAGATCTGTTGTTCATAAGGTCTTTAAGAGTCTTATTCATAAGCCATACTCATTGTTATAGGTCAACAACACATAAGAACAACAATACAATGGAAGGATGGGGCAAGTTCAGCAAAAGAGTGGATAAATAATGGATACCATAATAGAACAGTTGAAGGGAAAGACTTTCTGAAGGGAATGTGTGATAGGGCATTATATGCATGGCAACTGATAATCTGGAACCAGAGGTGCATTACAAAAGCAACTAGGGGAGGAAGAAGGGAAGAGGAGGGAACAAAATGTGCAAAACTGAATGAATGAGAATCTAAGCTTTCGGTAAAGTTTGTTAAAATAAAAAACGTTCAAATTAAAAATATTTTTTAAAAATAGAAAAATAAATTAGGCTTAGATTCAGGGGGGAAAAAGAATGACGGGAACAAGGGGAAAGAATGTGTGGACAGTGGATGGGCATTGGTAGATACTTGGGCTTCATATATAGATAGATTTGGTACATTTTCTATTTTAATCTGAGAAGGTAAAATATTATTCTGGTGACATCTAAAAGTTAGGTGAGGTATTTCTTTTTATGTTTGTTTTTGGGAAATTTGCCTGGTATCAGTGTGGTAGGAGTTGAGTGAGAAAGACATGCACCTGGAAACTAGTCAACTGACTGTTAAAAGAATTGAAATTAAAGATCATGATGAAGTGGAATAATAAAGAAACAGACACAATTTCTGTTTAAGTGACATCTTACAGGACACCCTTAACTCATTCTCTAATTTTGTATTAAGACACTCCATGCTGAGAAAAAGACATACTGTCAATAAAGAACTGAAGCTCAGCGGACACCAATATTAACAGAAGCATTATTCACCATCATGAAAATATGGAAACAACCTGGATGTCCAACCACATACATATGGATTGAGAAATTGTGATACATTCATGAAATGGAATAATAGAGAACACACAGGAGCAATGATTTTGTACATTACTGCCAAACTTGGATGGGACTGGAGAGCATTATGCTGAGTGAACTAACTCAGTCCACAAGGACAAATACTGTATAAAACCATTACTGTAGAATTAGTATGAGGATCTTAGGCAAGGGAGGGTTGAAGCAGAAAGGTGAGGATCTGCAGGAATGGGGTTGCACAATTTGATGGGTTGGGAGGTGAAGGGAATGGAAAGAATCTTTCGTGAAAAACAATACATTCAAACTTTGTAAATAAATCAGTATAAAATTAAAAAAAACACCTTTCTGACTTTTTTTTT
>NW_006399796.1:13016317-13018561 GCF_000299155.1 Elephantulus edwardii | reverse complement strand
ATTTGGTACATTTTCTATTTTAATCTGAGAAGGTAAAATATTATTCTGGTGGCATCTAAAAGTTAGATGAGTTAAAGAGATAATGAGATAAGTTAATGAAATAAGGTTAATGAGATAAGGCCCTGCTTCCTGAATTATCTGTTCTTATAGATTGAAGAGGTTTAGATACAGGACACATCCATGACACTCCTTTCCTGATTTGAATCATGCAGTGTTTCCTTGTTCTGTCGTGAGAACTGCTTTCTGGTCCAAGTATAGGTTCTCTGATTCCTATTTTCCTCAAGGTTAGCCACAATTTGTTGTGATAAACACAGTCTAATGCCTTTGCATAGTCATTGAAACATTTCTCTGGTACTCTCTGCTTTCTGCCAAGATCCACCTGACACTGGCAATAATGTCTCTGGTGCAATGTCTGCTTCTAAACTCAGCTTGCATTTCTGGTAGTTTTCTGTCAGTGTACTGTTTTAGTACTCTCTGGACGATCTTCAGCAGGATTTTTCTAGTGTGTGATATTAGTGATATTGTTTGATAATTTTCACATTCCTTACGGTAACCTTTTTTTTTTTAAATGGGATTAAATATGGATCTCTTCCAGTCAATTGGCCAAGTAGTTGTCCTCTAAATTTCTTGGCACAACCTTGTGAGCATGTCCAGGCCAGCATCTATTTGTTGAAATATGTCAATTGATATTCCATCAATTCCTGAGATTAACAATGATATTCATAGGCCAAGAAGCAGTTGTCTGAACAGAACAAAGGTATATGATGTGACTTAAAATAAAAAAAAAAGTTATGTGTTGGGATTTTATCCTTTTTCTGTGTCTACTCAATCTAATGAAGAAGACTGTGAGATCAGAATCAGGAGAAGACTCATCAACAGCCTGCATTATTCAGATAACACAACATTACTTGTTGAAAGTGACGAGAACCTGATACAGTTGTTGCAGAAAATGAAAGACAAGAAAACAAGTTGTGATACATATTACATCTCAATTTTGTCAAGAAGACCAAAATCCTCATTTTTGACCAGTTGAACAATAAGCAACATCATGAAAGATGGAGAAAAGATCAAAGTTAGCAACAACTTTACCATATTTTAATCCACAATCAACACTTTTCATACCAGCAAACAGGAGATTAGGAGATATATTGCATTAAACAAGTCTGCTGTCAGAGTCCTCTCCAAATTACTGAAAACAATGATGTCATATTGAAGACTAAGGTGTGCCTGAATCAAGCTATGGTCTTTTTTCCTTCACTTGCTGTGCAACTGAAAATTGAACAACAAATAAGGATGACAGAAGAAAAATTTATGCCTTTGAACTGTGCTGTTATATTGAATATCTCTTGTTATTGTTGTTTTTATGTTCCATCTAGTTACCTGAGACTCACAGCAACCCTATGTACAACAGCTCTGAAGCCTGCTCTATTCTGAGCAAGTCCCACTGACTCTGACCCTACTCCCATTGCCCCAGTTATTATAACAATCCACCTCATCCAACGTCTTCCTATCCAGTGCTGTCCCTCCGCCTTTCTGAGCATGATGTCCTACTCTCTCCTAGCATCATGCCCAAAGTATATGAGATGAAACTTTGCCATTGTTGTTTTAAGGAGCACTTTGTGCTTTCTCCATGACATATTTTATGTTCTTTTGGTAATCTATGAACAGAACAGGGGAACACTGCATGATTCAAAATCAGGAAGGAAGTGTGTCAGGGATCCATCCTGTCTTCATACCTTTTCAATCTATACGCAGAAGAGATTATTCATGAGTATAGGCTTTATGAAAAGGAATGTGGTATCAGATTTGGAGGAAAACGTATCAACAACCTGCATTATGCAGATGACACAACCTTGTTTGCTGAAACTGAGGAAGACCTGAAGTGCTTGCTGCAGTAGATCAAATTGTAGTCTTCAATATGGATTTAAGTTCAGCATCCAAAAGAGAAAGATTTTCTCCATTGGGGCAACTGGCAGCACCATGATGGATGGAGAAGAGATTGAGTTTTTTAGCAATTGCAGCTTGCTCGGCTCTATAATCAACACTCTTGACACCAGGAGTAAGAAAACCAAAAGACAAATTGCTTTAGGTAGACCTTCCATCAGGAACCTTTCCAGAGTACTGAGAAGCAATGATGTCAGTCAAGGTGTGCCTGTTCCAGGCCATGGTCTTCACAATTACTTTTCATGAATCAAAGAATTGGCCAATGACTAAGTATGACAGAAGAATTGATGCCTTTAAGAT
>NW_006399796.1:13005896-13016127 GCF_000299155.1 Elephantulus edwardii | reverse complement strand
CAACAAGATGAATTGAAAACAGTAACAGCAGAAATGGGCTCAAGTGTTTCAGAGATGATGAAAATGACAAAGGATAGTAAATGGTCCAAATTTGTTGTTCGTAGGGTTTCTATGAGTTGTACTTGACTTGATGGCACCTAATAATAACCACAATCCAATCCATATCCTGAGCAATTATTTCAAGAAATTGGACTACTTGAAAAAGAGCATTGTATCAGAATTAGAGGAAGATGCATCAGCAACCTTTATTATGGAGATGGAACAACTTTGTGTGCAGAAAGTGATGATGATTGAAGAACTAACTTCAGATGATCAAAGACTACACCTTCAGTTCTGGGTACATCTTAACATCAGGAAAACAAACATCTTCATCATTATACCAACTAGTAACATCAAGATCATTGGAATTAGTAATGATGTAGTGATGATTTAATTTTACATGGACTCACAATCAACACTCATGGCAGCAACCATCAAGAAATCAAAAGACATGTTGCACTGGAGGAAACTTGCTGCCAAAGACCTATCCAAAATTCCAAAATGGGGGAGTGTCAATTAAAAAACTTAGGTGTGCCTGATGTAAGCCATGGCATTTTTAGTTGTTTCTGATGCATCTGAAACTTGAAAATGAATAAGCATAACAGAAGAAGAATCAATGACTTTGAGTTGTTGTTTTGAAGAAGAGTACTGAATGTAATAAGGAAGAACAACCAGAGTGCTCCTCAGAAGGAAGGATGGTGAATCTTTGTGTCACTGTCTTATATCACTTTTCTTTTCAGAGGAACTACTTTTCTGAAGAATGAGACATTATTCTGGGAAAGGGAGATGACCGGTGAAGAAGAGAAAGACAGTCAACAAGATGAATTAACACAGTGACTACCAGAACAGGCATGAGCAGACAGAGATCATGAGTGTAGTACAAGATATGATAAAGTTAAGATCTATTGTTCATAGGATTGTTATGAATCATAGTTAACTTTATTTTTTTTTTAAATTTTTTGTGTGTACCGTCAAATAGGATCTGACTGGTACAGGAGGATATTGAACCCCATACCTCTCGGATGGCTGGGTAGCAAGTCATAGTCCTCTTGATGGCACCTAATAACAGCAGCAACAACATTTCTTGTTATTTTAGTTTTTACATTATACAATCTATGATCTATATTTTTGTAATATGTAGGAGAAGCCATTCCTTAGAATGTGTTATTATGCTTGGAAAGGTGGTAGATTGGTGAAAGAAAGGAAAATCCTCAATCACATTAATTAACACAGAGACTGTAATAGGCTCAAGTATGTTAGAGATATGATGGCACGGGATAAGGCAGGGGTTCGATCTTATGTTCTTATGGTTATTAGGAGTTATACTCAACTCATTGGCACCTAACAACAGTATTATCTTTGTAAGTTCTTGGTTGAGTAAACACAACAAGTCATAGTTAAAGAAAACAAAACATCCTACAGATTCTTTACCAAAATCATACAAAATAGACTCCTTCTGTCAGAAGAGAAATTATCTATTGATCAATAACAAAGTAACAACTGCTTTAAAGGTGTCCCCTGGTTTATAGTTGCACATCTGAATTAAAACTATCTATTCCTAGACCATCTTCAAGATTCACTGTGGATCGATAGAGCTTTCAATGACTGATTTCTAAAAGGAAATTTCCAGGCCTTTATTTTAAACCACTATATTCTTGAATTTTGAATATCATATATATGAGCATGTTCAGGGTTGCATCTGTTTCTTAAAACACCTCAATTAGTGTTTCCTCAATTCCTAGTGGGGTTTTGTTGTTGTTGTTTTATTTATGTTTTGTTTTGCTTTGTTCTGTTTGGTCAATGCCTTCAGTCCATCTCGAACTTCTTCCTTTTGTATGGTTGGTTCTTGATCATATGCTACTTCCTGAAATGGTTCAATGTTAACCAATTCTTTTGGTACAATAATTCTGTGTATTCTTTCCATCTTCTTTGATACTTCCTGTTTAAGATTTTTTCCATAGACTCTTTCAGTCTACAACTCAAAGTTTTAGTTTGGTCTTAAGGTCTTTTAGTTTTTCTAACTCTAGCTCTAAGCACATTGGATTATAAAACATATTAATTATAACTGACAAATTCTAACTTTGCATTTTTTTCCCTTCGAAATTTTCTCTTCCGGTTTCCGACCTCAGAGCTCTTTCCTATAGTTTTGGCTTTTTGCATTCCTTTGCAAGTGTCTCTTTTGACATTTATTTTAATCTTTTCTCTCTTCCCTGTCTTTGTAATGACCTTTTTCTTCTTCATGGATGACGTCCTTGATGTCATCTGACAACTTACCTCGTCTTTATTCATCAATGTTCAATGTGTCAGATCTATTCTTCTCATGTTGTGATGTGCTGTCCAATCTGCTATGACTTATAAAGACTCTATAAATAATGGCTCTGAACCTTGCCCTATTCTCAGCCAACCTCACCATCTCTGACCTTATTGTCTCTGCATCAGTCACCAGAATCTTCCTTTCTTGCACTAATCCTCTACTCTTCCACTCTTTCAAGTACAACTTCCTTAACAAGGACGGGCTTCTACTAAAAAAGAATGCTCAAAGTATGTGACACTGTGTTTCAAAATTTTTGCCTCTAATGAACAAACTGGTTTCATCCTCTTTAGAATAGATCTATTTGTTCTCTTGGCAGTCCACAGTATGTGCAATTACAGGATTACAGATTTTGGTGAATGGAAGAAGGGGGTGAAGAAATTTGGAAAGATTGAGGAGGGATCTGAGAAGATAGGGTAATAGCGGGCATAGATCAATGGTGATTAATTTTGCAAGACACAATTGTATGGGAATGATCATAAGAAACACAATATGAATGAAAAAGTAAAATTTCATTTGGGATACATTCAAGGTATATTTTTGTTCTCATGGATTTGTTTTCATTTCTTCAACTTAAATTAAACTGCATGTAAGTAGTTAATGGACTGTGCTATAGTCAGCCCCTAGCCTGGTTTTGACTGCTGATATTGAGCTTCTCCAATGTCTATTTCTACATAAGTTGTCAACTGGATTTCTGAGGACTCTAATAGTCAAAGTCTATGTTTACAGTCACTGTTCATATTTTTTTAAAAGTAGTATCAATGCCTCTGAGCTGTGGTGCTGGAGAAGAGTTTTCAATATACCGTGGACCCCCAAGAAAACAAATAGGTCTGTTTTGTAGAGGTTGAAAACAAGTTTCTCCTTGGAGGCTAGGATTTTGAAGCTCCATCTCACAGACTTTGGGCATGTGTCCAGGACTGACTGATCCTTGGAGAAGGACATCATGCTAGGAAGGGTGGAGGGACAGTGGAGAAGAGGAAGACCCTAGTGTGATAGAGTGTTACTGAAACTAAGGAAATGGAGGTAGGTGTCAGAGTCAGTGAGAGTGGCGCATGACAGGGCAGGCTTCAGTGCTGCTGTACAGAGGACACTATGCGTCACAGACAACTTGATGACACATAACAACAGCCACAGTTTCAATGAATAAATAACTCATTTTGTAAAAATCATCATTCAATCTTTAGGATCATTATTATAATCAATACATATTTTCTATCATTCCTTCTTTGTTTCCAACTTTTTCATTAGTCGCCAATTATTATTAATTCATCTTGATTGCGTATTAACCAATTTCAGACTGAAAAATGTTGTTGTCATTGTTGTTGTTATTTTTAGGTGCTGTTGAGTTGATTACACCTAGTAGCAACCCTATGGTTGACAGATCTGAATCCTATCCTGGCCTATTTTATCCTTTGCCATCCTTATGAGCTCTGATACACTTGAACTTATTGCTGCTCTGACACACTTGAACTCATCAATTCATTTCATTAGGGTCTTACTCTCTTTCACTGACCCTCCACCTTTCCAAGTATGATGCGTCTCTCCAAGGAATATCTTTTCCTAGTAACATGCACAACATAAGTGAGATGAAGGTTTCTCATCCTTGTCTCCAAGGAGCATTCTCACTGTATTTTCTCCAAGATATATCTGTTATTTTGAAAGTCCATGAAATAGTCAGTATTCTTCTTCAATATCCCAACTCAAAAACATCAATTTTTTTGTTATCCTTATTCATTGATGAACTGTCACATGCACATCAAGTGATTGAAAAAAAAGCATGGCATGAATCAGGTGCACCTAGGTCTTTAAACTTACATCATTGCCCTTCAGTTTGGAGAAGTCCCTGACATCAGAATTCCACACTGTGATACATCTCCTGATTTCCTGACTGCTAATACCAAGAGTGTTGATTATTAATCCAAATAAGATGAAATAATTGACAACTTCAGTCATTTCTCCATCTAACATAATATTGCTTATTGATTTAATGGTGAGGATTTTTTTTGTCTTCTTGATGTTGAGATATAATCCATATTGAAGGCTGTCATCCTTGATCTTTTATAGTAAGTACAGAGTAATAGGGTTCCTCAGTTTCATCATGTTTGGCTTTCATGGTTGGTGCCTGTATTTGAATAATGGTTGTAAAAAGAGGCTTTACTTTTCTGCTATTGGCAGGATATGGATAATATCTTATCACTCAGAGAACTATACTTCAGGTTAGATTTGAAATTACCTTTTTGATGGTGAATACCCTATTATTCTTTTTCAATTTGTCATTTCCAGCATAGTATATCATGGTATATACTGATTTAAAATTAGTAACACTCATCTGTCTCAGCTCAGTAATGCTCAGTTTTATTGATAATTTAAAGATATTTGACTGTGTGAATTATAGCAAATTATACCCAACACTGAGAAGAATAGGAATCCCAGAACACTTAATTGTGCTCATGTGAAACTTATACATAGATGAAGAAGTGTTTTTTTTTCCTAACAGAAAAGGGCAACACTGAATGTTTTAAAACCAGAGAAGGTCGGTGTAATGGGTTGTATCTATATATATGTTTCAGTATTTATCCTGAACAAACAATTCTAGAAGCTATACTATATGTAAAAAAACAATGAGGCACCAGGATTGAAGAATCATCAACATGTGCTATATAGATGACACATCTCCCATTTATTTGTGTTTAAAAATATTGTCTTAGTTGGTGACATTCTTTAGAGTTTCCTTTGCAAGGAAGTCTTACCTACCTTTTGCAATCTTGAGACCTCAAGCAGTTCAGTTTGTATGTATTTTGTGCATTACTATTATTATTTTTTTGGTCAGGAGTAACTCCATTCAAGTTAGAATAATTCAAATTAGAAATAATATTTGATAAACTTTACAGTGTGGTTTCTTATTAATGGTTTATCTGAATTCAGTTGTATAAAATATCTGTAGCACTCATGTTTCCATTATCCTCAATGTTCTTTAAAACTGTATTTTTAGCCAACTATTTGAACGTAATTTTCCCAAAATAACATTGTAAAACCCTTTGTTATATTGAAATTCTTCAAGTGAGATTCCAGTCAATACATGATGGAGCTGACTGAAAACTGAATGTTGAGAAGATCCAGCTGGTTCTTACAGCTGTAGGTCACAACAAGCTACACCAGACCAAAAGTTCATTTTGTAGACATTGTCTAACTCTTTCACTGATGGAAGTCTCATTGACTTTTAACAAAATGTACCAAATTTCCCCTTCAATGAGCATACTGCAGAGGTGATAAAAAATCCAGCACCAAATAGTACTATGACAGCAAAAGGTAGAGTTATAATAAAAAATTTAAATGGAAAGATTAACTTTAGTGAGTCAATGTAGTAATTATATCAGACACATTTATATTTTTTCTCAGAATTTTCAATATTCATGCAGTAAAAAAGAGAATCAACTAGATTTAGCTGTTATTTCTTTTCTTCTCTACCCACCTTCATTAAAAATTAATAAATCAGATTTCCTACAAATGGGAAGCTGAAGTATTTTCTAATAGCGTATCTCCCTCAGACATTTCTAACCTCAATCTAAATTTGAGTATTTACTTTGCTTTTAATATTGCTGCTATTGTAATTTCAAAAGAAGTTTCCAAAACTGAATTTTGTATCTTCAAAGGATGCCACAACTAGTTTTCCCAACTGATCCTTTTTTTTCCACTACTCCAATAGATATAAGAAACGTTGACACAATTGCTAAGCACTAGGCTCCTAACGAAAACCCACAAGTCGTATGCAAGAAAGATGTAATTGTCTACTTTATTTGTATTTGTCAGAGACCTCTTCAAATACTGAAGGGCAACAATGTCAATCTGGAGGCTAGGTGCGCCTGATACAGGCCAAGATCTTTGCAATCACTTGCTATGCATCAGAGAGCTGGACAATGACTAGGGAGGATAGAAGGAGAATTGATGCTTTCAAGCTGTGGTGTTGGAGTATTGAATATATTATGATCTGCTAAAAGAGCAAAGAGGTTTAACCAAGAGAGGTTGAAACCAGGCTGCTCCTTGCAAACAAGGATTGTGAAGCTTTATCTGACATACTTTGGACATGTTGTAAGGAGGGACCAGTCCTTGGAGAGGAACATCAAGTTTGGGAGACTGGAAGGACAGAATAGGAGGAAAGGAAGACTCTCGATAAGATGGATTGATTCAGTGACTGGTATAATGAGGGTAGGTGTGTTAGAGCCAATAAAATTGGCACAGAATAGAGCATGGTTTAGGGCTGCTGTACATAAGGTCATTACGAGTTGCAAGTGACTCGATGGCACATAACAATAACAACATTTTTCATTGAGAGATTATTATAGCCTTGAAAACTCCATGGGTCGGTTTTATTCTATCCTACAGGGCCCTGTGAATCAGAATCAGCAGGATGATCCTGCGTAAGATTACTAGATATATACTTGAAGATAATTGTAATTAATAATTGTATATTTTATTTTGGATTTTCTAACAGTTCATAGCAATCCTATAGGAAAAAGTAGAACTGTCTTGATTGTAATTGACTCAACTGCAATGAGTTTAGTTTGCTAATAACTACAAAGGCAGAAATGCATTCTGAAAATGTAGTCTTCTAGTTTTTTGGCATTTAAAGTGAAGGTGTTTGGAAAATACGATAGAGAAAAGGAAAAAAATGTGTCAACAAAAAGATGTCATTTTACGTATATTGTGTCATTGGGGTACCACAGTTTTTTCTTCATTGTTTTCCTATTTATTATCTTCTTAAAGAGGAGAAGAAAGAGTAAAAAGAATCAAGGAAAAGAATATGGCTGCACAGGTGGTACAAAAAATTATGTGCTTGACTGCTAATTTGGAAATTCAAACCCATTCCTAGACATCTTGGATATCAGATCCAATAATTTGCTCCCAAAATGTCACAGACTTGAAAACTCTATGAGGTCTGTTTCTTCTGTACATATGAGGTCACAACAATGAGTTGGAATTGACTCCATGAGTGATAGCAACAACAGGGTTGAGGAAACAGTTACATTTATCTAGAGGTAATTCTCAGTGTAGCGTGGAAGGAGGAGTGGCATCCAGTTCCATAATAGCTTTCCTCTGGAACCCCTATGAACCTGGAGAGAGGATGAAAGGCACCCAAGTGTTGAGGACTCTCTTCATAGGGTCGCTATGAGTCGCCTGCGACTCAACAGCACTTAGCAACAACAACAACAACAACAATTCTCAGTGTGGTCAGTTATGGAAATATAAATACACTCACAGGTAATATCTATTAATACAACTATTATTCAGATTTATACACTAACTAACAAAGACACATTTGAAAAAAATGAGAATTAATACTTACACTCTGTATTATGGAACCCATCAAGCATGCAATCAAGGCATATTAATAATAACTAATGACTAAGGCGTTCTAGTGGGCTAGTAGGTAAGGAGTTGTGATGCTAACTCAAAGGCAAGTGGTAGGACTTGACTGTTGCTCCATGGGAGAAAGATGGGAAATGTTCTCTAAGGCGATTTACAGCCTCTGATAATCTGCCGAAGATGGGAGTCAGTTTCGGCACATGGTAAATTATTTTTCTCCCAGTGATTAAAATGCAAAAGGTGAGGGAGCCCAGGTGGCCTAGTGGCAAGAATCTGTACTGCAATCCCAGAGGTATGTGGTTTGAATCCACCAGATGCTCTGCTGGAGAAGGAGGGGCAATCTCCTCCATACCAGTCAGATTTGATTTGATGGTACACACACACACACACACACACACACACACACACACACACACACATTTTTAAAAAATGCAAAAGGTACAAACAAAGAAGTAACTATGATTTAAAAACATATTTTTGGTGGTAGAAACAATGCTAGAGATTACATAAAATAATCTGTACAGCAAACAATTTATTAATTGCAAATACTTTTTAACAAAAAACCAACAGCGAGCAATGACTATACATGGGGATCTCATTTGGCGCAATATACTGAGATGAAATTAATTACATGTTTGGAAAGAGAATGTGTTGACACGTGCTGTTAGGTGTTGTCAAGTCAGCTAGGACTGATAGCAACCCTGTGAACAGCAGATCTAAAGTTTGTTTTATCCTACACCATTATCACTCTCTCCACCATGTTTAGGCCAACTGGGCAGTCACTCTGCCAATTCATCTCTCTGAAAGTCTTTCTTTCTTTCATGGACCTTTCCCAGTACGGCATTTTTTCCTATAGATTTATACCTCCTCACATTATTCCACAGTACGTGTAATAAAGGTTCATCATCTTTGTCCTTAGAGACCACCATGGTTACTCTTTCTCCAAGACATATGTTAGTTCTTTTCACTAGCCCTGGTATAGTCAATATTCTTCACCAACATCACAATTTAAATTCATCAATTATCCAGATTTCATACATTTACAAAGCAATGTAAAGGACACTAAAGAGGTTTTGGCAGCAAAATGTCAATGCAATATTGATGCAATATATCTTTTATTTTTATTTTTTTATCTTTTTCCATTCTGATAATTTTTTAGCATTTATTTTAATGAAAGTTTACAAAGATTTTGGATTTCCATACATTCATAGCTGCAAACTTTCCTCCCTGCCCACCCTTACCCCCAGTTTGTTTTTCTCTTTGAAAATTAAAACAAACAAACAAACATTTCATTGTTATACAGTCTCCCTTACCCCCACCCCCCCAACACACACACACACACACACATAGAGTCCACTCCACTATGTAGTAGCTTTCACTTGGGACTCTGTCATGACAATAATACCTAATCATAGATTCCTCCTAAACAATTCTCTCCCTCATCTGTTTCAATGCAGTATACATTATTTATCCCCTCTTAGTTTTCCCCAAACTCCAATGTCAGTCCCTTTTTACAACAGTGGCACTATGTAGTATTTGTCCTTTTGTGACTGAGATATTTCACTCAGCATAATGTCCTCCTAGGTCACCTCTTTTGTATAATATTTCATGAGTTCCTTGTTTTTCAATGCAGCATATAATCCATTGTGTGAATACACCAAAGCTTCTCTATCCATTCATTTGTTGATGGGCACTTGGGTTGTTTCCAACTCTTTGCTATTGTGATCAATGCTGCAAAAAGCATGGGTGAACATATATCTGCTTGGGTGGCAGTTATGGTTTCTTTAGAGTATATTCTCAGTAGTGGAATTGCTGGGTCAAATGGTATTTCGACTTAAAATTTTTTGAGAAAGTGTCATACTACCTTCCGTAGTGGTTGCACCATTATACACTCTCACCAACAGTGAATATGGGTTCCAGTTTCTCCACAACCTCACCGGCATTTGTTGTTTGTTGTTCTGTTAAATTTTGCTATTTTTACTGGCGTGAGATGGTATCACATAATTGTTTGATTTGCATCTATCTTAGAGCTAGGAATTTTGAACTTTTCTTCTTGTGTTTGTTCACCATCTGAATGTCTTCTTTGGTGAAGTGTCTGATCATATCGTGAGCCTATTTTTCAATTGGGTTGTTATCCTTTATCTCATAGTGGTGGTCTTCTATTTTCTTGACTGCTGCTACCATGGGTATGAATTGTGGATCTGAGGAAAATAAAATCTTAGACAACTTCAAACTTTTCTCTTTAAAGGGACTATGGCAGACCTCAATATCATCAGTTAAAGCAATATCAAGGGCTAACAGTGGGATAGACTATTAATTGTTAATATGAAAATTCATGTTGAAGAAAATGAAAATAATTCCATGAGAGAAAAAGTATGATTTTTATTATATCACAAATTAATCTGGATACTACCTAAAGATGGAACGCATAAATATTGACATACTAGGCATTGGTGAGATGAGATGGACTGGCATGGGGCATTTTGAGTCGGGTGACCATATGATATATTACTCTGG
>NW_006399796.1:13001550-13003101 GCF_000299155.1 Elephantulus edwardii | reverse complement strand
ACCATTATTTTAGAAAGAATATTAGGATACAAAGGGAGAGCGGAGAGCAGAGGAGTGAGGATGGGCATGGGGGGTTGTAACAGGATAGCATAATATGATGGGGGTAGGTGGGTGAAGGAAATGAAAAGATCCATTGTGATGAATAATGTTTTTTGAACTTTGTAAAATAAACTAGTAGAAAATATTTGTTAAAAAATATTGTACACTGATGACTAAATGTCAGTTGAGTTGTGAGATGACATCAAACATCATACATGAAGAAAACAAAAGGTAAATAAAAGGTAGAAATGAAAATGCTTACTCATTTATTCTAAGAAATTTAGACTACCACTTTACTGGAAAAGATCCATATTTATAATCATTCCAGAAAGTGTCTTTTAAAAGAAGGTGGAAATTATTGAGTAATATTAAAATTTCACAGAAATGAAATCTCATTGATGATTATTCAGGGATAGTTGAACCAGTATATTAGTAGAGAACGTCAAGAAATTAAAGCTGGATTCAGAAGAGGATGTCGAATGAGAGATTGCTAATGTAAGAAAAACCTTAACTAAAAGCAGAAGTACCAGAAAGCTTTTCTTATTGATGATGTTCTTGTCATTGTTGTGTGCCATTGACTCATTTGTGATTCAAAGCTACCTTATGCACAACAGCTCTGAACCCTATTCTATCCTGAACCAAGCTTACTGTCTCTGACACAGCTACCCCATACCAGGCACTGAGTAAATCTATCTCATCAAAGGCCTTCCTCTCTTGCACTGTCCTTCTACTTTCCCAAGCATGATGTCCTTTTCCAAATTAACCTCTATGGATTATAACAAATTATGGATCACATTCAAGAATATAAACTTCAGAACACTTTACTGTCCTCATGTTGTTGCTATGTGCCATTGGGTCAACAATGCATGATGGAAACTCTATGAACAACAGATTTGAACCTTATCCAATCAATGCCTTTCTCACAGACACTGCGTCAATCCAACTTGTTCAGGGTCTTCTTTCTGAGCATGATCTCTTTCTCTAAGAACTGGTCCGTGTGGATAACATGCCCAAAGTAGGTGAGACAAAGATTCCATCCTTAGTTGTATGGAGTACCCTGGTTGCACAATGTGGTCATGATGAACTTCTCCATGTATAAATATGTAATCTCATCAAAGCAGTTCATATGATGAGGTTTAAAATCAAGAATGGTATGCATCAGTCTCGTATCATTTTGTCATATCTATTACATATGTACATTGAGCAAATATTCCAAGAAATTAGACTATAGAAAATGTAGACATAGTCATCAGATTGAGAAAAGCTCATTAGTAATCTGCATTATGCAAATTACACTTCTTGCTGCAGAAAACAAAAGAAACCCAAACCACTCATTGATGCAGATCAAGTATGGATTGTACCTCACCATAAAAACAAAAACAAAAACAAAAACCAGCAAATTTTTTCACAGCTGAACCAATAAAGCAACATTATTATAAATGGGAAATTATTTAAATTGTCTAGAACTTCATTTTTCTCAAATCCACAGTCATCTCCTATGGAAGAATTTTT
>NW_006399796.1:12998320-13000609 GCF_000299155.1 Elephantulus edwardii | reverse complement strand
ATTTTGTAAGGAGAGACTGCTACTTGGAGGAGGACATCATGCTTGGGAGGGTGGAGGGACAGTGCAGGAAGGGAAGGCCCTCTATGAGGTGGATTGATTCAGTGACTGGGGTAATCGGGATGGGTGTGTCAGAGGCAATGCGATTGGTACAGGACAGAGCAGAATTTGGGGCTGTTGTACATAGAGTCGCTATGAGTCGCAAGCGACTCAATGCCACATAGTAACAACAACATATTACATTGGGCAAATTTGCTGCAAAAGATGTCTTTAAAGATCTAAAAACAAGGAAGAGTTTTGAAGACTAGGGTATAACTGACTCAAGGTATGGTGTTCTCCATTTCCATTTATAAGTTTGATAGGTGAACAATGAAAAAGGAAAATGGAAGATTTGATGCCTTTGAATTGTAGTGTTGACATAGAATATTGAACAGAAAATGGACTGGCAAAAAACCTAAATCTGTCTTAGAAAAGTACAGCCAGAATGCTACTTAGAAACAAGGATGGTGAGATTTTTATCTTACTGTTTTGGATGTGCTATCAAGTGTAACCAGCCAGTGGAGAAGAGTTTCAGGCTTGGTAAAGCAGAAAGTCAATGGAAAAAAAGAACAAAAAAGACCCTTAGCAAGACTGATAGTCACAAAGGCTGCAGCCATGGACTGAAGTATACAGAGAATGTTAGAACGGGGCAGTTTCATTCTGCTTGACAGGTTTGTGAGTAGGAAATGACTCTAAAGTTCCTAAAATAACAAGTAAACTACCATATTTTATTTGGCTTATTGGAACAATTGCTGAGCAGATTTTCTAGTTTCTGCATTGCTCTGTATTATTTATCATCATATGAAAAAGACAATGATTCGGCTTGAGTCCACTCTAGCTTAATATTCTGTTCGCCCCCTTTTGTGAACTGGTTTATTTACAAAGTTCAAACACATTGTTCATCACACGGAATGTTTCTCAATTCCTTCTCCACCCCTATGCATTAAATTGCGCGACCCTATGACTACCCCTCCCCCACACTCATCTTCACCCCTCTGCTTTCACTGTCCCCTCTAGTTCATTGGATCCTCATACTCATTCTACACTAACGGTTTTATACAGTATTTGCCCTTATTAGACTGAGTTAGTTCACTCAGAATAATGCTCTCCAGTCCCTCCTAATTTAGGTAGTAATTTACAAAATCACTGCTCCTGTGTGCTGCAGTGCAGAATTCCATTGTGTGAATGTACTATAATTTCACAATCCATTTAATTATGGTTGAATATCGGGGCTGTTTCCATGTTTTTGCGATGGTGAATAATGCTGCTATGAACACTGTTGTACAAGTGTCCGTTTGTGCCTCAGTTCTCATTTTCTTGGGGTATTTTCCAAGAAGTGGAATAGCTGGGTCATATGGAAATTCTATGTTCAGCTTTTAGAGTAAGTGCCAAATTGCCTTCCAGAGTGGTTGTACCATTTTACCGTCTCACCAACAATGTATAAAACTTCCTATCTTTCCATGTCCTCTCCAACATATCTTACTTGCTGTCCTGTTAAACTTTGCAACTGCTACTGAAGCAATATGGTATCTCATAGTGGTTTGGATTTGCATCTCTCTTATTGACAGTGACTTGAAGCATTTCTTCATGTGTCTGCGGGCCATTCTAGTATCTTCCTTTGTGAAAAGTCTTTCCATGTCTTTTGCCCATTTCATAATAGGGTTATCAGCCTTTTTCTGTATTCTGAAAGCTTTTGTTATGATTCTTGTGTGAGATAGTATTGCCAAATATTTGTTGCCAGTTGGTAGGTTTTCTTTTCACCTTGCTGGGAAAAGGTTTTGATACACCAGGAATTTTTATTTTGCTTTTTTTTATGTACCAGGAATTTAATCTTTAGAAGGTCCCATTTATTCATTTTATCCTCTTTAGATTGTGCATTTCTGACTTTATTTGATCGTTTCTCTATACCATAGACTAGGTATTCTAAACCTAATCCCAGTTTATCTCTGATGAACTTAATGTTTTTTGGCTTTACTCCAGGCCTCTGATCCACCTTGACTTGATTTTGGTGTATGATGTGAGATGTGGATCCTGTTTCAGATTTCTGCAGGTACTAGTCCAGTTTTGCCAGCACCATTTGTTGAAGAGGTTGTCATTTCCCCATTTGATAGATTGGATTTCCTTCTTGAATATCAGCTGACCATAGATAGCTGGATCTATTTCTGGATTCTCAATTCTGTTCCATTGGTTTATGTGCCTGAAATTGTACCAGTACCATGCTGTTTTGGTTACTACTGGCTTTGAGGTCAGGGA
>NW_006399796.1:12985576-12998021 GCF_000299155.1 Elephantulus edwardii | reverse complement strand
AATAATAATAAAAAAAAAAGAAAATGAATTTGGTATCTGTATTGAGATTGCATTAAACATGTAGGTTGCCTTTTGTAGGACTGACATTTTCACAGTATTGATTCTTTCTGTCCACGAACAGGGCACATTTTCCATTTCTTTAGGCCTTTCATTTTGTCTGCAGAAATCTTCTGTAGTTTTCTTTGTATAAGTCTTTTGCATCCCTAGATAGGTTCTCTCTCAAGTATCTCAATTTGTGCTTGGCTATTGTAAATGCCAGAAAGGACTGCATGGTTTAGAATTGGGGAGGGAGTATGTCAGGGTTGAAGTCTCTCTCCATACCTGTTTAATTTGTATGCTGAGGAAATTATCCGAGAAGCTGGTCTTTATGAAGATGAGTGTGGCATCATGATTGAAGGGAGTCTCATCAATAATCTTAGTTATGCAAATGACTGAATATGAGGAGGATTTGAAGCACTTGTTGCAGAAGATCAAGGAATGCAGCCTTCGGTATGGATTGTGTCTCAATATTAAGAGAACAAAGATTCTTAACTACTTGACCAGTGTCAATGTGCATGGAGAGGAGATTGAAATTGTCAACAGATTCATCAGGCTTGGATCCGCAATTAACACCCTTGGTGTGAGCAGTCAGGAAATGAGACACAGTTAACTGGGAAAATCAGCAGGTAGGGATCTTTCCAAAGTAGTGAGGGGTGGTGATGTCAGTTGAAGGAATAAGGTGCATCTGATTCAGGCCATAGTTTTTCTAATTACTAGCTATATATTCAAGACCTGGACAACGAATGGGGGTGGCCGAAAGAAAATGGATGCCTTTGAGCTGTGGTGTTGGAGAACATTCTCCACGGACTGCCAAGGAGAGGAAGACCCTCAACCAGGGGAACTGACACAGTGATTGCTGCAATGTGTTCTTGTGTATCAGGAAGTGTGAGGATGGCACAGGACAGTTTAGGTTCAGATCTATTGATCATAAGGTAGCTATGAGTCGTACTGAACTCCACAGCACCTGAAAACAACAATAATAACATTGTCAATGGTATTATTTTCTTGGTTTCCTTCTCTGAGTTCTCTTTTACTGTAGAGGAATCCCACTGATTTTGGGTTTTGCTCTTATATCCTGCCACTCTACTAAATTAGCCTACTAACTCTAACAGGGTTTATTGTTGAGTCTCTGGGGTTTTCTGTGTATGTTATCACGACATCTGCACAGATGATAATTTAATCATCTCCTTGCTGATCTGGATGCCTTTCATTTCCTTCTCTTTTTGTATTTCCATATCAAGCATGTTGAAAAGAAGTGGTAATAGTGGGCATCCTTGCCTTGTCCCTGTTCACAAGGAAAATGCTTTTAGTCTTTCTCCATTGAGAATGATATTGGCTTTTGTTTTTGCACACACACTTTTCACTATGTTGAGAAAATTCCCTTCTATTCCAATTTTGTAGGGTGCCTTTGTTAGGAAGGGGTGTTGGATTTTGTCAAATGCCTTTTCTGCATCAATTGCTAAGATCATATGGTTCTTGTTATTTGCTTTATTAATATGTTGAAATTAACCACATAGGGTAAAACTTACAAAATCACTCATGTTGGAAACTGAATAACTCTCTGTCAGAACATGATTGGATTATAAAAGAAAAAAAAATGAAGCAAATATGTTCTTTGGAACAAATGAAAATAAATACATACCAAAACCTCTGAGAAACAGCTAAAGCAGTCCTCAGGGGGCAGTTCATAGCAATAGTCACACACATAATAAAAGAAGAAAAAATTAATGATCTAACTCAACATCTTCATAAAATAGGAAAAGAACAACAATCTAAATCTACAGCCCCCTAAAATAAAATAAATTATAAGGACTAGAACTGAAATAAATGAAAAGAGAAAAACAATTGAAACCATCAATAAGATCAGGAGCTTGTTTTTTGAAAGGGTCAGTAAAACTGACAAATCACTGGCAAACGTAACATAAGGAGTAAAAGGAAAAAAAAAACATAACTTGATTAAGAAATGATAGAAGTGACATCACAACAGAGTCAGAGAACATTAAATTGATACTTCAGAATACAATGAAAAGCTATTGTTTTCATGTGCCATTGAGTCGCTTGTGACTCATAACAACCCTGTGTACAACAGTGCTAAACCCTGCTCTATCCCTTGCCAGTCTGATTGTCTCTGACACGCCTATCCCCATTACCCCAGTGACAAAATCAATCCATCTCATCAAGGGTCTTCCTCTCCTGTACTGTCCCTCCACCCTCCCAAGCATGACATCCCTCTCCAAGGACTGATAAATTCGAAAACCTAAAGGAAATTGACAAATTTCTTGAAACTGATGCCCTACCCAGATTAAAAAGGACAGATATAAAACACTTAAACAGATGTATCACAGAAGAAGAAATTGAAAAGGTGATAAAAAGACTTCCCCATAAGAAAAGTGCTGGATCAGATGGCTTCACATCTGAATTCTCCTAAACATTTAGAGAGGATTTCTTATCAATTCTACTTAGATTATTTCAAAACAATTGAAAAAGAAGGATCACTCCCAGAGTCATTCTATGAAGCAAGCATAAGCTTAACAGCAAAACCAGGCAAAGAGATATTACCAAGAAAGAAGACTGCAGAACAATCTCTCTCATGATATAGATGTAAAAATCCTTAACAAAATCCTAGCCCATAGAATCCAAAAGCACATAAAAAAATAATTCACCATGACCAAGTGGGATTCATAACAGGTATGCAAGAATAATTTAATATTCTTGACGGTAGTCAAGCTATATAAGCCGTAAGTTCTATAAGTCTAGCGCAGGTCTGTTTCCTATATAGCACCATCTCCTTGTTTTCTACCCCTATTGAGTCTGCTTCAGCCATACAAGTCTCTTGCTGTTTCTTAAGTATTCCAGGTCCCTTGTTGACCCAAAGTCTTTGCACTGTTTCCCTTGTCACAATTTTTTGTGGCTTAGCCCCTGCGCTTGTTTATTCAGAAGTCACCTTCTCAGTAAGGCTCTTTTGAGCCCTGCCCCTTTAATGTCATAACCTCCTTCCACCCTCCACCCTCTCCACATTGGTAACTTTGATCTCTCCTTATTCTTCTTTCTTCTGAAGACAAATACTATAATTTAATTTACTTAGTTATTTTCTCAGTTCACTATACTATCAATTCTATGAAGCCAAGAATTCTCTCCTTTGTTTTTGTCATACAACTAGATCTTTAAGATCTGAAATATTACTTAGAACATGATGGTTTTTATGCACAGGTGAGTCAGAACCAACTTGTATCTGACCCTCTAATCGGTTTTTCAAGGCAGTAAATCATAATATAGGTGATTGCACATCTGATTCCCACAGAACAGCTAGTGGATATGCATTGAAGTTGGCAATGCAGCACCTTACTACTAAGACACCACACTCAAACAATTGACATATAAATTGTGAAAGATATCCACAGGTTTTTCATCAATTATCTGTGTATATTTGTCTAGCTAAGTCTCATGGATTTAGACATAACTGAAAAAATTTCAGCTTACATAGTATTCCAAGAAATTGAGATTCTGCATCATGAAGGGTTAACTTTTGATCACTTACACAGACACCAGATTTATCAATTATGTCTTTCAGCTATAATTATCTATCCTTAGTGTTTAAAATTATTTAACCCTAAGTGCTACAATAAAAATCCTCATGTTCTAATCTCTGAGATTTAACAGATGTTAGAATTTTGACATTTTTGCTTCACAAATTAGTAAAATCTAAGCTATATTTTTATATTTATTCTACAGAGGTAACTCGTGTTTGCTGTGATGCTAAACACTGTGAAACTAATGCAAAAAGTGTGATAATGGTTATCCATGGTAGACAGTGTTTGGTGGCACTCCTCTTGGAAGCAGGAGTGGCATCCACTTCCAAAATAGCTTACTTCCAGAAATCTTATGAACTTGGAAAAATGGTGAAAGTTATACAAATATTCAGGTCTTCTGTTCATAGGGTTGCTATGAGTCATCTACAGCTCAATGGCATTTAACAACAAGAAGCTATATTTTTACATTTATATTTCTATCTATCCTTTTGCCAGAGATAACGACAAAATTAATTATATAATTTGTTATACCTAGACATCTTTCTGTACTTTTATAATGTATTTACAGTCATGTGAGTAAATATTTCTATTTAATGTATGTATTGATTTATAGAACTTCTTTATTTATCTGAATACAAGCCCTAGTTTAATAGGATAGAAAAAAACTTTTTTCTACTCTGTGAGTTATCTTTAAACTTGCTTAATCTTAATGTGTTTTTCAAGAAAAAAATTTAAATTATGTAATCTTTTACATTTATGTGTACTTTATGTGCATTGTTTACGAATTCTTCTTTACTGATACACATTGTTGTTGTTGTTGATAGCCTTCAAGTTGAGCATGACTCATAGCAACTCTACGAACAAAAGGCCTGAAACATCTCTTACAACTATCGACCTTTATCAAAGCTCATAGAGTTTCTGTAGGCATGTTATTTAGGAAGTGAAGGCCACTCCTGCTTCCAAACCTGTCATATTGGTTGAGTCACCTAAAATGTATAGTGGCCCTATGTACAGTAGCTCTGAACTCTTCCCTGTCCTGAGCCAGTTTCACTAATTCTGATACATCAGCCCCCATTGCTCCATCTCATCCAGGGTCTTTCTCTCCTGTGCTGTCCATTCACCCTTCTGAGCATCTAAGGACCGATCTCTCCTGGCCACGTGCCCAAAGTAAATGAGGGGGAGCTTCAAAATCTTAGCTTCCAAGGAGAGACTTGGTTTCACCCTCTCCAGGACAAAACCAATTTGTTTTCTTGGAAGTCCATGGTATGTTCAAGACTCTTCTGCAGTACCACAACTCGAAGGCATCTATTCTGTTATCCTTAGTCATTGTCCAATTCTCTGAAGCATAACAAGTAATTAAGAAGACCATGGCCTGTATTAGGCACTTTTTGTATACATGTACTAATAATACATGTACCTATCTACAAGTGTTTCACATTTAGAGTCTATTGCTTGTTCTTTCCCTCTCTCTGTGTATGTGTGTGTGTGTATTTGCCTGTATGTGTGTATTTGTCTGTATGCGTGTGTAGAATAAAGTATGGATTTTTTTTTAATTTTGGCATTATTTATCTCCTTGCAATGTGATTTGTTATGCCACCTGATTCATATATTACTTTTCAAACTATTATATGTGTGTATATGTGTCTTGCTAATTTCTTACTGGAATTTCAATGTAATTCTCCAGTACCACAGTGAATTGATTATCTTAGTTTGATTATTTTAATCATAAAAGAATGATCATTTCTCCTGTTACTTTGAAATAATCTTTATTGTTGCATTTATTTATTTATTCTATAATTCTCTAATCTTAATTCTTTAGCTACCATTTTATCAAACATATTCTTGCAGTGGTCAGCAAGGAACTTCTGATAGATAATGTGGATAGTTTTCAGATATTTATATTTGAGGTGGTCAAGTGCATCATGAGACACAGATGACTGCTCCCTTATTTTTTAAAACTTTTGGCAGGTGTTCCAGATACGCTGTTATCCAAGTTCAAGTTATAGAGTCTATTCTAGTTTCCCATGTTGTCTGGCACATCACTGCCACTCTACTCCAAAACCCTGTGATCACAATGAGCTTTCATGTCTTTATTTCTTCACTTTATCTTCTCTGCCTATAATACCTGCAGAATTTCCAGGTGAGAAACATGGCCCCTTTCCAGTCCTCAATATTAATTTTAAAAGTAAATAAATGAAAATATGATTCTATCAAAACTACTTACAAAAATGTTGATCTTTTTGAGAGGAAAGCAATTTGAAGGCAAGAAACACATGTGGTTTTTTAATATTGTACCTACAGCATAGTATTTTTTTATTCATTGATTTATTATAATGTATAAGAGTCTGCTGTAAATGAAATATTATTTATAGAACTTAAAGTACATCTATTTACAAAGAAGATGTTGTTTTGTTGTTGTTTGTTGTTACATGCCATGATGTCGCCAGAAACTCAGTGACCCTATGTACAGCAGCTCAGAAGCCAGCCCTGTCCTGAGCCAGTCTCACTGATTGCAACACCCCTAATCCCATTTCCTAGTTACTGCATCAATCCATCTCATCAGGGATCTTGCTCTCTTGTGCTGTCCCTTCACCCTTTCAAGCACGATGTCCTTCTCCAAGGACCAGTCCTTCCTGGTCATATGCCAAAGTATGTGCTTTGAAGTCTCAAAATCCTAGCCTCCAAGGAGAAAATTGGTTTCACCCTCTCCGAGACAGATCTATTTGTTTTCTTGGAGGTCCATTATATGTTCAAGACTCTTCTCCAGCACTACAATTTGAAGGCATTGATTATTCTTTTGTCATCCTTAATCATTGTCTAGCTCTCTGATGCATAGCAAGTAATTGCAAAGACCGTGGCCTGGATCAGGTGCACCTTAGTCTCTAGATTGACATCATTGCTTCTTAGTAGTCCGAAAAGGTCCCTGACAGCAGATTTACCTAATGCAATTCTCCTTCAACTTCTTGACTCCTGGGGCCAAAAGTGTCAATTGAGGAGCTGAGCAAGCTGCAACTATTAACAACCACAATTTCTTCCCCACCCATCATTGTGCTGCCACTTGGCCCAATGGTGAGAACCTCTATCTTCTTAAAGTTGAGCTTCAATCCATTTTAGTCCTGTTTAAAAATTTGTGGTAAAGTTACATATATAGTCTATGTCATAAATTGAATATTTCCAGATGTATAATTTTCCCATCTTTTCACATGAAGAGCAATATCAATATTTACAAAGTTAGTATCATTTCATATATCTTAAGGGCTTTTTCTTTCTAACAGTAATTTTGAAGCTAAGTTTAGAAAAACTGAATATAGAAGGAATGAAATGAAAACAAGTATATATGAAGAGTCTAGAGTATATTGTGTTTTGTGAAGAAACGAATTTGTAGCTTTCTTATTTTCACAGGCACATGTGTATTTTGACTCTATTTTCTAGAGTTTAATAAATTCCATGTGCAAACTATATAAAACCAAAATTTCCATTTACACAACTACATATATAGGTTTGAAAAGGAAAGGGCTATGCAACTTCTGGGAATATGGCAACAAAGGACTAAAAATTACTCTTTTTTTTGCCCTAAAATTATTTTTGAAACTATTTTTAGTAGTTTTTTTAGCAACCTTTTTGGTTCATTTCATCAAACAACAATGTTTATTGTCAAATAACAAACAATTTTTTTTGGTCAACAGCATTTTAAGATATCTTTGCCTCTTATATTCAGTAATTGCATGACTAAGAAAGACCTACATACGGGTCACACTATCACTTAATTAATTTAGCATTAAAGCATGACAGGGGGTGTTTTAGTGTCTACTAATGCATGTCTTGGGTGCCTTCAACTACTCGAGGCATGCATTAATAGTCCAGTAAAGCATGCCCTGGAGTCACCTAGTGTCATTATAAAATGATTATTTAATTTGAAATTTTATTTTTAAACCTTATTTTGGAGTTAATTTATTCCCTTTAGTCTGCTATCCTATGAAATAGTTCTTTTAGTTAGACTTTTCAATTTACTTTGCCATACAAGAAAGAAAGAAAAAAAATCAGTAGGACTATTCAGCCTCCGTGTTTTAAATCTATCACTTATTGGTACACTTGCTGCAAAAATATGAATTTAAGAGTAAGAAAGAAATTATGTTCTCTGAAAATTAATTTTAGAAAAATTGTTTACTTAATTTGGTAAGTGCAGGGGTAAATTTCCATTCATTAAAATTGAGTTTTCTGTCACCAGTAGCATTTTTCTCCTTTTGTTATGGGTCACTTGTGTGATAAAATGCAAACAATAAATACCTATTAGCAAACTTTTTCCTTCTTCTTTCTCATACAATTGTCCATGATATAAAAAGAATATGATGTAACCTGAATAATGGAATTAAAACATCCTGAGGAGTATTGGATGATTCAAAATACCTGAAAACAGTTAATTTCTTGTCCCTAACCCCTTACTTACTTTAGTGAAGAAAATCATTCTTGCTCTTGAAGAATATGGATTGACCTTAACTGGGGTCCTCATCTTTAAAGAAGAAGCCAGTGCTACTCATGCCATACTTCTCTTTCGTATTGCCAAATCTGTATCAAAAGTTATATCACAAAAGATTAGCTTCCAACTTGCTTATGTATATACCACCCCCCTCCAAAAAAAAAAACACACCAAAAAACAAAAAAAACTAACCTCATAGTATTTGATTCCTTGGTTTGGAGAGTTAGAATCACATGGTATTCTAGTTAATTTTCTTAACAATGTGTTTAATAGTTTTGTTCGTTCATTGTATACTGATCAGCATCTTAAAAGTATTCAAATGACAATTCAAGGTGCATCAGTTGGTATCTATGTTCCTGGACCAAAGCAAAAAGAAGGAAAATAATAACCAGAAAGAGAATATAAAATGTATAGGTAATTTTCTTCTGATTGTATGATTGCTTTGAAAATTGGATAATACCCAATATCATTACTAAGGATTTTGATCAAAGATTCTATATAAGAATTCTGATTAAAGTGAAGAAATGCATAAGAAAATTTTACATTCTCAGAGACCTAGGCTTTCTGTATCCAAGCAGTGTGTATGAAGCTCTAAATTCTATAAAATCTTTAACCCTCAAACAAAAAGTAACCCCTGAAGACTTCTTAAAACCAAAATACTTTAGATTAACTAATGAAAAATATACTGTGAGATTCTGGGGGGGGGGGGCAGACCTTGAATTATGTAAGAAGTATCAGAAAAAAATGGAAGGGATACATAGAGTTATCGTACCATAAAGTATTCGTTGACACAGAAGCATCTCAGGAAATAGCATATGATCAAAAACCAATTGTACTGACCTATGCATATAATTAGCCTGGCTTTTTGAGTCTCTATTGAATCTTTCTCCCTCATCCATTCACTAAACTCCATTCTTCCATTCAGTCCATTTTTCCATTCTTTCCCCTTTCCCCCTGCTCCCTTTTGGATATTTATACACATATAGCTAGTTATCTTTCTATTTTTACAGTAATGGTCTTTTGCAATATTTGTCATTATGGAGCTGAATTAGTTTACTCAGTATAATGCTCTCTTGGCTCTTCTGTTGTACATTATTTTTACAAAATCATTGTCCTCTAGTACTGCATAGTATTCCATTACGTGAATGTACCACAATTTCTCAATGTATTAGTTTGTTGGTAGGCGTTTGGGTTGTTTCGATTTTCTTGCTATTTTGAAGAACACTGTTACAAACACAGGTGTACATATCTGTGTTGGTGTCTCAATTCCAAAATTACTTGGGCTATATTTATAGCAGTAGTATATCTGGGTCATACGAGATTTCTATGTTCAACTTTATCAGGAAATATATAACTGGGTCCAGAGTAGCTGTCTTCATTTTACAATCCTACAAGTGAAGCATAAAAGGCTCCACTATTTCTCCACATCAGTCCAATATTTATTGTTTGCTGCTCTGTTTAACTTTGCTACTGCTACAGGGATGGTATCTCATTACTGTGTTAATTTGTATCTCTTTTATCACCAGTAGTTTTGAACATTTCTTTATGCATTTGTCTGACATCAGACCATCTTCCTTTATGAAAAATCTTTTCAATATTATGCTAATTTTGGGATTGAGTTAACTGTCTTTTTCTGGTGGAGGTCTTGTAGTATTCTTAAATTTTCATTATGAGGCCCTGTCTGAGATATCCATTCCAAAAGACATTTGCAAAAGATTTTTCCAAAAGATATTTGCCAAGTGTCTTTTCCCAATCTGTAGATTTTCTTTTTCACTCTCTTCGAAAAAGTGTTGATACACATAGGAACTTAAATTTTAGAAGGTCTCATTCATCGATTTTATCCTCTCCTTGTTGTGCATTTCTGGCTACATTGGCAAGCCTATTTATGCTTTAGGCTAGGCTTTCTAACGTTTTAATTTGGGGCTTTATCCCTAGGTCTCTGATCCCCTTAACTTTCTTTATTTTTATGTATTTTGTGTCATATAAACCCTATTTCACTTTTTTGCAGATCAGGATTAATAATTATACAAAATACAATATACATGAATTATTGTATGAAATACCATGTAAATGAAAAATTGTATAAAACATAATGTACATGAATGAAACACACTGCAAACAAATTATTGTAAGCATACTAACAACAACAACAACAGCAATAACAAAAAAAACCTCAACAAGCAGGAGTAGCATCTACTTCCTAAACAACATGCCTCTGGAAACTCTATGAATTTGTATATATGTTGATAGTAATAGAAAGGTTCCACACCTTTTGTTCATAGGGTAGTATAAGTTGTGCTTGACTTAATGGCTATCAACAACACACTGCTGAAAGAAGAATTACAAGCGGCCAGTGCAATAAAGGCATTGGCAAAAAATAGGGCCCCATAATCAAAGACAAGGATATAATTTTGAAAGTACTGGGTAAAAATGAAGAGTAACTTATAAAGGAGGACAAATAAGATTAAATTCCAATTCTTCAGCAGAAATTATGTGAGCAAGAAGACAGTAGGAGTACATATATCAAACACAAGAGGAATAAAATTTTCTACCAAGCGTATTGTACCCAGCAAAACTGTCTGTCAAATACGATGGGGAGGTGAAGACATTCTCAGGAAAACTGAAACTCATGGTGTTTAAAAAAACCACAACAACATAGAAATAACATGAACAATTTACTCAGACCACAGACAGGGCTGAAAAATTAGACATCATCAAGAGGACAAAAGAGAAAAAAACTCAACACACCTGGAAACTGAGCATCGCTCTGCTTGAATATAAGTAGGCAATAGAAGAAATTAGAAAAAAGAAATTTAAAAGTTTCTTAAAACAAAGGAGAATAAAAACACAAATTATCAAAACCTCTGCTTGTATTTAAAAAAGCTTGGACATTCCTGAAAAGTGGTTGGATTCTGGAAGACTTCTTGTATCTTTATGAGGGTCATGTACGTAGCCTTTGGTTGTTTTTTTACTGCAGATTTTTTTTTCATCCGCAAGCGGGTGTCAGCAGATTAGACTTGCCTGATTTAGCTAAAAATGAGCTGGGTGATGGAGATCTCTTGGTTTATAGTCAACCAGTATTTTATTCGGACTACCTGCATTAAAAAAAAAAAAAGCAATAGTGTTGGACTAAGTCTGCAGATTGGAGACTGGTCAGTAATGACGGGATTCTGGAAGAAGGTTTCTTGTATCTTGATGAGGGGCACATATGACACCTTTGGTCATTTGGGGCTGTTTTTTTTTTTTTTTCATCTATAAACTGGATGACAAAGCAAAATATTACAATGAAATGTGCAAGGAGCTAGAGTCGGAAAATCAAAAGGGCCGAACTTCTTCAGCATTTCTTAAGCTCAAGGAACTGAAGAACAAATTCAAACCTCAAGTTGCTATAATCAAGGATACTTTAGGCAGAGTTTTAAATGATCTAGGAAGTATTAAAAAAGATGGAAGAAATAGACTGAGTCATTGTATCGAAAGGAATTGGCAGATACAGAAAAATTTAATGAAATAACATTTGAGCAAGAGCATATAGTGATGAAGGAAGAAGTTCAAGATGCTTTGAAGGAAAATGTAAAAAATAAGGCCCCAGGAATAGACGGTATACCAATTGACGTATTTCAGCTAACAGATGCTGCCCTGGATGTATGTGCTTAGCAAGTTGTGCCAAAAAATCTGGAGAACAACCTCTTGGCCAACTGACTGGAAGAGATCTATATTTATTCCCATTCCAAAGAAAGGTGACCCAACAGAGTGTGGAAACTACAAAACAATAGTGTTGATTTCACATGCAAGCAAGATTCTACTGAAGATTATCCAAAAACAACTGGAACAGCACATCAGCAGAGAACGGCCAGAAGTCCAGGCTGGGTTTAGAAGGGGTCGTGGTACTAGAGATATTGTAGCTGATGTTAGATGGACCTTGGCTGAAAGCAGGGAATACCAGAGGAATGTCTTATCTATGTTTCATTCACTATGCAAAGGCGTTTGACTCTGTGGATCTTAACAAACTGTGGCTGACTCTGAGAAGAATGGGAATCCCAGAACATTTGATCGTGCTAATGTGAATCCTATGCTTGGACCAAGAGGCAGCGTCAGAACAGAGCAGGGCAACACTGCATGGTTCAAAATTGGGAAGGCTGTACCCCAGGGATGTGTCCTATCTCCATACCTTTTCAACCTGTATGCAGCACAGATTATCTGAGAGCCTGGGCTCTATGAGGAGAAGTGTGGCATCAGGATTGGTGGAAGATCTATTAACACTCTGCGTTATGCAGATGACACAACCCTGCTTGCTGAAATTGAGGAGGACCTGATGTACTTGCTGCAGAGGGTCAAGGACTGCAGCCTTCAGTATGGATTGAGGCTCAATGTCAAGAAGACAAAGATTCTCACCACTGGA
>NW_006399796.1:12983202-12985356 GCF_000299155.1 Elephantulus edwardii | reverse complement strand
TATGCATCAGAGAGTTGGACAATGACTACGGAGGATAGAAGGAGAATTGATGCCTTTGAGCTGTGGTACTGGAGAAGAGTATTGACTATACCATGGACTGCCAAGAAAACAAACAGATTCATCCTGGAGAAAGTTAAACCAGGCTACTCCTTGGAGGCAGGATTCTGGGGCTTCTTCTGACATACTTTGGACATGTTGTAAGGAGGGAGAGGTCCTTGGAGAGGGACATCATGCTTGGGAGGGTGGAAGGACAGCACAGGAGGGGAAGACCCTCTATGAGGTGGATTGACTCAGTGACTGGGGTAATTGGGATGGGTGTGTCAGAGGCAGTGCACTTGGCACAGGATAAAGCAGAGTTTAGGGCTATTGTACATAGGGTTGCTATGAGTCAAAAGCGACTTGATGGCACATAACAACAACAACATAAGTAGGTGTCAGCTGATTAGACTTTCCAGATTGAGCTAACTATGAGCTGGTGGATGGGGACCTATAGCCCACAGGCCTAGTGTTAATTGATTTGGGGATGACTATTCTTTTAAGTGTTATAGCGTGTTCTATCTATTTACTGTACTGAAGTAACCTAGAGTTTCTGTGATGCTGAACACTGTGTCATAGGTGTATCAAAATACCATAATGTGGACAGTGTTTGGTGGAGCTCCCACACTGATTCAGGTTTGGAAGCAGGAGTGGCAATCCCTTCCTAAAATCACATGCCTCTGGAAATTCTATGAACACAGAGAACGATGATAGTTATAGAACACGGTTCAGGTCTTTTTTTTCCTTTTTTTTAAAATATAGTCATACTCTACTTGACAGCACTTAACAACAAAAAAATCAAAACTTCAGGGATACAGCAAAAGCAGTTCTTATGATTCTATTCATGGCAATAAGCAAACACACCAAAAGGGAAGATAAGCTGACAATTGATTATTAAAAAAAATTTTTTTTCTTGTTGTTATTTGCCGTCAAGTCACCTGTGACCCATACCAACTCTATGTACAGCCGCTCTGAAGCCTGCCCTGTCTTGAGCCAGTCTGACTGATTCCTACACACCAACTCCCATTACTCCAGTTACTTTATCAATACATCTCAGTGGGGATCTTCCTCTCCTGTGCCCTCTATCTGCCCTTCCAAGCATGATGGTTTTTCTCCAAGAATGGGTCTCTCCATGTCATATGACCCAAGTATATGAGAAGAGCTTCAAAATCCTAGCCTCCAAGCATAAACTTGGCTTTACTCTCTCCAAGACTCTCTCTCTCTATTTGGTTTTAATTTTTGGCAGTCCATGGTATGATCAAGACTCTTCTCCAACACCACAATTCAAAGGTATCAATTCCTCTTTTGTCATCCTTAGTTATTGTCTGACTCTCCGAAGCAGAACAAATAATTGCAAAGACCAAGGCCTGGATTAGGTCCAGGACCTTAATCTCTATACTGATATATACGCTTTTTGATACTCTGGAGAGGTCCTTGACAGCAGATTGTCCCAATGTAATTTGTCTTTTTATTTCCTGACTGCTGATGCTAAGAGTATTGATTGTGGATCCGAACAAGCTATAATTGTTAACTAATCCAATCTCTTCTCCATCTATCATGGTGCTACCAATTGGTGCAGTAGTGAGGATCTATGTCTTCTTGATGTTGAGCTTCAATCCATATTGAAGAGTACAGTCCTTGAAACACTGGCGCTACCCACAAAGCTGGAGTCTGGGTTTTTACTCTTTGTCTTCCTAAGTCAGTGCTGAGAACCTCATAGATTTGGACAAGGCGGGATCTGAGACAGCGTTCTCATCTTCTTGATCAGATAATGCCCATTCTCCCAGAAGTCCATCAGCTTAACAAACAGCCTTCCAAGGCAGGACATTTAGTTCCAGGCCTGGGACCTCTGCCCTGTGGCTCTCAGACCAAATAAACAACACCAGCATACCAGAACTAGAGGAGATCTACCCTCACCTTTGAAATTATCACATTGTGACAGCAGTGTGTGGTGCAAAAAGAAGAGGCGAGATACTAAGTCAAAAAACTACAGCTGTGAGGCAGAAGCTCAGGGTCTAGGACCTTTTTTTTTTAAATTTAGGTTGTTTATTTTTCATTTCAATGAACATCTACAGAGATTTTGGGATTCCATTCATTCATTGTTGCACCCTTCTCCCC
>NW_006399796.1:12974269-12981987 GCF_000299155.1 Elephantulus edwardii | reverse complement strand
ACACTATAATAGACAAAGTGCTAGTCAATAGGCCTTTTATTGTAAGAACCACCTTCCCTCTGTAACTTGATTTGTGCCACTATTAGAGCCTCTACTTGGAATATTATTGCTTTTTAATTTTTGACTCATGTACTTTTAACTTGTTAGTTAAATTTTTGTGTTCTAGGCTACAACACTTCCATGATACATCTTCAAGGATATGAACATGTACGGCTAAGCACAATCGATAACAATACATCTAAATTCCAAAATCAATCTCCACAATAGTCTATGTGTTTCCTATTGCCAAAGGGGCCCTTTAGAGTAGTGAGAGAAGATCTTCACCCTGAAACCTACAGCATCCCTTTTCAGCAGGAAGTAGCTAAGAGAATACGTCGTGCCCTTTTCCTTATGAATCAGGGTGAAGTCCTCTCAGGGAGGAGTGATAGGGAATGGCAAAGGACACACTGACAAAGGAGATTAATCAGAACTGGCTTTATCAAGCACTGTGGCAATTGGACAATTAAAACAGACATTCTATGTCAGTTAGATTGGAATGTATAGGAGAAATGCAACAGTCTCAGAAAACAACATCATGGACCCAAAGTCAAAGGTTTTCATTCAAGCTTGCTGTTGGACTCTGAAGACTATAACCTGAAGGGACTGTGAACAAGCTTCAGAAGTGTTCCTGAGAAATCATATCCTATTGTCAATCTGAATTAACCTATTAACTTCTGTCATAAACTATAATCATTAGTATATTTCTGTAAGACCCTCTATGAGGTGGATTGATTCAGTGACTGGGGTAATCAGGATGGGTGTTTCAGAGGCAGTGCGACTGGCACAGGACAGAGCAGGGTTTAGGGCTGTTGTACATAGGGTCCCTATGAGTCTCAAGCGACTCGATGGCACATAACAACAACAAACAGCGTACGTGTATGTTTAGGGAGGGCAAATCTGATTCTACCAGCTTCATAAAACTGATTCCATGGATAATATCCATAGTAACAAAATAGCTACAAGGTCAGACATGCCACTCCCCATGCTCCTACATATTCTTCTAACAACCATTGGATCTTATGCTTGTTGCAAGACCAACAGACTTTACTCATAATTATGGGGTTTATTTGGGAAATATGTTTGAGAGTGGAGGAAGTAAACCAAAGAATATCACCAGAACAAGTCTATGTTTAGTTCAACAGTCCCAAGCCAGATTAATAGAAAGGCACAATTCCTTAATTAGTGAAAGTCCAGGTTTCAGTTCCACCACACAAATGCAAGAAGTCTCTGGTTTCCTCAATCATCCAGCAAACTTTATTTCATAGCAGTTACAAGTCACCTTTTACATGTTTCAGTTCAGCAAGCAAAACATTTAACTGCATCTTCAAAGTTCCTCTGGTTACACCTTGCTGCACTCTCTTCACAGCAGTGCCACAGTCTCTTCACACTCTCTCTTCCACCTTGTAATTCTCAGTTTAGAAAGTGCTCCCCCCCCAAAAAAAAGAAAGTGCTCCCTTATACTTGTCCTACCTCTGTTGATATTTTGCAAAAACAATATGTCCGCAGTTAAGGTAGCTGGACACCATGGCAGCACAACAGGTGCTAATGCAATGACTATTGTTATTGTTGTTGTTGATGATGATGATTATTGCAATTGAGTTGAACATGACTCATAGCAACACTATAAACAACAGCCAATTTTCAAGAGTTCTGACATCCTAATACAAGACCTTGAGTTATAAGAGAAAGAGTGATTTTGCTATACTGTCTCTCAAAAACAAGACAAATTCCACGTCAGATAAGTTTTTCAAAATGAACTTATTATTTAATAAGTGAGTATGCACTATTATTAATAGACATTAGCATATCCACACCAAGCCAAAGCCTACAGATAGGACTAAAATGAGAATTTTTTCCCCAAAGATATTTAACTTGCGGAAGAGAATATTTGCTCTTGTGGTACGAAAAAAAGATCAAAATGTGTGAATAAGAAAGTGCTTTCTTTTGAATTATGCCAAGAACTAGTCTAGGCTTTTAACTTCCTGCACAAAACCATTTCACAGGCTCTTGAATGCAACAAGAATATAACAAATCCCTTTTATAACTGTTTTAACTTGCTTGACACATTTACACAAATAGTTTTTTAAAAATTACGATATATTCATGAATCCTTTAAAGGTTTTCATTTTCTTAAGATTGACTTGCTCTATCTATTTTGAAACTCCTTTTTTGGCCTGGAGACCCCACTCTGAGTTGGCTCCCAGTGTCTGATGGTGGTCATGTAAAGGAAGTTTTTGGCGTCATGTTTGATGTGTGTTACTGTTTTTTCCCCACCCCCCAAAGCTGCTATTAGTTGAACTGTTGACTAATGGTTGAGGCCTGCATGAGGGTGTGCCTTTAAAATCCTGTAGTGGGGAGCAGAGTATTAATTTTAGAATGAATATTCTTTAGATGACACAGCAATCGTTTGTCTATTTCCTGTACTGAATAAATTGGGTTACTGTGATACTCAACACTGTGCTGTTGTCTTGTCAAATACCATCATTTTTACCCATTATGTACAATGTTTGGAGGAGCTTCCACATTAATTCAGTTTGGGAAGCAGGAGTGGCATCCCCTTCCTAAAACAGATTCCTCTGGAAACTCTATAAATGTACAGAAATGATGTTGTTATTTATAGAACAGAGTTCAGGTCTTTTGTGCAAGGATCACTATTAGTCTTACTCGGCTTGATGACACTTAACCACTGCTAAATGAGACTAGTGTTCTATCTGGAGGAACATTCTTCCACTTTGTACATCACTCTGTCAGCGTGCTGTATGAAGTAACCTGGGTTTACTGTGATGCTGAACCTTGTGCCATTACGGTATCAGATACCATAATGGTTTTCTAATGTAGACAGTGTTCAGTGGATCTCCCATTTGTAAAACAGGTTTGGAAACAGGAGTGACATCCACTTCCTAAATCACATGCCTATGAAATTGGAGAAACGACGATAGTTATGAAATGGCATTAGGTCTTTTATTCATTATGAGTTATGAGTCTTGCTCAACTCAATGGCAATCAGCAACAACAATTTTGGAGTAGATAATATTTAAATATTTAGTTTTGTCTTGAGTTTTCATTACAATATAGATATTTTAAATGGTATTGATACCTTTGAATTATGTTGTTTTGTGAAGAATTGGAATATAAAATGAAAACTTTTATAAAATCTGAGAAAGACCGTTAGAAGCAAAGATGGTGAAACTTTGTTACACCTAACTTTAAGTGTATTATGAGGAGCGACCAGTACCATGAGAAGAACTTCATTCTGGGTAAAGAATCAAGGACTAGAAGAAGATTTTAAGCAAGATGAATTTAAGCAATTGTTGCAACAATGAGCTCAAACAATAATTGTGAGTGTCGATAGGACTGGGCATTGTTTCATTTTGTTGTGCACACTTCATCTTGCTTAGATCTACAATTAACAACCTTGGTATCAGCAGTCAGGAAATAAGGAGACACATTGAACTGGGAAAATCTGCAGGCAGGGACTTCTCCAGGTTTCTGAGAAATAATGATATCAGTTTGAGTAGGACTAAGGTGCATCAGATCAGCATGCCATCGTCTTTCTGGTCATTTGCTGTGCATCCAAGGCCTGGGAAAAGGATAAGGATGACAGAAGATGAATTAATACATTTGAGCTGTGATGTTGAAGAAGAGCAGTGAACATCCTATGGATGGCCAAAAGACCAAGAAGCAGGAGTGTTCTTTGAAGGAAAGAAAGGTGAGGCTTTGCCTCACATACTTTGGATATATTGCTAGGTGGGGGTATTCCTTGGAGAAGGACATGATGCTGGGAAGGGTAGAGGGTCAGTGAAGAACCTCAACCAGGTGGATTGGCACGGTGACTCCTCCTGCAATCAGCTCTTCTGTGTCAGGAAGTGTGAGGATGGCACAGGATGGTCCAGGGTTTAGAACTTGTGTTCATAGGGTCTCTATGAGTAGTATTCAACTCAATTTAACCTAACAACAAAACAATAAGTGTCACCGTGAGTAAACCAGAACTGACTAATGACATTTAGCAACAACAATGGTATCATTCAAATAAATAATTTCTGAGAGTTTGCTAGATTCAAAATTGAACATCCCCTTTCTCCAACAATAAAGCTCCTTCAGAGTTAACTGGAGAGAAAATTATAATGATGTTACCACACTATAAGAGGAAATATTGAAAGTGGTTGGCTTGTGTACATGTGGAGACAATGTAAGCAGATTGTGTACTTTACCTTTTAGAAAGAGACATGTAAATAAGATGATATCAAAATAAATACTGGACTTCATCTGTTTTGTTTTTCTTAGCACATGAAATTGCAAATAGCTTAATCTATGTCTTCATGTCCTCTAAACTTGTTTTTCTTAAAAGTATATGTTTCTGTCTCTCCCCCTCCCCTTTCCTCTTTACCCCCTACTTAGCTTATAAAATTTGAAGCTAACACATGATGGGTTTGAGTTGAGTTGGAAAAATTTAAGACACATTTGGTTTGGATCGATGATTCTCATTAAGCTCTTGGGAATAGAGAAATACTGCTGGACCAAATACCACTACAGCCAGCAGACCTGTGCTTGCCTCCTGAGGACCTGGCTTTCTAGTATAAAGGTCAGATACAAATATCACTAAAATGCATATTCTAGGAAGAGATAAATATCCATTTTGGAGTAATTTATGGCTTAATCCAGTATGGTAAGTACAAATAACTAGCCTTTTCTTTGTCTCTTTCTTATGAATAGAATGCCTTGTTGTTATGTGCCATCAAGTTGCCTGCAAACCATAGCGACCCTATGTACAGCAGCTCTGAACTCTGCCCTATCCTGAGCCAGACTCACTAATTCTGACACACCAACCCCCTCTGACCCAGCTACTGTATCAATACATTTCATCCTGAGTCTTCCTCTCCTGCACTGTCCATCTACCCTTCTGACAATTATATCTTTCTCCAAGGATGGGGTCTCTCCTGGCCAAAGTATGAGAGACAGAGTTTCAAAATCCTAGCCTCTAAGGAGAAACTTGGTTTCACCCTCTCTCTAAGACAGACCTATTTGCTTTCTTGGCAGTCCAAGGTATGTTTAAGACTCTTCTCCAGCACCCCAAATCTAAGGTATCAATTCTTCTTTCATGCTTAGTCATTATCCAACTCTCTGATGACAAGACCATGGACTGGTGTGCCTTAGTCTCTAGACTGACATCATTGCTTCTCAGTACTCTGGTGAGGTCCCTTACAGCATATTTTCCCAATGCAATTTGTCTTTTGATTTCCTGATTGCTGGCATTGAGAGTGTTGATTGTGGAGCCAAGCAGACTGAAATTGTTAACAACCTCCATCTCTTCTCCATCCGACCATGGTGTTTCCAGCTGGCCCAGTGGTGAGAATCCTTGTTGTCTTGATGTTGAGCTCCAGTCCATATTGAAGACTACAGTCCCTGACTTTCTGCAGCAAGAGCTTCGTGTCCTCCTCAGTTTCAGGAAGCAAGGTTGTGTCATCTGCACAATATAAGTTGCTGATGAGTTTTTCTCCAATCCTGAGGCCACATTGCTCCTCATAAAGCCCTGCTTTCAGAATGATCTTTTCTGCATATAGATTAAAAAGGTACAATGACAGGATGCATTCCTGTGTAACTCTGACTGATCCCTTAATAAACATAATTTTTTTCACTTAATCACTGTCCATATGAAACCACGTAGAAATTCTCCCTATTCTCCATGGCAGTACTGTTGCTTTAAATGCTTATAAAGTTCTCTTAGACCATCAGATATCTGTTATGTCATAACATAGACTGTGTTGGCAAAATTTGAGAGGTTTAAAGCAACGGAAAGGGTGGGTGAGTCCCCAAATAGATCTCCTTTTTATGTGCTTTGTAACAGACTAAATATTGAGGATAACCTAGAAATAACGCATGTGCCTATCTTTGCAATAAATTATTTCCATTATTTTTCTTCTCTGACACTTTTTTGGAAACTCCTCCTGTGTCTGTGTGAGCATCAGTTTCCCATATGTTCGATGTATCTCAGAGTTTATGAGTCAGACTGGGTCAGCTGCAATTCTCAGTGTTTACATTCACAATAGTTTTGTGCATTATATACGTCTCAAACAGGGAGCACACACAATGCATCCCATTTGTCTACAATCACTAGCAGATGCAGAGCAATCAGATTAAAAGAATTCAGAGGAATTCTAAACCATGCATTTCCTCTCCCTTGCCTGACTTCATTTCTTGAAATTTACGTCTCAGAGTCTCCTCTCCGGTAATATAATCTGACTTTCTTCTGAAGTGTTCACAATCTTTCCCTTGTTTTTCATTTGAGCTTGGTAAACTCATCTATCCTTAGCTACATTCAGGAAGGTTCTGGCACATCAGAATTTGTGTTGGAAGGAATACAGGATTGAAAACTAATCTTCAATGTCTATTCTTCTGATGTTTTTAAAGATCTTTTGAATGTTGACTATTGGACAGGTTCTGGTCCTGTGTTTAATTCCCAAGATAAATGAAGATAGGCTAAATACTCTTTAAGCTCTGGTTCCTCAACAGTAGATAACGGCTATTAGATAATATAACCTCCCTGCCCCTGGTTATCTTGTCCAAACTTCTATAACTTGAAACTTTGTTAATTGCAAATACATATGTGCATGTATAAGTGCGTGCATAAAATTATATATCCATTCTGTCTAGAAAGAGAAAAGATGGCTCATTGAAGAAGGTTATGATGCAGTGGAAAGCTAATACCATTGGAAAAGCTTTGGGAAAGAACGTAAAACATCTTGGAAAACAGAAAATGAGGAAAAGCAAAGACTAGCTGAGAAAAAACAGAACTGAATTATAAAAAGAAAATAAACACACTCTCAACCCCCATTTTTCTTCACTGTTTTTCTTCTACAAAGGAAATTCTAGTGTAGAAAGTTTTATTGATTTATCTCTGGCTTGGATCCCAAGTTCCTGGCTTTGGCCAAGAATGAAATCTCCCTGCTGAGGACTGAGACCACATTTCCTCGCTGCCAGGAGTAAATTGGCTGAGCACAGAATATGTTGGGGCCTGCAAGACTTAGATCATTCACAGAGTGTATTTTTTAAAAGCTATATTAGGCTACAGTAAGAGTTGAAATAGAATTACTTTGAGACCCACAATAATTGCAAAATGCACTTTTGCAATGAGGAGTAGACTAAGCATAAATACTGTCATTTTTATGAACAAAAATCAGTCTTTTATTACTTAAGCTTTTCTATTCATAAGAAACTACCAATTATATGTTTCCTACTCATTTGTTTTTATTTTACTTTTGGTTAATGCTATTTGATGTTCAGAGTTATGCCAGAAAGTTTAACATGTCTTGTTTAAAGAAATAATAAACTGTCCATTGTTACTAGGTGCTGTCACCTCGAATACAATATTGAACAGTCTATTGAAGTAGTTATTGTGCTAATCCACATTGTTGAGGGTCTTCCTATCTTTATCTGACCCATTGTCTTTCTGAGCATCCAGTTCCTATCCACAAAAGATCTCATCCTACCAACCTAAATAACTATCATCTTCCTTTAGTGTTCATAGGGTTTTCAAAGACCTCTTAATTAGGAAGTAGATGGCCCAGTCTGCTTTCTTTTTTTTTTTTTCTATAGTTATATTTTATTAATTTTCATAAACATTTACAGAGATTTTGGGTTTCCATTCATTCATTGTTGCACTATTCTCTCTACCCTCCTCC
>NW_006399796.1:12969514-12972649 GCF_000299155.1 Elephantulus edwardii | reverse complement strand
GACAGACACATAGATCAATGGAATCGAATTGAGAATCCAGAGATCAACCCATCTATCTATGGTCAACTGATCTTTGACAAGGAGATGAAACCAGTCTGCTTTCTAATCTGTCTTAATTAGGGAGCTCCACCAAAACCTGTCCACTATGAGTAACTCTTTTTTTTTTTTTTAAATTTTTTTTTAACTGTGTCTTTTTTTTTTTTAATTTAGGTTGTTTATTTTTCATTTCAATGAACATCTACAGAGATTTTGGGTAACTCTTAATGTGTTTGATACAGAGTGGCATAGCTTTCAATTTCACAGCAACTCATGTTATCTCAGTACAGCAAAACTGACAGACAAGAGGGTGCAGTTGAAGTGCCCTTTTGAAGCAAGAATGTTGAGGCTTTGCCTCACATACTTTGGACATGTTACTAGGAGGTGCTATTCCTTGGAGATGGACATGATGCTGGGAAGGGTAGAGGGTGAGTGAAGGAGAAGAAGACCTTCAACCAGGTGGATTAACACATTGCATGTTGTAATGGCCTCTTGTGTGTCAGGAAGTGTGAGAATGAGACAGGATAGAACAGAATTCAGATCTTTTGTTCATAGGGCCGCTATGAGTTGTACTGACTTGATGACAACTAACAACAGCAACATCTCCAAAGTATCTGAGGTAAAGTCTCATAATTGCTTCCAAAGATACACTAGTTGTACTTTCTCCAAGACATATTTGTTCTTTTGGCACTCTATGGAATGTTCAGCACTTTTCTCCAACACCACAGCTCAAAGTTATCTATTCTTCTTCTGTTATCCTTATTTATTGTCCAGTTTTCAGATGCACAGCAAGTGATCGGAAACACGATGGCCTGAATCAGACTTATATTAGTCCTCATACTGACATCATTATTCCTCAATAATTTGAAGAGATCTCTAGCTGCAGACTTTCCCAGTGCAATATGTTTTCTGATTTCCCAACTGCTGGTTCCAAGAATGTTGATTGTGGATCCAAGTAAGATGAAGTTGTTGACAGTATCAATCATTTTTTCCATTGATCATGATCAGGGCTAAAAAAAAAAATGTTTTCTTGATCTTGAGATGTAATCCATATTGAAGGCTGTATTCTTACATCTTGTGCAATAAGTGTTTCAAGTCTTCCTCGCTTTCTGCAAGCAAGGTTGGGTCATCTGCATAACAGTTTATTGATGAATCTTCTTCCATTCTTGATTGAGGAAGACATTTCTGTTCATAGATTTCCAGCTTCTTGAATACTTTGCTCATGATCCAGATTGAATAGGTATGGGGAGAGAATACAATCCTGACACACACGCCCTTCTTAATTTTAAGCCATGTAGGATTTGCTCTGTTCACACAACAGCCTCTTGGTCTAGGTATGGGCAAATATTACACATTATAATTCCAAAGTTTAGAGAATGGAAAGAAAAAAGTTACCAATGTAAAAAGTTCTTGATTACTTATAAGTAAAATTTTTATTATAATCTAAAGGAGAAAACAGATGTTTACAGGGACAACAAAATACCATCACTAGTGTACTTATTTCTCTCACTTTAGTAAAAACAACAGTAAAACTGTATACTGATTTTGTCAATTGTCATGAAATTTGTAGAAGGAAGCCTTATAATTTCTGATTACTTGTAGAAAGTAAATGTTATCTACCACATCTAACTTTTAATGTTGAGATCATTTAAAACATGCTGCTGTTAGATTGTTAGGTGTCATTATATCAACTATAACTCATAGACAGTGATACATTGTTGTTGTTATTGTTATTGTCATTGTTGTTATGTGCTGTTGTCTGTGACTGATAGCGACCCTATGTACAACAGCCCTAAAGCCTGCCCTATCCTGTGTCAATCTCACTGTCTCAGATACACCCACCTCGATTACCTCAGTAACTGAATCAATCCACCTCATAGAGGGTCTTCCTCTCCTGTGCTGTCTCTTCACCCTGCCAAGCATGATGTCCCTCTCCAAGGACTGGTCCCTCCTTGCAACATGTCCAAGTTATGTCAGATGAAGCTTCAGAATCCTTGCCTCCAGAAACAGCCTGGTATCACCCTCTCTAGGATGAATATGTTTGTTTTCTTAGAAGTCCATAGTATATTCAATACTCTTCTCCAGCATCACAGTGCAAAGGCAACAATTCTCCTCCTATCATCCCTAGTCATTCATTATTCAGCTCTCTGATGCATAGCAAGTGATTGCAAAGACCATGGCCTGTATCAAGTGCCTCTAGAGTGACATCATTGCTCTTCAATACTTCAAGAAGCCTCTAATAGCAGACTTTCCCATCATAATAAGTCTTTTGATCTCCTGGCTGATGATGACAAGAGTGTTTATTGTGGCATCAAGTAAATTAAGCTGTTAACAGTCTCAATCTCTTTACTATCCATCAGACACCACAAATTGGCCCACTGGTGAGAATCATTGTTTTTTTGATACTGAGTCTCAATCCTTATTGAAGGCTGCAGTTTCAGCAAGCAGGGTTGTGTCATCTGCATAACACAGATTGTTGATGAATCTTCCTCCAACCCTGATGCCACTTTACTCCTCATACAACCCAGCCTCCTGGATAATCTGTTTTGTGTATAGATTGAGAAGGTCTGGAGATAGGACACATCCATTCCCAATTTTGAACCATGCAATGTGTCCTTGTCTGTTCTGATGACTACCTTCTGGTCCAAGTTTAGGTTTCGCATTAGCACCATCAAGTGTTCTGGGATTCCCATAATTCTCAGAGTTAGCCACAGTTTGTTGTACTCCACACAACTTTGTATAATCAAACAAGAAATTTAAACCTTACTCTGTCCTGTGCTATCCTCACAATCTCTGAAATGCTTGAGCTCACTACATTAACTCTGTTAATCCATTTGTTGAGGGCCTTCTACTCTTTCTTTGACATTTCCCAGCATGAGGTCTTTTCCCAAGGAATGGTCCCTTCTGACAGCAGGCCCAAAGTCTGTGAGACAAGGTTCCATCATCTTTTCCTCAAAGGAGTGTATTAGTTTTTGTTTGTTTGTTTGTTTTTTAAATTTAGGTGGTTTATTTTTCATTTCAATGAACATCTACAGAGATTTTGGGATTCCATTCATTCATTGTTGCACCCTTCTCCCCGCACAAACCCCTCCCCCCTCC
>NW_006399796.1:12942609-12968769 GCF_000299155.1 Elephantulus edwardii | reverse complement strand
TCCTCCTCCTCCTCCTCCTCCTTCTTCTTCTTCTTCTTCTTCTTCTTCTTCTTCTTCTTCTTCTTCTTTAAATTCTTCTTCTGTCTTCCGTATTCATTATCTGGCTCTCTGATGCATTGAAGGTGATTGAGAAGACCATGACCTTAATCAGGGTAATCTTAGTCTTCAAACAGACAACATTGTTTTTCAGTATTTTGGAGAAGTTTTTGACAGCAGACTTTCTCATTGCAATATGTCTCCTGATTTCATGACAATTGCTACTAAGGCTGTTGGTTGTTGATCTAAGCAAGATGAAATCATTGGCAACTTCAATCCTTTATATATCTTAACTTTGACTATTGGTCCTGTAGTGAGTACCTCTGTTTTCTTAAAATTGAGATGTAATCTATACTGAAGGCTGCAGTCCTTCATCTGTGGTAATTGTTTCATATCCTCCTCACCTTCAGCAAGCACGATTGTGTAAAATGCATAACACAGGTTGTCAATGAGTCTTCTTCTGATTCTAAATGCTACATTTCTCATCACAGAGTCCAACATCATAAATTATTTGCTCAGCATACATATTGAATAGGTATGGAGAAATGATATAATCTTGACATGCACACTTTTTATTTTAAACTATACAGTGTTCCTTTACTTTGTTCAGACAGCAGTTTCAAAGTCTATAGATTTCTCATAACCACAATTAAATGTTCTGGGTTTTCCATTCTTCCCAATGTTAGACATAATTTTTTTATGATACACACAGTCAAATGTCTTTGCATCGTCAATAAAACAAACAGACATTGTTTCAATATTCTCAAATTTTAGTCAGGATCCATAGGACAACAGGAAAGACATCGCTGATACCATGGCTTCTTCTAGACTTACTATAGTTCCCTATCAATGTACTATACTAGCCATTTTTGGATGAACTTAAGCAGTATTTTGTCTGCATGTGACATTAACAATACTGTTGATAATTTCCACATTCTGTTGGATCTCTTTTTTTGGGAAATGGGAATAAACGTGGATCTTTTCCAGTCAGTTAGCCAGGCAGCTGTCCTCCAAATTTCCTATCATAAACTGGTCCTCTTCAATTTTCATTCCTTGGCTTTGGTCTACAGAATTATTTACTCTTACATCTGTCATAAACACCCTGGAGAAACATGTAAAATACAATGAAAGAAGCAAAGTTAATTATCTAACTCAACACCTTCATCAAATAGAAAAAGAACAACAATCTAAATCCACAGACTCAGGAAGAAAGGCAATTTTAAGAACTAGAGCCTAGAATTAAAGAAATTGATGAGATCTAAAACAGAAAAACAATTGAAACCATCAACAATATCAGGACCTGATTTTTCGAAAGAGTCAATAAAATTGACAACCGTTGGCAAACTAAACAAAAGAAAAAAGGAGAAAATGTTAATAACTCAATTGATTAATGATAAAGGTGGGCTCACAACAGACTTAGAGGAAATTAAATCCATAATATCAGAACATTATGAAAAGCTACACTCTGATATATTTGAAAACTTAGAGAAAATGGACAAATTCCTTGAAATATATGTCCTACCCAGATTTACACAGTCAGATGCAGAACATTTGAACAGACCAAATCACAAAAGAAGAAATTGAACAGGTCATAAAAAAAACCAAAAAAACAAACCCTCTCCCACATGAAAAGCCCTGGACAAGATGGCATTGTGGTGGAATTCTACTAGACATTCACAGAAAATTTATGACCCTTCTACTTACATTGTTGTTGTTATTAAGTGTTGTCAAGTAGTAGGCTACTCATAGCTACCCTATGAATGAAAGACATGAACACTTGTATAACTTTCATCCTTTCTCCAGGTTCATAGGGTTTCTGGAGGCAAACTATTTCAGAAGTGGATGCCACTCCTGCTTCCAAGCTGGTTTTAATTGGAGAGTTCCACCAAACACTGACCGCCAGTGTTTAATGGGTAACCATTATTGCATTTGACACATCAGTGTCACAGTGTTCATCATAACAGTAACCATGAGTTCCCCCTGTACAGCAATTGGAAAGACCAGGGATATAAGACCTAGAAGAATGTTTGACCAAAAACAATTAAAAACAGGCTTTCAAGCCTTACCGAATTTAAGAACCAGAGCATGGTTCAAACTCCATGAGCTCCTTCACTCCATATTCCCCTATAATCATGCATTCTCATTGGCTCTCACCACCCAAAACACCCATCTGGGAACATTCTGCTGCTTCTTCAATTTTCTCCTATTCTGATGCCACATGTTTCTTCATATAGTCTTACTTCTTTAATGATTTGTCCACATACACATGAGGGAAGGATACATATATAAACAGAAAATGAACAAAGCTCTGAATCCTTTCTATAGCTATTATTATTTCTACAAGTTTTTAGACTTTTCACAGGCATGTCGTTTGGAAGTGGATGCCAGTCCAGCTTCCAAAACTGAATCAATCAGGGAGCTCCAACAAAAACTCCCCATAATGATTAGCCAATTATGGTGTTTGACACACCTATGGCCCAGTTGTCTGTCACGGTAGCAACTCTATGTTATTTCAGTAAAGTAAATAGAGAGGCCATCCTAAGGTCCAGGTTGAAGTGAGATTCACAATGCACTAGCTAGCCCTCAGCCTTCATGCATGGCCAAACATTTCAGTATTTTAACATTCCAGCATGCCCAAATGCTGGCGGACTCTGGGGCAGAGACTCCAATTCTTCTGGCAAGTCTCCTCTGCTGATACCCACTTAGGACAAAAAGAAAGCCATAAGAGCCCCAAGCATTTCGTATGTGTCCCTACTCAAGACGTGAGAAGCCATCCTAAGGTCCATGGACTTTAAACTGCTTGACTTGGGTTGGCAGCATAACTCTTTACCACTAGGCCACTGGAGCTCCCAGCTTTTAGTCCTTCTGTGGGTCAAATGGTTAATATACTTGGTTGCTGATATTTGACACTGTTGTTATTTTTTTAAATAGAAAAAGAAGGAACACTGCCAGAGACAATCTATGAAGGAAGTATAATCCTAATACCAAACCTGACAAAGATATTACCAAAAAAGAAAACCGCAGACCAGTATCTCTCATGAATATAGATGCAAAAATCCTTAACAAAATCCTTGTCAATAGAATCCAAAAGCACATAAAAAAAATAACTCATCATGACAAAGTAGTATTCAGAAGAGGTATCCAAGAATGGTTCACCATAACAAAAACAATCAACGTAATTCACCACATTAACAAAGCAAATAACAAAACCTTGTGATGTTAGCAATTGATACAGAAAAGGCATTTTATAAATCCAACACCCTTTCCTGCTTAAAATACTCAGCAAATTTGGGATAGAAGGGAATTTCTTTAACATAGTGAAAAGTATGCATGTAAACTCAAGATCCAATGTAATTCTCAATGGAGAATGGCCAAAAGCATTTTCTTTGTGAACAGGGTCCAGACAAGGATGCCCACTATCACCGCTTCTATTCAATATTGTATTGAAATTACTTGCTAGTGCAATATGACAAAGAAGGAAATAAAAGACATCCAGATATGCATGGAGATGGTTAAACTATGACTATAAGAAGATGATATTACAATATACATGGAAAACCCAAGGACTCAACGAAAACACTATTAGAGCTAGTGGACCAATTTAGTATGGTTGCAGGATAGATGATAAATATTCAAAAATAAGTGGGATTCTTCTACAGTAAAAAAGAAATCACAGAAAGAAACTAAGAAAGCAATACCATTTACAATAGCCAACCTCAAACTGAGATACTTGGAAGTGAACCTAACTAGAGACCCAGAAGACCTGTACAAAGAAAATTACAGAACATTTCTGTGAGACACAATAAAAGAACCACAAAAATGTCAAAATGTGCCCTGTTTATGGATAAGAAAATTTAGTATTGTGAAAATGGCAGTCCTTCTAAAAGCAATCTATAATAAATGCAATCTCAATACAGATACTGTACTCATTTTTCAAGGAGATCAAAAGGGAAATTTTAAAATTTTTTTGGAGAGGAAAGAGACCCTGAGTAAGCAAAACATTTCTGAAAAACAAAAATGAAGTGGGAGGCATAGCACTCCCTGACCTATTACATAGCAGTAGTAACCAAAACAGCATGATACTGGTGCAATGGTAGGCACATAGCTCAACAGAACAGAATCAAGAATCTAGAAATAGACCCATCTATCTATAATTAACTGATATTTGATAAGGAAATAAAACTTATCAAATGGGAAATTGACAACCTCTTCAACAACAAATGGTGCTGGCAAAATTGGACTGCCATCTGCAGAAAGCTGAAACAGGATCCACATCTCAGATTATACACAAAAGTCAGAAACCTGGTTGTAAAGCCCTAAACCATAATTTTCATAAAAGACAAACTGGGATCAAGTTTAGAATGCTTAATCTACGGTATAAAGATACTGCCAAATACAGCCAGAAATGCAGTCTGGAGAGGATAAAATTGATGAATGGGACCTTCTAAAGATTAAATTTCTGTGCTCATCACCAACTATTTCCAAGCCTACTGACTAGTCTCATAACAAAAGTTTACAGAATACTCCTGGGCTTCCAATATAAACAGATTGAGAGCCCCTTTACAAAATTGGCAAAAGACATGGAAAGTCTTATCACAGAGGAAGACATTCAGGTGGCCAACAGACACATCAAGAAATGCTCAAAATCACTGGCAATAAGACAGGTTCAAATCAAAACCACAAATGAGAAACCATCTCACCCCAGTAGCAATGGCAAAATTTAGTAGGGCAGGAAGCAATAAATGTTAAGGAGGATACGGAGAGGTGGGAACTCTCATACACTATTAGTGGGATTGTAAAATGGTGCAACCACTCTGGAAGACAGTTTCTCATTTCCTCAAAAAATTGAACATAGAAATTCCATGTGATCCAGCTATGCCACTAGTAGGACTACATGCCAAGGAAATTAGACCTGAGACACAAACGGAGACTTGTACGCCGATGTTCATAGCAGCATTATTCACCATCTCAAGAGTATTGAAACAGTCCAAATGCTAACTACAACCGGATGGGTTGAGAAATTGTTGTACATTCACACAATGAAATACTACACAGCTCTCAAGAGCAATGTAACTTGGGAGATACTGGAGAGCATTATGCTGAATGAACTAAACCAGTCATAAGGACAAATGCTGCTCAAGACTATTATTGTAAGAACAGAAGGATAACTAGTAAAATATGTATTGGAACTCAAGGGGGAGAGGGAATGAGTGAGGAGAGGTGAGGGTGAAATCATAGAAACAAACAGTTTATTGGGTGGAGGGAAGGGGAGAAGCAAATGGAAAAGATCTGGGTGAAAAGACAAGGTAATTTTGGGCAAGGTCCATGGTGATTTATTATAAAACATATTGCACGGGAACATAAGAATAGTGCGAAACACAATGTATATAAACTTTGTAAGCAAATCAATAAAAAAAATGAGAATAAAAGCCACAAAAGACCATGGCTCATCAGGTGAGTTTAGTCTTATTTAATCATTATTTTTTCCCCTTGGTTTACATACAGTCGTTCACGTACATTGTGTTTTTATATGTGCATTGTGTTTTATATAATCATTCATATATTTTATGTTTCATTTCTATACGTTATTTTTTATAAAATTAATTACTGTTGATTGATGACTATTATCACCTCATATTTTCAAGACCTCATTGTATCTTGAGGGCATTCCAATTGGACTGGATACACTCACTAAGTTGTGCCAAGAAATCTGGAGGACAGCCACCTGGCCAATTGACTGGAAGAGATATATTTGTTGCCATGCCAAAGATAGGTGACTCTACAGAGTGTGAAAATTATCTAACAATACCATTATTATCACATGAAAGCAAGGTTCTGCTGAAATTATCCAAAAATGACTGCAACAGCACATCAACAGAGAACTGCTAGATATGTAGGCTGGGTTTAGAAGAGGCCGTGGTACTAGGGATATTATAGCTAATGTTAGATAGATCTTGGCTGAAAGCAAAGAGTACCAGAGAAATGTCTTTATGTGTTTTATTGACTATGCAAAGGCATTTGACTGTGTGAAACACAACACATTATGACTGACTTTGAGAAGAATGGGAATCTCAAAACATTCATATTCAATTGTGATTATGTAAAACCTATACTTTGACAAAGAGACTGTCGTCAGAACAGAGCAAGGAAACACTGCATGGTTCAAAATTGAGAATGATGTACAGCAGAAAGGTATTCTGTCTCCATACCTTTTCAATCGATATGTGAAACAGAGTTAGGCGGCTATATGAGGAAGAATGTGGTATCAGGATTGGAGGAAGATTCATCAACAACCTGCATTATGCAGATGACAAAACCCTGCTTGCTGAAACTGAGAAGGACCTGAAACGCTTGCTTCAGAAGATCAAGGAATCCAGTCTTCAATATGGATTGAAGCTAAACATCAAGAAAACAAAGATTCTCACTCTTGGACCGATTGGCAGGATCGTAATGGTGAAGAGATTGAGATTGTTAACAGCTTTAGTTTGCTTGGTTCCACAGTCAACACTTTTTGCACCAGCAGCCAGGAAATCAAATTGCATTAGGAAAGTCGGCTGTCAGGGATCTCTCCAGAGTACTGAAGAGCAACAGTGTAAGTCTGGAGACTAAGATGTGCCTGATTCAGGCCATAGTCTTTGCAATTGCTTGCTATGCATCAGAGAGCTGGACAATGTCTAGGAATGTTAGAAAGATAATTGATGTCTTTGAGCTTGGTGCTTGAGAAGAGTGTTGAATATATCATGGACTGCAAGGAGAATGAACAGGTTCATCTAAGAGAGAGTGAAGCCCGCCTGACTCCTTGGAGGCAATGATTCTGAGGCTTTGTCTGACATACTTTGGGCATGTTGCAAGGAGGGACCAGTCCTTGGAGAGGGACATCATGCTTGGAAGGGAGGTGGGATGAAGAAAGATGGAGACCATCAATGAGATGGATTGATACGGTGACTTAGGTAATGAAGATAGGTGGGTTGGAGGCAGTAAAGTTGGCACAGGATAGAGAAGGTTTCAGGGCTGCTGCACATACGTTCACTATGAGTCTCAAGCAATTGATGGCACACAACAACAACATTATATCTTTCCCTTTATTCACTATTATGGTTTTTATAAAGGAGGTTAAAAGGCTATATATAATTCAGATTGGCAGCAGAGTAAAATTGCTTGGTTAGAACAGCTTCCAAAATATGCTCATTGGTATCTCAGTCTTCAGCATTATAGCTTCAGGCCAATATTATAAGTTTTATATGTCAACTATAACATATATCACCTTCCCCCCCAAGTCTTCCAACAAGCTTGGACAAAGGCTTTTAGTTCTGATTGTATGGGGCTGCAATCCCAAGGTCAGCTCACACTCTTGTCAGCTGTTTGGTGCTCTGCTGTGGCTGGTACCCCTATAGGCCCAGATCTGAGCGATGCAGGAATCTTTGACCTTGAAGCACTCACATTCTTCATTTTATTTTCTTTTTCTTTGGTGTTGGTAGTAATCTCAAATTCTGTTCCTGAATCCACTCCATTTAATGGCAAGACTAGTAAATCCCCTTGCAAATAGACCCTGTCTTTATTTAGTTGAATTTGTAGGCCCACCTTTGACCTTTGATTGAAGAGGTTCACATTTGAAAGAAAGGCAAACATGAAGAGAGAAGAAAAGACTTTGACCTTTTAAAACTACAGCACATTGTTTGGCTTCTGAAGCAGGGTAAAGTTGATGTCCATCACAGCTCCCTTCCAGGACTTGGAGTTAAAGGGAGCTAATAATTATGCTCACTTGAAGTGATCACCTGCATTCACTAGAGTGGAAAGAGGAGACATACAGCTCTGAGTAAACAGGACCAGCTTGGACATGTTCAGCACTGTCCACCTAGCATGCATAGATGTATAGATACGCAAAAAAGGGTTGCTGGCTTGAGGAGCAAGGAGTCATGATGACCTCTCTTTTGTTGACTTGGCTCTATGTGGGAGCAAAGGATGAGTTGAAGGGCCCAGCGGCTGTTACTCATTGAGACCTAGCCACACATGGCTGAGGATAATTGACCAGAGCCTAACCAGATGAAGAGAAGATGATCAATGTTGTTAACTAGTGCTGATTATGTTAATCTGATGACTTGCTCTGGACTGGTCTTTGTTGTAGATGCAGATGCTCAAAGTTTCCAAGTTTAACAGAGGATTCTTCAGCACAAGAGATATGTTTGTTCCATGAAAGTATTGGTTTGATAGGGTTGGCCAGATAAAACATTGGCTATCTAAAATGGAAATACTTAAGGCATGAGGCATGACATAGCTGGCTTACATGCTTTCACAAAAGTAGTTATTAAGAAAAAGATTGTAAGCTATGGTGCTGGAGAAGAATATTGAGAATACCATGGACTGCTAGTAAAACAAATAGATTTGTCCTGGAGAGGGTTAAACCGGGTGGCTCCTTGGAGGCAGGGATTCTGAGGCTCCGTCTAACTTACTTTGGACATGTTGTGAGGAGAGACCGGTCCTTGGAGAGGGACATCATGCTTGGGAGGGTGGAGGGACGGCGCAGGAGAGGAAGGCCCTCTATGAGGTGGATTGATTCAGTGACTGGGATGGTTGGGATGGGAGTGTCGGGGACGGTGCAGTTGGCGCGGGACGGAGCGGAGTTTAGGGCTGTTGTACATAGGGTCGCTATGAGTCGCAGGCGACTCGACGGCACATAACAACAACAACAACAACATGATATTGTTTGATAATTTCCACACTTGTTGGGTTACCTTTGTTTGGAATTGGAATAAATATGGTGTTTTCCAGTCAGTTGGCCATGCAATTGTCTTCCAGATTTCTTGGCACAACCTGGTGAGCATATCCATGGCACTATCTATTTGTTGAAATATATCAGTTGGTATTCCATCAATTCCTGGGGCTTTATTCTTTGCTGAGTCCTTAAAAGCAGCCTGCCCTTCCTCCTTCATCACCATTGCCTCTTACTCATATGGTGTTTCTTGAAATTCTTCTCTGTCCGGCAATTCTTTTTGGTTCCAGACACGCTGTATACTCCTTCCATCTTCTTTTAATGCTTCCTGGATGATTCAATATCCTGCCCATAGCATTCTTAAGTATTACAACCCACGGTTTGAATTTTTTTCTTTAGTTTCTTCACCTTAAGAAATGCCATGCAATTATTACCTAACTTGGGAGGGACTCGAGAGCATTATGCTGAGTGAACTAACTCAGTCACACAAGGACAAATACTGTATAAAACCACTATTAGGGAATGAGCATAAGGATCCAAGAGGGGTGGAAGAGGCCGAAAGCAAAGGGATGTGGATGTGCAGGAGAAGATTAATCATTGGGTTGTACACTTTGATGGGTGGGGGTGTAAGTAAAATTAAAAGAATTTGTTTGACTATGTATGTGAATTATGTAAATAAGCTAGTAGTTGTTGTTGTTGTTATGTGCCGTCGAGTTGCTTGAAAATCATGGCCCTGGACCCTGCTCTGTCCTGTGCCAATCGTACTGTCTCTGACACGCCCATCTCGATTACCCCAGTCACTGATTCAATCCACCTACCTCGTGGAGGGCCTTCCCCTCCTGTGCTGCCCCTCCACCCTCCCCAGCGTGATGTCTTTCTCCAGGGACCGGTCCCTCCTTACATGTCCAAAGTATGTTGGACGGAGCCTCGGAATCCTTGCCTCCAAGGAGCCACCTGGTTTAACCCTTTCCAGGACGAATCTGTTTGTTTTCCTAGCAGTCCATGGTACTCTCTTCTCCAGCACCACAGCTCAGGGGCATCAATTCTCCTGTCCTCCTTGGTCACTGTCCAGCTCTCTGATGCATGGCAGGTGATTGCGAAGACCATGGCCTGTATCAGACGCCCCTTGGTCTCCAGAGAGACACCATTGCTCTTCAGTTACTTTGGAGAGGTCCCTGGCAGCGGACTTTCCCATTGCAATGCATCTTTTGGTTTTCTGGCTACTGGTGCCGAGAGTGTTGACTGTGGAGCCAAGCAAACTAAAGTTGTAAACAATCTCAATCTCAATCAAGAAGGGATATGGGATGGTAGTAAATAACCCAGTGGGTTAGGGACTGGAGGCTGGTGATGAAATGCTTTCTAAAGCCAACAGATTGGCCATATGATAGGATGACAGATCAGAGTTAAGATTTTATACACTAATGGGAGTAATGAGGGAAAATGACCTTTGAAATCAGGTTTGAGGCACAATTTCATTACCTCTCAAATTTACTTCTGTCTGCAAGTCTCAGCTTGTTGAATGGTAAACTTGTTTGTTGTGAACCATATCCTGCAACCACCATCATTCATAAACCATTTTCATGTTTTCTAATACCATATTTTTATTATCTTTTAATAGACTAAATTAAAAAACCCATACAACAAATCCCAACTTGTCTTTGAGGTAGGCCAAGTATTATTGACAGTCATAATAAACGATATTTATAAACCAAAAAAAAAAAAAAAAAGATTGTAAAGAGAAAGTTAATTCTTCAAACACTTTACTCTTTAAACTGACTTTGTTGTTTAGCACCTTGGAGAAGTCTTGATTGTAGATTTTGCAAATACAACACATTTTCTGGTTTCTTGACTGCTGGTACCAACAGTATGGATTGTGGATCCAAGTAAGATGAAATTATTGAGTTTCAATCTTTCTTCCATCTATTACCTATATTGGTCCAGTGGTGAGAATTTTTGTTTTCGTGATGCTTAGATGCATATTGAAAATTGTAATCTTTAATCTTCTGTAGCAAGTACTTCAAGTCATCCCCACTTTCAGGAAAAATAAGTTGAATCACCAGCATAATGCAGGTTGATGATTCACCCTTTGATCCTGATACCAGCCTCTTCTTCACGAGTCTGTGTATGGAGTCAGAGCCTAGCTGGCTGCTCCCCACCTATCTGCCTAAGCCAAGGCCTGAATCCAGTGAGCCTGGAAGCTCCTTCCATACACATCCATATATGTGGCTGTGTGTATGTATATATGTGTATGTGTGTGTAGGCCTACCTTTGACCTCTGATTGAAGAGATTCACATTTAAAAGAAAGGCGAGCAAGAAGAGGAAAAAAAAATTTAAATTTTATGCTAGTTTATTTGCAAAATTTGAATACATTATTTTTGAGAACAGATTTTTTTCAATTTCCCTCACCCTCCACCTATCAAATTGTACAACCTCATGATTAATCCTCCCTTCCCTCTGCACATCCTCATCCTTCTTGGATCCTTATCCTCATTCTACAATAATGGTTTTATACAATATTTATCCTTGTGGGACTGAGTTAGTTCACTCAGCATAATGCTCTCCAGTCCCTCCCAAGTTAGGTAATAATTTACAAAGTTATTGCTCCTGTGTGCTTCATAGTATTCCATTGTGTGAATGTACCATAATTTCTCAATCCATTCATTTGTAGTTGGACAGAAAAATACTTTGACATTGTAAAACTACAATAAGCTGTTTGGTTTCTGAAGCAGGGTAAAGTTGGTGTCCATCATAGCCCCCTTCCAGGACTTGAAGTTAAAGGAAAGCAAATCCACATGCATATAGTGTAAAGAAAGATCACTGCCAACTCAAGGGCCTGTAGTTTGAAATTCAACAGCTGCTCTGCAGGAGAAAGGTGAGCAATCTATTCCATGTGATTTATTGCCTCTGCAAACTGTTGAACCACATGGTACACAACAAAAACAAATTATATTTTTAATGTAATATTTTCTAGAGTTGGTGCTGTTTTCTTGGATTTGACTATTTAGTTTCTCTTAAGTACTTTTCTTGAAACTAAAACAAAGGACGTGTTTTGAAAATGCATCCCACTGGTCACCAATCAGAAAGTTTACTACTAATACCTGGTTTTAGATTGTTCCTACTCTTGTATCATCACTTCCACCCTCCCCCCCTTTTTCATTTATGGTCTTATCACTGAGATCACCCTGATTGAAAGCAGTGGTTCTACAGCTGTAGAGTGAGTTGAAGACCTATTATATTTGGTTACTTATAATTTAGAATCCTTCATTTTATAGTATATATAGAACCTATTTTATGAAAGTGTGATTTATTTACTGAGATCACCCTGATTGAAAGCAGTGGTTCTACAGCTGTAGAGTGAGTTGAAGTTCTATTTTATTCTGTTATTTATAATTTAGAATCCTTCATTTTATAGTATATATAGAACCTATTTTATGAAAGTATGATTTAATTTATTATATATTGAAGAGCACAATTAACTTTGTATAAAGGTGCTTTCTTTCAAAGCAAACATAATTTTTAATGTTATCTAAGGATAACTATTGTTATTTTTATGTGCCATCAAGTTGACTCTGGCTCTTAGCAACCTTATACACAATACCCCTGAACTTTGCTCTATCCTGAGCCAATCTCACTGTCTCTGATACACTTAACCCTCACCAACTTTTAAAATTTAGCAGTCCTTGAAATTCTCCTTGTTTCATGTTTTATTAGTTTGCATGGTTTAAATGAGCAAAGGGTTCACTACAATCGTTATATTTTTACCTCTTGTAAAGGAGCTCTGAAAGAACAAAAATTGCCAAAAGAATAATAGTTCAAATCCACCCAGACACTCCATGGGAAAAGGAAAGACTGAGAGATTTTCCCTACCAAATACTACAGCTTAGAAAATGCTTTCTGGTTATAACAAGTTGAAAATATAATCAACAGCACCTAATAATAGGGGGGAAAAACCCATACACTCTGATCAATAAGTAGGAAAAATAGCTGCAAATATCCTTTAGTAATTGTATGAAGTATGAGTGCAGGAAAATCACAATTTGTAAAAGCTGAAATAAAACACTTGAAGATCGACATTTTAGGCATTAATGAAATGAGATGTATTGGCTTTGACCACTTTTAATCACACAATCAAAAGATACACTGTTCTGAGAAAGAAAAACAGAAATAATTGTGTTGCATTCATAGTTTAGACCATTTCAAGTTTTATCCTGGAGTACAATATTGTGAGTGAAAGACCTGTTGATAAATCTATTATTTAGGTGTACACATCAAAAGTTAAAGCAAAAGAGGAGGAAATTGAAGATTTTTATCAAATTTTACAGTACAAAATTAACCAAACACAAAATTAAAATGTGTTAATGGTAATTGGTGACTGGAATGCAAAAGTTGGAAACAATGAAGAAGGAATGGTAGTTGCAAAGTACAAACTTGGAGACAGAAAAGAGGTCAGAAATCAGTTGATCAAATTTTATATGTTCAATGATTTATTCATTGCAAATACATAAACAAAAGAAAAGTATTTTGCACCTAGGCCTCACCAGATAGGCAGCGTAGAAAACAGATTGACTAGATCTGTGGAAGAAGATTGAAGAACTTCAATATCGGCAGTCAAAACCAGGCCAGGGGCTGACTATGCAACAGACCATCAATTATTCATGTGCAAGTTCACATTGAGGTTGAAGAAAATAAGAATTTTCCGTGTCCAACGCTCAGACGCATAGCAAGTGACTTGAAAAACCATGGACTGAATCAGGCACAACCTACCTCAATCCTCAAACTGACATCATTGATCCTTATTAATTGGAGATATTCCTGATTACAGACTTTTCCAGTGTAGTACATCTCCTGATCTTTTCCCTGCTAGGACCAAGGATGTCGCTTGTGTATTTAAGTAAGATGAAGGCATTAAGGTTATCGATCTTTTTTCTATCATGATATTGCCTATTTGGCCAATGGTGAGTATTTTTGTTTTCTTGGTGTTGAAATGTTATCCATATTGAAAGCTGTATTCTTCAATCTGCTATAGCAAGCACATCAAGTCATTTTCACTTTTAGCAAGTTAAGTTTGTCTCTTCTGCATAACATAGGTTGTGGATGAGTCTTCCTCTGATCGGGATGCCCTTCTTCTTCATAGAGTCCAGCTTCTTGAATAATTTGTTAGGGTAGTAAGTTGAATAGATATTAAAAAGATACAATCCTGGCACACACCTTTCTTAATTTTAAGCCATGTGGTGTGTCCTTGTTTTGTGCACACAATAGCTTCTTGGTCTAGGTATAGTTTTTACATGAGTACAATTAAGTGCTCTGGGATTACCATTCTTATTAATGTTTTCCATAATTTGCTATGATCCACATAGTTAAATGCCTTTGCATTATCAATAAAACACAAGTAGACATATTTCTAGTAATCTTTAATTTTAGCTAGGATCTATCTAACATCAGCAATGATATCCCTGGTGTCATGGCCTCTTCTAAGTCCAGCTTGTACTTCAGGTAGTTGTCTATGTACTGTTCTAGCCTTTGTTGTTTTTTTTTTAATGATTATCATCACTATTTTGCTTGCAGATGACTTTAATAACATTGTTTAATAATTTCTACTATATGTTGGGTAATCTTTCTTGAGAATAGGGACAAAAATGGATCTCTTACAGTCAGTTGGACAACACCTTTCATAAAAAACCCAGAAATGGCACCTTTCCATATGGACCTTACCAGATGGGCTGCATAGGAATTAGATTGATGAAATCAGTGGGAGAAATCATTGCAGAAACTCAACATTAGTAGTCAAAACAAGGCCAATTTACTATGTACAATTACTCATGTACAAGTTCAAAGTGAGGATAAAGAAAATGAAAACAAGTGCACAAAAACCATATGATCATGAGTCAACAGTAAGGAAGAAGTTCAAGCTGCACTAAAGGCATTGGGAAAAAATAAGACCCCAGGAATTGATGAGATACCAATTGATATGTTTCAGCTAACAGATGCAGCCCTGGATATGCTGCCAGTTTATGCCAGGAAATTTGGAGGACAACTGCCTAGCCAGTAAAACTAGTCATTGAAAACTCTATGGCAAACCCTTCTACCATGATATAGACTGGGTTACCATGAGTTTTAGTCAATTAGATGACAAAAACTAGCCTTTGCTCTCCAGTGAGGTTTTGAATTTGTTTTTTATAAATTTTCCAAAAATTCTCATAGCTGTTATGTTAGGTGAATATTGTTGTTGTTACATATTATCAAGTTGGAGCCAACTCATAGTTGGTGTTTCAGTAGCTTTTCAGAGTCTGTGAATCATATGGGTCTCTCCTGTAGCAACTGATAGATTCGAACTGTCTGTCTTTAGGTTGGTATCATAGCTCCTTACCACCAAGTCACCAGAGTTTCCTATATTAAATAGATAGGAATTACAATGTTTCAGCATTGGATTGCTCACTGAAAAGTTGGCAATTTTTATCCACTTAGGGATCCTGTGAAGAAAATACTTGAAATTCTGCTGCAGTCAAGGCACTTTGGTGGCTTAGTGGTAAGAAATTGCACTTGCAAATCTAACAGCTGCTTTGTGGGAGAAGAATCGGCAATCTCTTCCTGTGCCATTTACTGTCATTGAAAACCCATTGGAGGGTCAGCTATGGGTCAGTTTGAACTAGAGGATACATAACAACAACCCCGATAGGGCAGTTCTCTGTTACACATGGTCACTATGAGTTGGAATTGACTCAGCAGCAACTAACAACAATAATAAACAGTTATGGACTCAAGAAATGTACACTTCCAAACTTGGTGAACTTTATCTATATTTTGGCACCTGCAGAAGAATAAATAGAACCACCAAATAATTCATCTCCAAAGGTCTTTGAAGGTTTTGTCAGAGTGGAAGTTCATGCAAACGAATGGATTGAGAAATTATGGTACATTCACACAATGAAATATTATGCATCACACAGGAGCAATAACTTTGTAAATTATTACCTAACTTGGGAGGGACTGCAGAGCATTATGCTGAGCGAACGAACTCAGTCCTACAAGGATAAATATTCTATAAGGTCATTATTGTAGAATGAGTATAACGATTCAGGAGGGGTGGGAGAGGCTGGAAGCAGAGGGATGTGGATGTACAGGGGGAAAAAGGAATTAGTTATTGGATTGTACAATCTGATGGGTTGGGAGGTGAGGGAAATGGAAAGAGTTTGAATTTGTGTTAGAAATTTGTAAATAAACTAGTGAAAAAAAAAGAGGGAAAAATACAATTGTAATCAACAGCTTTGACATTGGGCAAAAAAAAAACAAAAAGGTCTGCTGGTTGTGACTGAAGAGAGCTCTGGTGGCCTAGTACATAGGTAGTTATGGTGTTTGGTAACTCAAAAGTAGGATCTCTCTAAGTGGTTGAAATCCACCAGTCACTCCTAGGGAGAAAGAGGGACAAACTACTCTCTAGGAATTAAGAACTATGAGTTGGTTCAACTCAAAGCTAATGAGCTTGAGGGGTTTTGCTTTGTCTGTTTCTTTGTTTGAGACTGAACGGAATTAGCTATGTCCTACTCTGACCCAATAAAAACCTTCCCCTGATCTGGAGCTCCACAGAATAGAACTGAACATGTCTCCTACCCTCTGCCTTGCCAAAGTGCCAAGCTACGTCAGCTGTGGACAGTAACTGAGATTACAGGTTACACAAAGAGCAAGGGAGACTGGAATCCAAAGTCACTAAGTTCTCCTTAGAGATGTGATATAGTCAACATCTTTAGAAATAGCAGAGGCTTTTTTTGTGGCAACCCCCTACACCCTGATCATATTAACACAAAAACTGAGCCTTTAAATCTTTTATTTAGCTAGGATTGTTTCAATGGACTGGAAAGAGTCATAAGGTTTCAGCAGCATAAGGAAAAACTCCTTTGTGACTGATCCTTGCTGAATTTCACCCTTAGCACTTGTTGTGTGTGCTATTGCACATGAAAGAATGCATATATTTTACTCCCTTCACATTTCCCCCTAAACAAACAAACAAACAAGGCAAAAAATTAGAGAGGGTACCAGGGGAATAGGGGGCGGAGGGAATAAAAAAAATAACTTTGTCCTACTTAAAACAAATAAATTAGTCCAATGCTTGAATATTTTAAGAGAGGGGGGGAAAGCCTCCAGTGATTTACATCAAGCACACAAGCGTAGTCGCCCAGCTAAAATTTAACTGTGCTAAGTACATTCTGCTCCCTGGGAAGCTTTGTCTGGCAGCCCCAGGAGCATTTTCTTGATTCAGAGGGGCAAGGTTCTGCCCTCATAACTCACACCCCATGCCACACCACAGCTGCTCCAGGCTCCATCTCATCTTTTAGCTCTGTTCTCCTTGACTTGGAAATGAAAGGAAGAAGCAAGAAAACCAGTCCCCATAAGGCTGGCGGGGAAGTGGGAGGGGCAGGGAGAGGAGGAGGGAAGGAGAGAGGTTACACTGCTGTCAATCAGCGCCAGAAAATGCCATTTATGTGGAGCCAGCCCTCACTGAGGCAGCGGAAAGAAAACCCTCTGATAGGGCTCCTCCCCCTTCCCCTGCCACACTCTTGCTCATTACAGCTCTTTCTTTAAACTGCTGGGTAGACAGCTGGCAGCGCTAGCCTCAGAGGAGGCTGCAGTAAGGGAGCATATAAATTACTGTTGCATTTTACAGCTAAGATAAACTCAAACTGCAGGGTTATAGCCTGAAATGACATGAAGGGAAGGCTCCGGCAGGCCTCTCAAAAGAATAAGGAATAGTAAATGGATAGAAAGAGTTATTCGGGGACTATGGGATCATGCAGAAGGGTGGGGTGGGGGGGAATCTAAACAAGTTTTGTAAAATCTGCTGCTTTAGTGGGTCTTAAAGAGCTTATGTCAGCTTAATTCGGTGTGGTAGCATAATGTAAATCTATGGGAAATGGGGCTTTAGGCATATCTGCTCTGTTCCATTTCTGCAGATTGCCAAGCATGGCAATAAATGTCAAGTGATTATTTATTTGATCATTAGAAACTTCATTAGATTTTGATTTGATGCTCTGCAACTTCCCCCCTTCATTTCTCCACCCTCCACTAAATAAGAAAGCTCAGTTTTGAAATTCAATCCCACCAGTTTGATTGGAAAAAAATGTTATGAAATAAAATCTAGCAAACACCAGCATCTAGACGACAGCTCTCTGCATAAATATGGACTCTCTTCTCCAAGGAGCTTACAGCACTTGGCGAACAGGCTGAAAGACACAGTTTGGCAACAGCCCTCAAAATTTTGGAAGCCTTTCTAGTGTTTTGTTAGACACAAGGCTGTTTCTGAGGTGACTTCGAAGCTTACTGGCTAGAGAGTCTGTGCGTTCTTGGCTAACCAGTCTTAGATTCTAATTGTATGTGAACTCTCACACAGCTTTCTTGCATTTGACTTATTTGTAGTCATATTGCATGGAAAATAGTTTGGGGGGGACCTTCATTTGGCCAAGATTAATTCAGGACTCAACTAGATGATGTTTGGTATTGGTTTCACCTTTGCTCAAAGTATGAAACCTGAACCTTATTATCATCATAAAAATTATCTTTTAACTGTAGTCAGCAGTATCAGATATATTGTTTATAGCTGACTTTTTTTTTACTGCTGTTTCAGTTTCTCTGTGTTCCATACTACAATTTCCCTAAGAATTTTGTCTATTCTGGGAAACAAAGAGAAGACTTGAGAGAAAGTGCTGCAACTGGCTTGTTTCCTCAGGGAACAGCACTTGCATGTCAAAAGACCCACCGAATAGGAATTGGACTTACTTTCATAAAACCAGGGATTTAAGCACAGTGTGTGGTATGTATTATTGCCATGGAGCACATGCTGCAAAGAAGCATAAAGAGACAGGCTTTATCTCTCTGCCTGAAACCGTCTTGGAACCTTCTGGGAGTGCACATTTTAAAGCAAGAATCAAAACGTTTTCCCTGCACAACTGCAAATTGAAAATAGGCACTTGAACACAGGCGGAGATGTAGGGGAAGAATGACTTTGAAATGCCTACAACCCACCCGGAGCCACCCCAGGTCTGTCTGCAGACATGAACAGTATTCATCTACAGTAAAGGGTATGTAGCACTCGGCAGAAACAAATGACAGCTGACAAAAGATCCATTAGATGTCTGAACTTGCCTCTTGCCAACTCACACTATTTTTCTTTTTCTTTTATTCCAGAGTAAATAAAGGGCATAGATTTTTATTTCAAGAAGCACACGACAGCCCTAGATTTTTAGTTCTTGCTGTTTTCCTGTGGCACTATCCAGTGTATCACAATTGCAGCAGGAGTCTAAATGACAAATGTCTTTTATTAGCGTAAGTGGCATGAATCATTGAGGAAAATGAACTTACTAATGTATTAACATGCTGCATATTAACAACTAACAGCAAAAATCTACAGTCAAGAAGTCCTCTTTCTTTTGTGGAAGAGTCACTGTCATAAAAGCAAAACAAAGCAAACTTCTTTGTTGCCTATCAATCAATAGCACTTACTGGATGGGTTCTTGACACAGAGCTCTGCACTAGGTACAATGAGATGAGAAATCAATAGCCTTCAAGGCTCTATGATCCAGGTGGGAAGACAATCTGTGGAGGGGAGATAAACTTACCAACAAGGTCATTTCAGGAGAAGAAGGGGGCAGAAAAAGATATATCTCCTTAAAGAAAGTGTTTGAGGACTGAAGACTTCTAAGCTGTGAATAAGGTGGTCAAATGTGCTGTTTCTTCCCTCTGCCAGGGAATTTGAAAGGAGTTGAGAGATTGTTGGTAGAGACAGAAGAGAAAAAGGAGATGCCAATTCACAGAGAAAAAGATATGTTCTGGGCATAAAACAGGAGGTGGCTTAGTTTCAGCTGATCTCTGTGAGTGTAAACAATAGAGTGTTATTGGCTACAGGAACACAGAAGCAGGAGTTTTGGCAGAAGATGATAACCAAGTTGCAGAGTGCAAATTTGACATTCTACATAATAGGAAGCAATTAAGAACTGCTTGCTAGAGTGACATGGTTAGTACTGTCTCTTCTGAAGAAGTAGAGGATGGAGGTAGGCAGCAATTGCGCTATGCTCTCTAGGGCATCGATTGGCTGCTCAATCTATACATTTTATTGTAGGTGACTTGTACGTGATTAAGTTGTGATTATAGTTAACATTAAGGGAGTGAAAACTGTGTAGAAGAGTTCCTACCTTTCCATATCCTCTCCAGTATTCATTGTCTGCTGTCCTAGTAAGTGTTATCCCTGCTACTGGGATGAGATGGTATCTCCTTGAGGTTTTGATTTGCATCTCTCTTACTGCCAGTGATTCTGAGCATTTCTTCATGTGCCTATTTGCCGCCTGAATGCCTTCCTCTGTGAAAAGTCTTCCCATGTCTCTTTCCCACAATGGAATGGATTGAGAAATTGTGGCACATTCACACAATGGAACACTATGTAGCACTCAGGAACAATAATTTTGAAAATTACTACAATAACTTTGGGAGAGACTATAGAACACCATGCTTGAGTGTACTAACTCAGTCTCACAAGGATAAATACTGCATAGGACCATTACTGTAAAAACAAAAGGATAACTAGTATGGGGATCCAGCGAGCTGTGGGAACAAAGGACTGAGAGTGGTTTGGTGGGAAATCATAGAGTCACACAATTTGGTAGCTGAAAGGAGAGGGAGAATAAGGAAAATTGGAAAGATCCAGTAGGATCTGGAAAGATGGGGTAATGATGGGCATGGTTTAAGTTTGATGATTGATTTTATAACACATAGTGAATGAGAATAACTGTATTAAACACAATGTGAATGAAGGATAAAGTGAAACACAATGTATGCAAACATTATATACCAAAGTAAAATTTAAAATAAATAAATAACTAAACAAGAGACTGAAAATTATAGGCTTCACTAGCATCATCAGGTACATGAGAAAGGAGCCAGGAAGGAGCATGAGTGGAGACTAGAGGAACAGATTTCACTTTTGTTCTCTGGAATGCCAGTGGCTCTGACATGACCATTTCTTTGTTCCAGGTGCTGATACCACCTTGAGAACAAAATAGCAAAAAGTGGATGGTTAGAGCTTTCCTTGTAAAATAAATGTACAGATATAGACAGATAAGAAAATAGTATGGCCAAGCAAAGAAAAATGGATACATAACTGTGTAACCATAATTGTCTTACGGCACTGCTGTTCTTGCATGTTGTTGAGTTGAAACAGACCCCTAGCTGAGCCTCGAGCAGTTTTCAGAGGCAGTTAATTGCACAGTAAAAGATTTCCCCATCCTTCTTGTGCACAGCTGTTGGCAGATTCAAACTGCAAACCTTTGAGATTGCACTGGTATCCTATTAAAATGTGTGTGTGTGTGTGTGTCTGTGTGTATAGTCTCTTTAGCTACTTGCTTTTAGTTTGATGTAGAAGACGCATACCTTAGGACATACACTGCCACTTCCATGTCTTGACTTTTAGTCATACAAGAGACAGATCAAAGGGAAAAACAATAACACCTGGGCAGTACACACTCATTATAAAGAACATTCAAAACCAGGAGGGCAAAACTGACAGGTATAAAGTTTAGAAGACAGGAGGGGATAGATAAAAGGAAGAATGGATCCAGTACAGAAGAGGAAGACTAGCTCCACAATTCTGTTTCTTTGTGTGAATTACAACGTATGCCAAGAAGCAAAATGTGTTATAAACAGTTGAATGGGAGGGGGAAACCACAAATAATTTTCTCTATAAACTTTCACTCAAATAACAATAAAAAAGTTTTTTGTGTTTTTATTTTGTTTGTCTCTTTGTTTTTAAATAGGGTATTCTGTCTATGGTTATATCACCCTGAACGTGCCCTATTTTGTCTGATCTTGGAAGTCAAGCAGGGCTGGCCCTGTTTGGAACTTGGATGAGAAACTGCCTGGGAATACCTGGAATATTGTTAGTTTAAGATAAAAGAAAAAGAAAAGATAAACAATATATTCTAAAATAATATAATTAAAATAGAATATTATCCTTGCTCTCTAAAGAGTTACAAGGTTGTTTATGGAAATATAGAGCAAGTAGCTCTTATTTTCCTAAGCAATTACACTAACAAGATGTCACATATTTTGACTGACATAGATTTTCTTTCTTTTTTTTCCCACCCATAGCTCAGTGTCATGGAGTTGGCTCTCTTAGTAACCGTCTGTATTAGAGTAAAATAACTTCTGCTGTGTTTGAGCTCACTGATGCAGTCACTACCTCTCATTGAGAACGTTTCTCTCCTTCACTGACCTTTCACCTTTCCAAGCATGATGTTCTTTTGCAAAAATTTGTTTCTCCTTTTAGCTTGCTCAAAATACATGAGATGGCGAGCTCTGGTGGCCTAGTGGCAAGAATCTGCACTGCAATCCTAGAGATATGCAGTTTGAATCCACCAGATGCTCTGCTGGAGAAGGAGGGGCAATCTCCACCTGTGCCAGTCAGATTTGATTTGACGGTACACACACACACGCAAATAATAATAAAAATTTAAAGAAAAAAATACATGATATGAAATCTCACCATCCTTATTTCTAAGGAGTACTCTGGCTGCATTTCTTCCAAAATAGATTTATTTGTTCTTTTGATCACCAATGATATATTCAATATGTTTCACCAAAATAAAAATTCAAAGGTGTTTGTTCTTTTTGCAGTCTTCTTGTTCATTGTACAGCTTTCAAATGCATATAAAGCAACTGAAAATACAACAGCTTAGACCAGGTGTGCCACAGTCCTGTAGAATGCTATCTTCAGCAATGGGGTTATTTGCAACAGATTTGCCAAAAACCGAGTATTTTATTTGGGGTTTTTTTTTTTACTGTTAAATCTTTGACAATTTCAATCTTTTCTCCATTTATCATGATGTTACCCAGTTGTGAGCATTTTTGTTCTCTTTAAATTGAGATGGAATATACATTGAAAGCAGTAGTATTTGCTCTTCTTTGGTAATGTTAGCTACCTGGTCTTATCATTGCAGTGCTCTAAGGGACCCTCTCTCAATATTATATAGTCTGTGTATCACAGATTATTGATGAATCTTCCTGCAATATCGATGCCACATTTGTCTTCATCTAATCTAGTTTCTCTAATTATCTGTTCTTCATGTGTAATGAATAGTTGTGGTGATAAGATACAATTCTAACACTTTATTTTAAACTTTGCATATGTCCATGTTCTGTTCAAAGACTAATTCTGGGTTCATATACAGGTTCCATATGTGCAAGAAAGAAGTTGACTAGAATTCTCCTTTTCCTTCATGTTATTAATAATTTACAGTGATATATACAGTCAAATATTTTTTGTAGTGCATACAACACAAATAAACATCTTTCTGGTAATCTCTATGCTCAGAAATCATATTTCTTCTCACATGGCCTTTCTGAATTCAGTTTTCATTTCTGGCAGTTTCCTCTTGACATACTGCTCCAGCTGTTGTTGAATAATCTCCAGCAAGATTTAACCTGTGATATTTGTGAAATTTTTCAGTAATTTCTTCATTCTGTTGGGTCACCTTTTTGGAATAGATATAATATGAATCTCTTCCAGTTGATTTTCCTGGTATCTGTATTCAAAATTATTTTTGGGTAGAAGCTGAATTTGTCTAAAATTCAGGGTCACATCTGTTTGTGAAAATAGCTCAGTTGATATTTTCTCAATTATACAAACTTTACTTTTACCCATGACTTCAATACATCATAAAATTTTCACTTTGCTTCCATTGAGTCTTGATGACATTGTTACTTCCAGTAATGGCTTTATGTCAACCAATTCTTTTTGGTCCAGTTATTATCTACAATCTTCTTTTGATTCAATATTTGCCACTAGAATATTTTCTTATGGTAACTCTAGGCTTGACTATTTCTCTTGGTTCTTTCCATGTGGGAAATGCTAAATGTGCTCTTCTCTTTTGCTTTCTGCCTCCAGGTTTTTGCAGGTTTGATTATTTCCTTGGTTTTCCTGAGCTATCCTTTTTGGTCTTCTGTTCAGATCCTTTACAGTGTCATTTTCTCCTTTGGTTTTAGATTCTTTATATCATGCAACAAGTTTCATAATTGATTCTATTATCATTTTTACTCTTTTCTTTCTTTCTTTTACATCTTTTCAGTGATATTTTGCTTTCATTATACATGAACTTAAGACGTAATCCCATTGCTCATCTGATTTATTGTTGTTGTTGTTGTTAGTTGCAGTCAAGTTGAGTATGACCAATAGGGACCATAGAAATCTGCAACCCAAATCTTGACCTATTCTATGTCATTCTCATCATCTCTGATACTCTAGAGTCCATTGCTGAAGTTCCCATGTCAGTTCACCTCATTGAAGTTCTATCTCTCCTTTGATAACCATCCGTATTTCTAAGCATGATGTCCCTTTCCAAAGAGTAGTCTCACATAGCTTCATGGCCAATGTATGAAAGATGCAGCATCACCATCTTTGCCTTTAAGGAATTCAGGCTGCAGTTTCCCAAAGACGTACATTTTTCTTTTGTTGACAGTCTATGAGATATTCAATACTCATCTCCTGCACCATAACTCAAAAGTATCCATTCTTCTTCTATTTTTCTGACTCTTTCTCCAGCTTTCTGATGTGTAGCACATGATTGAGAAAAGTATGGCTGAATCAGGTGCATGCACCTTAGTCTTCAAACTGACAGCGTTTCTTTTCAATATTTTTGGGAGGTACCTGAAAGCAGACTTTTCCAATGCAACCAATGCACTTTCTGATATCCTTACTTCTGATAACAAAGATGTTGATTATTGATCCAAGCAAGATGAAATCATTGATAGCTTGACTCTTTTCTGCATCTATCATAATATTGATTGCTAGTCCTGTGGGGAGGACTGTTATTTTCTTGATGTTGAGATGTAATCCATACTGAAGGCTCTAGTAGTCCTATATCTTCTGTAGCTAGTGTTTCGTATCCTCTTCACTTTCAGGAAAAAAAATATTAAATTGATGACAACTTTAATTTTTCTCTACCACAGGGTTGCCTATCAGTCCAACGGTGAAGATTTTTGTTTTTTAGTGCTGAATGTAATCCATATTTAAGGCTCTTCTTTAGTAAGTTCTTAAGTCATTTTTTTTCTTAAGCCCTTTTTTGTTATCTGCATCACTCTAGTTTGTTGATGGGCTTTCCTCATTCTTGATACCCTAGTCTTCATCATATTGTTTAGCTACATAAATGATTTACTAGGCATACCGATTAGATAAGTATAGAGGAAGGATACAATCCTGATGCATACTTTTCATTAATTTTTTCCTCTCCACTTTATTTTTATTTTATATTGGTTTGCATACAAAATTCGTGTACAATATGTATCATTTATATTACATTTCACACATTTCTACATTCACATTATGCTGTCAGGGATCTCTCCAGAGTACTGAAGAGCAACAATGTCAGTGTGGAGACTAAGGTGTGCCTAATTCAGAACATGGTCTTTGCAATTACTTGCTATGTGTCAGAAAGCTGGACAATTACTAGGGATGATAGAAGAAGAATCTATGGCTTTGAGCTAGAAGAACAAACAGGTTCAACCTGGAGAGGGTGAAATCCTTGGAAGCACTCTACCCTCCCAAGTATGATGACAACACAAGAGAGGAATACCCTGGAAAAGATGGATTGACTCAGTGACTAGGGTAATAGGGGGTAGATGTGTCAGAGGAAATGAAGTTGGCTCAGGATAGAGTAGGATTCAGAGCTGTTGTACATAGCATGACTATGAGTCACAAGAGACTTGACAGCACATAGCAACAACAACAACAACAACAACAACATATCCCTCATGTACATTGTATTTTATAAAATTAATCACCCTTAATACCAGAGTCATTCATGAAGCAATCATAATCCTAATACTAAAATCAGGCAGAAAAATTACCAAAAAAGTAACAGACCAACTCTCTCATGAATACAGATGCAAAAATCCTTAACAAAATCCTGGCCAGTTGAATTCAACAGTACATCAAAAAAATAATTCTTCATGAACAAGTTATGAGATTCCTAATAGGTATGGTTCAACATAAGACAAATAATAACTGTAATTAATTACATTAACAAAGTAAAGAAGAAGAACCACATGATTCTGTCATTTGATGCAGGAAAGGTCTAGGCTAAAATCTAACACCCTTTCCTGGTCAAAATACTCAATAAAATAAGAATAAAAGGAAATTTCTTCAACATAGAGAAAAATATGTATGTAAAACCAAGAGCCAACATGATCCTCAATAGAGAAAGACTAACAACATTCTCCTTATGAATAGGAACCAGAGAAGCAAGCCTACTATATCCATGCCTATATAATATTACACTGGAAGTACTTACTAGGGCTATACAACAAGAGAAGGAAATAAAGGACAACCAAATCTGCAAAGTAGTGATAAAAATATCACTATATGCAGACAATATGCTAG
>NW_006399796.1:12934132-12935600 GCF_000299155.1 Elephantulus edwardii | reverse complement strand
GGTAATGGTGTAACAATGAAAGGTTGTTTTTTTTAAGTGAGCTAGTAGAGGGGGAATGTATGGAAAAGAGGTAAATGTGTAACAACGAATGAAAGAAAATCTAACTTTTCTGCAGACTTTCATCAAAATAACAATTTTTTAAATGTATTAAAAATAAATCAATGGAAGTTTGCTATGAGCCAGGTTCAACTGACAGTGATGGGTTTTGTTTATTTTGGTGGATCTGGAAGTGACCTAGTAGAACTGAATTGCTCTGGATCCCTTGTTCCCCTCTTGACTTCTAAACTCTAACCTACAGACTTAAGAAAGATACTCTCCTAGTGGCCTACATAAAATGTATTAATAATCACAAATGTTGAGTTTTAATTTATTTCACCACTTTAAAAACAATGGGCTAGAGTGAAATTGGCCAGTTCTGACATCCACTAACTTCATAAAGGGTCAGAGTCCCTTTGTGAACTCTACAATATTCCTGACACATAACAGTCCTATGAGGTCAGGCAAGTCCCACCCTCCCTGTACCTACCTTCTTAAAAAAGAATTCTCCCACCAAATATCCCTTCCAGGGCTCTCATTGCTCTGCCACTGTTTCTGCTAAATGGCCACACAAAAACTTACAAAACCATATTCTCAATTGAGGCATGTACTAGGGATGCAACATGTTTTAGTTCATTTTGGAAAATTAAGATAAATTTTTTCAGTCAGAACAGCTTCTCAGGTGTGCTCACAAGCCCTTTAAGACTTTGAGCCAGTACTTTGTCCTTGAGACTCTGAGCCAGTACTACAAAGCTCTTTCATTCCTACCAGTTTTAGAGTGGTGCTCCGAACTTGTCAAGCAAACTGAGGCTCTGGACTCTGACACACCTTGGCACACAGTTCCAGTTCAGCTCTGACTCCTGCTGATCTCTATCTCTCTGCTATCTCTTCTGTTGCTCGTGTTACTTTTGCCTCTATGTCTTAATGTCAAGCAGGAAAATATGGCCTGAAAAGACTTGGGCTACACTTTGGATTTCTTTTTCTTGCTGGGATCAAGGTTCCCATTTTCTTCTGCTTAATTTAACTTATCAGGATGGCAAAAATGACTAATCCACTCATGAATAATCTACACATTCTTCTTGTAGGTTCACATCTAAAAATATCCTATTTACCTCATTTATTTTATTACATAGCCTCACCTAGCCATGGGGTGAAAATCAAAGCCAATTACCTGACAGCTATTTTGAACAATCCATTACATCACAATCACAATAGCATGTCAGATAACAAATAATTTAAGAAATCCCTTTCGTCTTAAGGCACATTTTTTTGTTTTTCATTTGATGAGCAAAAATGTAGAGGGTGGGGAAAAAGAAGAAATAAAATTTGACTACCTTCAACCTTGCTCGCTGAAACTGAAGAGGACCTCATGCACTTACTGCAGAGTGTCAAGGACTGCAGCCTTCAATATGGACTGAGGCTCAATGTCAAG
>NW_006399796.1:12929961-12933903 GCF_000299155.1 Elephantulus edwardii | reverse complement strand
CATTGGAATAAATATAACTAGAGACACAAAAGACCTTTACAAAGAAAACTGTAAATCATTACTGCAAGAAACAGTAAGTTGTTATTGTACACCACAGAGTTAGAAATAAACTCTTAGCTGACCCTCTAGCAGGTTTTCTGTGGCCGTTAATCACAAGGGAGGAGATTGTTCATCCCTCTCCTACTGAGCAGTTGGTGGCCTTGAACCACTTGTCTTTGGAATTGCAGCACAACTTTTCATCATTAGAACACCAGAAACCTAACTAAATGGAAAAAAAAATCCCCTGTTCATGGATAGGAAAACTCAACATAGTGAAAATTGCAATCCTACCAAAAATAATCCACATATATAATGTAATCCCCATACATACATACAGCAAACTAATTTTTCAGAGAAATAAAAGGCAACTGGCAAGTTTCTTTGGAAAGGAAAGAGACCCTGAGTAAGCAAAGCACTTCTAAAAAACAAAAATAAAAGTGGGAAGCATAGCACTCTCTGATCTCAAAACCTATTACACAGCTGTAATAACCAAAACAGCATGGTCAATGACAAGCATATAGATCAATGGAACAGAATGGAGAATCCAGAAATTAGCCTATCTACTTACAATCAATCGTTTCTGATTTTAAACCATGCAACATTCTCTTGTTCTATTTGGGGAACCACTTCTTGTTTTATGTATAGATTTCACATGAACACAATTAAGTGTTGTAGGATTCCTATTCTTCTCAAAGTTAGCCACAGTTGTGACGTACATAGACAAACTCATAGCATAATAAAGTTTGGCAGGATGCCACCTTTGTTCTGAGTTCTATAAGAAATTTGTGGGAAAGTTTCCATGCGATTTGTGGCTCATCTTTTCTCACAGTCTGTGGCCTACAATAAAAGTTATGCTTAAGATTCTCTCAGCTCCTCATGCTTTTTCCCAATTGGCCACATTGAACTTGAGTGCCCAGCTTCTTCTGAAGAATAGGAATAGCACTAGGAATAGGGTTCAGATGTGACAACTGGCACTGTGAACAAGATTTAGACATTACACTCTGCTTTCAACCATGACTCATCTAACATGATATCCATCAGTGCTGATAGCCCTCCTACCAAGGTCTTTTCTGAACCTAGCTTTAATGTCTCACAGTTTCCTGATTGTACATTATTCCAACTGTTTTAAAATAATCTTCAGCAAGATTTTCCTTACATATGCTATTAATGACATTGCTCAATAATTTTTTCACAGTCATTTGAATCACTTTTTTTTAAAAATTGGAACAAATATGGATTTCTTCCAGTCAGTTGTCCATGTATTTATCATACAAATTTCTTGACAGAGGTTAATGAGCATGTCCAGGTCTGCATCTGTTTATTGAAGCACTTTAACTGGTATTCCAATGCAAAATGATTATTACCATAGCAGATTTGAGGAATGTTATTTTGGGTAGAATAATGGCCAAGTTTTGGGGTCTAATTTTAATTATATCATATGTATGTAAAAATGAATAAAGAACATCAAAGAAGAATTGGTAAATTTGAATTATGGCATTGACAAAGAACATTGAATGTGCCATGGACTGCCAAAAGAACAAAAAACATCTGTCTTGGAAGAAATGCAACCAAAATAATCTTTCCTTAAAAGAAAAGATTATGAGACATTAGCTCACCTGCTTTGAGCATGTTGTTAGGAAGGTAACAAAAAGAGAGGTAGAGCATTGACAAGAAGGATTAACATTTTAATTGCAATCATGGGCTTCAGCACAGCATAGATGTTGAGAATGGTACAGGAAAAGGCAAAGTTTCTATCTGTTATACATAGATCATTGCACTAGACTTGAGGACATCTAATAATAACAGTAATGATAATATTTATTATTTCCTGTTAACAAAGTGCTTATTCCTTCTTTTTCCTCTCCAAATGACAGCACTTTTTCATTTCATAAAACCTCATTCATACACCATGTCCTCAACAAGCATCCTCTTCCTGAGACAAATCATCTCCCACAGAGGTATCCTCCTTTCTTTCCTTCCACTTGTACACAGCACCACAATAGCATTTTGGTAGGAATGTGTCTAACCAATTTTCGGACAGAGCTCTTTTTAGCACATGCCATCTTTTAAATTTGTATCCACATAAATTAGCACAGGATCTCTTTCACATTAAAAGTTAATAGGTAAAAAATGTTAATAGGTAAAGTCAATGTCAGATTATTCAATAATCAGGGCAGGTGAGGTGAACACAGGCTTATTTGTGCTTACTTTCTAATCTATAGTGGACAATTTCACTTCAATTTCTCCACACCAAATATGTCCAATTGTTCACTATAGATTTGTAAACAAAAGCAAGCCTGTACTGCACTTGCTTGCTGATTAATCTGATCTGATGCTTAATAAACATTGAAGAAACAAAGAAAGAGTAAGTGAAAGGCAAAAAAATTAAATGTGATTATGAAGACTGGAATTTCTTTCACAGGTGGAATTTTTATTGTTGTTATTGAATAGGGAATAATTACCATCTAATTCCACAGCAAGGATAAAACATATACACATAAGTAGTCTAACCCTTTGGTAATTTTTCACCAGTCCATTAGCCTAGAGACATAGAAAATCTGTCTGTTATAGATCTAGATTTATTGAGATTAATGTGCATTTTATATTCAAACACAGTAAGAGTTTTTCCCTAAGGTTGCTAGTCAAGTACTTCAATGGCATATCCATGACACTTACCTTCAACAAGTAATGATTTATCTCCCTGGTCTCACTCTGAGTCTACGGTAAAACTGGAGACTTTTCTGAAGTTTCTTTTATGTCCAGCAAAACTGGCTGAGACTGGACGTGAAAGCTGTCTAAATACTCTAATCTATTCCCACCACACAGAGATGCAGGTTTCATGGCCTTTCTGTTTGCTGTCATGAATCACGATGCTGACAAGTCCGGCAGACCCATAACATTAAGTGCAAGCTGATAGGAATAACTTCTTCTTCCATCTATTGTGAATGTGTGGGGAAGTCCTTCCATGGATGGGAATGTCTGCCAATGTAAATGTAAAAACTTGGAAGAGACTGAAAGCCAGCCAATTTTATGTGATTTTCCAGGGTAAACAAAATTAGTTTTCTGCTATGAGAGTTCCCTAGCTTATTTTTCTTTAAAGCTGCTGCTTGCTGCCTTCTGGAAATTCTGTTGTGTCATTGCCATAAAGTCTATTAATTTTCTATTATTGGATTGTTATTATCATGGCCTTTATTATAATGAATAATAATGCTGTGTAACTACATAGCACCTTTCTTCTTGGATCATCCTGCTTAGCCTCATAAAAGAATTAATCAAGTTACACCTTTAAGGAAAGCATTAAGCTACTTCATTGTAAAAGCAAATTGTCTTTGTTTGCCTTGATTGGAATTGTGTGCAGTTTTCTAAAGAGGCTGGTTAAGATATCAGGGGAAATTTCAAACAGACCACTATTAAATGTGATTGGCTGGTCGCCCTATATTTTAACCACTTCCTATATCCTCCTCAAAGCTTTTTTAAATACTATGTAAGGAAAACAAATGTTTTTCTGCAGTGCAATGAGTTAATTAATGAACAGGTTGTGTATGTATATGCTAACTTTTTCCTCGGGGCAATATACATATATAAATATCTAGAAAGAGCCCTAGAAGCATATGGAAACGTGTATGGGACATTAACCAAAAGGTCTGAGGGTTGAATCATAAAGATCTTCAACCTTAAAAAAAATTAATGCCATTGTATGAATATACCATAGTATTTCTATCCATTCATTTGTTTATGGGCACTTGGTTTGCTTCCATCTCTTTGTTATTGTAAATAACACAAAAATAAACATGGTTGTGCATATATCTATTTGGATGATGCTTTTGGTTCTTTAGCCCTGAAAAATAATGATCCCATAATACAGTTACACAACATGGGTCACCTTGGAGGACATTATGTTCA
>NW_006399796.1:12911442-12924496 GCF_000299155.1 Elephantulus edwardii | reverse complement strand
GAGAGACAGGTCTTTAGAGAGGGACATCATGCTGGGTAGAGTAGAGGGACAGCGCAGGACGGGAAGACCCTCCATGAGGTGGATTGATTCAGTGACTGGGGTAATCGGGATGGGTGTGTCACAGGCAATGAGATTGGCACAGGATAGAGTACGGTTTAGGGCTGTTGTACATCGGGTCACTATGAGCCGCAAACGACTCGACGGCACATAATAACAACAACAACAACCTTCAAGCATCTCTTTGATTTAAATAGGTATTGTTATCATTATTAGGTGCCATCAAATCACCAAGAACTCATAGTGACCCAGTGGACAACATATCAGAATTTTACCATATCCTGTGCCGTTCTCCTGATTTGTTCATGCTCAACCCCTCTGTTACCTTATCAATCTATCACATTGAGGATCTTCCTTTCTTTCACCAATCCTCTCTATTTCCCCACATAAGGTCTTTTTTCCAAGGTGGGGGAGGGGAGGGAGAATATTGTCCTCCTGACAACTTAGCCACAGTGTGTGAGACCAAGTTTCACCATCCTTGCTTTAAATGAGCACTCTGGTTACAATTCTTTTAATAATTTGGCCATTTTGTCAATTATATATGCCTTACTTATTGCCTCCCGGACAATTCAAAGATACCAATTCCTCTGTAGCCTTCCTTAGTCTAACTTTTACATACACAGAAAACAGTTGAAATTACCATGATTTGGCCCAGACCTTTCTCTTTAGCATTTTAAAGAGATCTTTGACAGCAGACATCCCCAACGTACCTATCAAATAGATACAAGGTAAGATGAATAGAAATTGACCTTAGTAATGTTTTGAAGAAAACTTTCAACATTCTGAGTTTAAAATGCAGCAATAAAATTAAATCAGGTGAGCAACATCACATTACAACTATTTTTTTATTAATCTAATATGAAGGCATTAACTCAAAAGTAACCATATGGGCATAAAGTGATCCTTTATTTTGATAAGTCATTCTAGTTTATAGAAGAAGCCAAAGAGAGAAAAAAACCCATACTCCGTCTAAAAAAAAATATAAAGTTGCTGTATTTCCAAACAAATTCACTATCTCCTTACTTCAATCTCCCCTCCAAAAAATACTTACTCAAGGATTGTGTACTAAACTCTGAAGGACTCGTAGAAAAATAACTATAAAACCTAGCAGTGAAAGATTGGAAGTTGAAAATCCATGGAGGTGCAGATGTTTTTCATGAAGAGCCAGTAAGGGACAAATAACTAGAAAATATGGACTGAATTTTACCTGGACATTTACAGAAATCATCGAACAGGAAGATCTGCAATTAACTTCATACAATGTATTTCATTCATGATTTGTTTGAAAGGATATTAAGATTAGAATAATCCCTGAAATAAATAATTTTATACTCCCAAACAGAACAGCATTTGCACAGACTTACACTGTAATTGATATTTAAATGTCTTAATTATTATCTCTGGTTGATTTCCAAAAGTTATACTTAATTTGCTGAATTGTCACAAGACATTTTAATGAGAAATAAACTATGTAAAGGATTGCTTAGTCATTCACTAAGAATCTATTTTGCATTACTAAGTGGTGGACATTTCTCTTGCTATTGTTTAGAAAAATTAGAAAATATTACAATCGTTAGTTAATCAATTTAGTAACACTAGGAGAAGGATGAATAATCTCCTCCCGTGTCATTACTATCTCTGAAAGCCCACTGGAGGGACAGCTATAGATCGGTTCTGCCTCTGTGGTACACAACAACAACAGAATAAGACAACAGAGAGTTGCCCTATTAAGAACAACAACAACAATAAAATATAAAAACCATGAGGAAGCTTGTGGAGACAGATAGCGAAGACAGCTCGAAGACCTTGAATAGGTTTTTTAGGCATGAACTTACAAATTTTTTTTTATAAAATGGGTTTTATTTTAATGTATTTCCCTTTCCTTGAGTTGCCATCTTTAGAAGTCAATAATTTTGACAGCAGGCGGTTAGTTACTCAATAAGCAAGATAAGCAAGTTTACTTGTGTTTACATACGAATCTCTCCTGAATGATTTCACATTGGTTTCACCACAAATATGTGAAACTGTTCACTAACGATCAGCACGCACAAGGAAACCCACACATACGATGCTCAATGAAATACTCTGTTCCAGGTAGGGATTGCTTTGGAAAGAGGTTTTTGATTCCACAGGAAAATATCCTGGGGTTAAGAGAGAGACAAATGCCAGCCATACCTGGGAGTAAAATCTTTGATGCAGTGATAAGATGTGAAATTGTTGCTACAGACTAATAAATAAGCAAAAGTAAGTGTGTGCTTCCAATACTGCCTCTGACATTGTCTCCATGTCAAATAACAAAGAGCCATGGACATGTTTACTGCTCTACTTGTGAGGCTAATAAGTCTGTTCAGCTTTACAGGATGGTCCGAGTAGTTAATTAAGAGCCAGGGGAACTGGGTTCTACTGAAGAGAGAGTAGTTTACTGTGAATGTGAGGTGAGGTGGCTTATGGCCAGGGCTAACACATTAATCCCAGATCGGTTAACCAGTACAGTTTAAAGAACAACAACATCTAAATTGGGCTTTGAATAATTGATGGTCACAAGTGAACTGTTAAAACAAAATCTTCCCTCTTCAAAGCCTGTATGCCTGTAATTGCTCAGCTTATTTCATCTCTGATTAGATTCAAGTTCTCCCAATATTTTTTCCCCCTCTGAAGCATGAAGAGGTACATCAGTGAATCATTTTGGATGGAGGGGATAGAAAAATCTTCTACTTTAATGAGGTCACCAACTCAACATCAAAATAATAATAACCATGATTTTACTCTTTATGTATATATGCACAAGGGGAGAGAAAGAAAAACCAAATATTACCAATTTTTCTTGAGGGTCTTGGATATGAGGATTTTTTTCTGAGGGTCTTGGACATGAGATTGTACTGTGAAGGTGTCCACCAAAATAGTGACATAGAAACTTTTAAAAATCTTCTTCATAAAATGCTGCTTTTAAAAATGTAAAATTTTAGAAATACAGTGATTATAAGTAATCTCACAACATGATTGAATAAAATTCATTTACAAAGTTATGAATCCCTTTCTTTGATGAAAAATGGCATTTATTCTAACTTTGTCTAGTCTTCAGATAGAGTGTTATCCACAGAATTGTATCTTAAAGAGACTTTGCAGAATGCAAGTGATTTCCCATTCCCTCTTCTTCTTGTGGATTATAGAGGTTAGCACTCTCATAATTTCCACAGAAACAGTTAATGTTGAACTTTTAAAAACAGATAGTGGTAGTGAGGGGGAGAAAAGGTGAAAGGGCAGTTTGGAGATAAATGACTCATTCACATATGGAGATGCCATCTAAATGCTGAAGGAAAAAAATGTTAAAGATGCTGCATAAGGTTTTGTAAACTTTGTAATTGTTAGATTTTAAAAAGTTATGTCAGAAGTTTTAGTGTTAAATTTTAGTCTTTAAATATATAAATGTGTTAATACACCTATATTTGAGTAAAAAAACTACAAATTGCTCTTTAATTCTATGAAACATCAGGCTGCTATTGAGATCATTGCTATGTGTCAATCGAAGAATTAGCAGATTCGCCTGTGAATTTTGCACTGACCTTTTGGAGTACAGATAATACATTGGATATGAATATTAAAACTCATTTCTGTAAGAGGAAAAGTTAAACAAACAGTTAAGAGCTGTTGTTGTGTGTCTTCGAGTCAGAACCTATCCATAACTGACTCTTCAATGTTAGTTAATCCCACGGGAAGAGATTGACCATCCTTCTCCCGCAAATTCAAAACAACTTGCCTTTAGGACTGCAGCTCTGCTTCTTATCACTAGGCTATCAGAGCTCTCCCAAACAGTTGAGAGAGTGGGTTGATTTTGTTTCCACTTTGAGAATTGTTAGTGGGTACCTTGTTGAGATTTCGTGTAACAACTAGAATCATGAGAGAATGCATGACTAGAACATTTAGAAGAGGTCTCTCCAAGCAGAAGGTTGTTGGTATGTGCCATTGAGTCATTTGCAACTCATAAAGACCCTATGTACAATAACTCTGAACCCTGTCCTATCATGAGCCAATCTCTCTGTGTCTGATACACTTACCCCTACTATCCAGTTAATGTGTCAATCCATTTCACCTGGGGTCTTCCTTTCCTGCACTGTCCCTCCACCTTGATGTCATTCTCCAAGGACTGGTCCTTCTTGGCCACGTGCCCAATTTATGTGAGATGGACCTTCAAAATCCTCACCTCCAAGAAGTAGGCTGGTTTCACCTTTCTCAGGACAGACCTATTTGTTCTCTTGGTAGTCCATGGTATGTTCAATACTCTTTTCCAACATCACAATCTAAAGGCATAGATTCTTCCTCTATCATCCTTATTCATTGTCCAGCTCTCTGATGCATAGCAAGTAATTGTGAAGAGAATGGCTCTGATCAGGCACATCTTAATCTGCAGACTGACATCGTTGCTCCTCGGTATTCTGCAGAGGCCCCTGACAGCAGACTTTCCCAATGCAATTGGAATTATTGCTAAAATGGAAGAATCACTGCCATCTAGTCAATTCTGACTCATAGCAACCCTCCATCAGATTGTAGGGAGCAGACACTCTATCTTTCTCCAGAGGAGCCACTTATGAATTAGAATTGTCAGAGATAGGCAGCCTTTTGATTGGTAGGATAGCATGGTAAGGACTGGTGGACCAAGAAGACTCATATGGTTAGAAAACAATGTGCAGATAAAAAAGTTGTAAGTAAGAAAAATAGCTTTGGGCAAGTTCACAGATTTTTAAACTTTGTTTTGTTTACGTCATTGTAAGGATTTTTTACATTGACTCTGAGTGAAACAGGATACTGCTAGATCACTGGTCCTCAAAATATAAATGCAAAGACAGCATTAGCTGGGAACTTGTTAGAAATTTAAAGTCTCAGGCCTTTCCACATAAAAAATTCCAACAGTAGGGTCCAACAATCTCTTTCAGTAATGGTTTATGGAACCCCTAGAAGTCATACTTCTTGAGTAATTTCCAAGTTCTCATAAATACGAAATTCTTAAGGTGGAGCACTACGATAATAAATTATTTTAATTAAAACAATGTCATGATGCATCTTGATCATTTGTCTTTAAAAAGTTGAACTGAAAATTCTGTATTATTCTTTTCAAAATATGACAGAGACAATTTTGAGCTTACTAATGACCTGTAATTATCCATTAACAATTACCTTTTTTTCTCTGTTGAATTTAATGAACATTCCATGGCCAGGTTTGAATTGGTTAAGACTGTAAAAGAGTTTTGTATATAACCCAAGGTGGGAAGGCTATGTATTTTGTAATTCAAATAGAAGTATACTGGAAGGTAATAGAAGAACTGAAAATTATTAATGTAAAAGTTAACTGGAATAGGTGATAAAGTAAGATTTTCCTGGAAAACAGAGCCATATAAGGCTACAACTTGCTATTTTATTTTATAAGACATTACAGTCCATTTTGGGAGCTCTGGTGGTCTACTGGTAAGAAGCTGTGCTACGATCTCAAAGGCATTTGGTTCAAATACTACATGCTCTGCAGGAGAAGGATAGGCTATCTCTTTCCCTGTAAATAACTGCCTATGAAAACCCACTGGTGGGTTTTCTGTAGGTGGGTCAGTTCCAACTACATAGCATACAACAAAAACAACAGTCTATTTTAAAGAATTTTACTTGAAAGAAAGAAAGCTACTCTAACACCAAACTTGGGTTTATTGAGCACTAACGACTGAAGACCAGACAAGATGGGGAAGAATCGTGGATATGATACATGAAGAAAGCAAAGCTCATTGAAAATTTGGCAAGAAAGAAAAATCCAACATGGATGTCAGAAGAATCTCTGGAACTTGCTTTTGTTCCCCCCCCCCCCATATTTTATTGGTATTTGAGGGAAAGTTTACGAAGCGAATTTACTTTTCATTCAAACAATCTTACACATTCTGCTTGTTAATCACAATTATTATGTTAATTGCTCACTTACTGTAGATTGCTTTTCCCTTCACATACATTAATGTGTTTATTATCTATTAGCTAATTTTTACTCCCTTCTCACTATCTTTCCATCTCTAATAACCAATCAAGAATGTTACTTCCTGTGGTTAAATTTTTCTTAATAATTCCTGTTTGTGTGCGGGGGTGGGGGTGCAGAGATTTGTTTGTTTGTATTTGAGGTTTGTTGTTGGTATTTTGCTTTTGAATGTTGCTTTTGTTGTTAGGTGTCATCAAATCTAATACAACCCATACTGATCCTATGAACAACAGATCTGAACCCTGCCCTATCCTATGCTTCTCTCACACTTCCTGACACACTAGAGCCCATTGTGTCAATCCACCTCCTTTACAGCCTTCCTCTCTTTTACCAACCATCTCCCTTTCCAAGCATGATGTCACTCTCCAAGCAATAGCCACTCCTAGCAACATGCCAGAAGTATAGGAGATGAAGCTTTACCATCTTTGAATCCAAGCAACACTCTGGCTGCACCTTCTCCAAGATATCTTTGTTCTTTTGGCAGTCCATGGGATATTCAGTATTCTTCTCCAACATCACATTTCAAAGACATCAGTTCTTCTTCTGTAATCCTTATTCATTGTCCAGCTCTCAGATGTATGACAGTGATCAGAAAGACCATATAATTAATTAGACATACCTTAGTCCTTAAACTGACATCATTGCTCAATAATTTAGAGATGTCCCTGACTTTACAGTTTTATAGTTTTTGAACATTGTTATGTGCCAATGAGTCACTTGTGACTCATAGCAACCCTATGAACAACAGCACTGAATGCTGCTCTATCCTGAGCCAATCTTATAATCTGTGACACCTGTACACCCATTACCCAGTCACTGAGTAGCTCCATCTCATTGAAAGTCTTTGTCTCTTGCAGTGTCCCTCCACCCTCCCAATGATAATGTCCCTCTCCAAGAACTGGTTCCTCCTTGCAACATACCCAAATTATGTCAGATGGATCTTCAAAATATTTGCCTCCAAGAAGCAGACTAGTTTCACCCTCTCTCTCTCTAGGAAGAACCTATTTGTTCTCTTAGCAGTGCATTGTATATTCAATACTCTTCTCCAGCACCACAGCTCAAAGGCATCAATTCTCTTACTATAGTCCCTAGCCATTGCTCAGCTTCCCGATGCATAGCAAGTAATTGCAAAGACCATAGCCTGGATCAGATGAACCTTAGTCTCCAGAATGACATTGTTGCTCTTCAGTACTCTGGAGAGGTCCCTCACAGCTGACTATTCCAATGCAATTTGTCTTTTAATTTACTTGTTGCTTGTACGAAGAGTGTTGATTGTGGAGCCAAGAAAACTGAAGCTATTAACAATCTCAGCCTCTTAACCATCTATCATGATGCCGCCAAATGGTCCAGTGGTAAGAATCTTTGTTTTCTTGATATCGAGCTTCAATCCATATTTAAGACTGCAATACTAGCTAAAGTGGCTAAAAGAGCTAAATAGAAGATTTCAAAGGACAACTTGAAAAGTGAAAATATTATACTGAATGTGAGAAGACCTGAAGTCAGATGATCAAAAGAGGAAAACACACTTAGTATTTCTTAAACTGAAAGAAATAAACAAAAAGTTGAAGCCTTCTGCTATAATTTCGAAAGATTCTGTGGAAAAGTTATTGAACAATACATACACATCAAGGGAAGATGGAGAGAATACACCAAATGCTTTTACTAAACAGTATTGGTTGAAGTTCAGCTATACAAGGGGATAACACATGATAAAGAATCAAATCCAAGCTGTACTAAAGGCCTTTGGGGGTGGGGTGGGGGTGGGGAATGAAGGTTCCAGAAATTAACAGAATACTAATTGAAATACTTCAACAAAAGGATGCAATGTGGAATCACTCACTCATCAAAGTCAAGACATTTAGAAAAACAACTACCTGCCCAACTTCCTAAAAGAAATTAATATTCATTTCATTTTTAAAGAAAAGTAAGCCACCAGAACACATATTATATAGGACAATATCATTAATTTCATAGACAAGTGTAGTTTTCTGAAGATAATTACAAACAAGGAGTACATTAACTGAGAACTGCCATAAATCATAGATGAATTCAAAAGATGGCAGAGAACAAGGTGTATCTTTGATAATGTCAAATGGATTTTGGTTTAAAGCAGAAAATACCAGAAAGATATTTACCTCTTTTTCTTGACTATACAGAAACATTGACTATGGGGATTACAACAAATTATAGATAACATTGCAAAAAAGAGGGGAGAGATTTATAAAAACTGATCTCATGTAGAAACTATTTGTAAAACAAGAAACAGACATTTAATCAGAACAATGATGTGGTTTAAAACCAGGAAAGGGGCATGTATTAACATCAGGAAATGTGTGTGATAGGGTTGTAGTTTTTCACCACTTGTTTAACCTGTTTAGTGAGCAAACACTTTGAGATATATAACTATATAAAGAAGATGACATAGGAACAGGAAGGAGACTCACTAAAACACTACAATATGCAGAAGACAATAACCTTGCTAGCTGGAAATGAAAACTTGAAACATTTATTGATGAAGTTCAAAGACTAATCTTCAGTATGCCTTGCACTTCAAGAAAATAAAATCTTCATAATTGAGCTAACAAACATGGTAAAGATTGGGATCTTAAATGATTCCATTTTACATGGAACTATGATCAACATTCTAGGAAACAGAAATAAATTTCAACTGACATATTATACCGGATAAATTCAAAGAAATGTCAAGAATCTCTTTAAAGTACAAAACAGGGAGGAAGTCCCTTTAAACATTAAGGTGCAATTTGACCCAAATTACAGTATGTTCAAAATCTTCTTCTGTATTAAAAAAATTGACAATGAATGAAGAATAATGAAAAATATGAAATAATAAAAACAAATTAATACCTTAAATTATGATAGTGGAAAAGAATGTTAAATATTTGGACTATACCAGAAAAAATAAGTAATGTGTCTTGGGGGAAATACAGATATAATGTTCTTTGGAAGGGAGGAGATGAGATTTTGTCCTTGGGACATCTAATTACAGGGTACCAAGGCCTGGGAAAAAACCATCATTCTTGGTGAAATAGTTAAGGAAAAAGAGAAAAGAATTGACAACTTGTTGCCGGTTCAACAAGTTGGATTGACACAGTGGCTATAACAGTGAACTCAAAGGCAATGTTTTAGAGAATCATGCAGATTCTGGTAGTGTTTAATGTTGTTTTGTTGTACATAGACATGCTATCCATCAGAATTGACTGGATGCCATCTAACAGCAATTGTCAAGAGAGATTTTTCCAATTTAAGGGAAGAGGAAGAACATTTTCTTCGTGTAGAACTTTTCACCTTCCATTAGCAATACCCAGCCTACAGTTCTCAGGAGAGCTTTCTCACTTGAAAATATAGACAATTTACCATACATAATCTGACATGATTTAAGATAAAGCTGGAACAAGAATGGGATTTTTATGGATGCCTGACCTTTGGTCTAGCTCATTTCATTACCAAGTATTTTACTGCTGACATTTAGTCTGGGCCAAAGTTTGTTCCAATGCATTTCGAAAGCATGACATTTCACCATGTGGTATTTTGCTTTTGATTAAGGTGCTATAGTATTAGCTACCTTATAAATTTAATAATATTTAAATATTTTATATGAAAATGCTCTTTTTAAAAATGTGAAGGTATGTAAAGGTAATGTCTAATTTGACATAAAATATTTAAATGAGAAAAATCTCAAGAGTGAAAAGATACTTTTAGCAAGGGTGAGCTGAGATGCATTCTAAACAGGTCCCAACCAAGAAAGAGAAGATGAACTGTACAGCTCATGATCAGGACATCTCACTGACCCTATGATTCATCTCACTGAATACCTCAGGTCACATTGAACCGTGGTTACAAAACTGAAGATGAAAATGTTCACTATTAAGAAAACATCACTAAGAAACATTAAACCAGGTGAAAATAGAAAGAAACACGTAGATAACTCTGGGAAAAAGAGATTAAGTTTCTTTACTAATGCTTTGATACTACTAATATTAAAGCTAATCCAGAGGCAGTCCCAAAGACTATCTGCATAAAAGATACCTGGGAACACATGGAACATGTAGATTCATAGGTTGCCTGACAAAACTGCTGAATCAGAATTTCTGAGGACAGGACTTAGGAATCTACATTTTAATAATCACTTTAGATGATGTTTGCACATATTAAAGTGTCCCATTAGTGTCCAAAAAGAAAATAATTATTCAGGACCACAAAAGGTAAAGATAAGGCCAGGGTAATTTTGTATCATTAAAATGTCTTTGGTTAATCACTGAAAATCAGGAAGAAAGAGGAAATAAAGAAGTATACCAAACCCCAAAGGACTCACTAAGAAAATCAGAAGAAACACTAAATACTCAAGAAGCAACAAAATTATGGTTGAGGGGTTAGAGCTAAGGGAGTCTACCAGGAGATCAGATCCTTTGGGATCTTACAAAGTTACAGTCTCATGCCACTTTTTTACAGTCTCATGTTATTTTTACAAATCAATGAGAATGCCCACCTCTAAAAGCATGAGATAAGAGCTGACATGCTGAGGTGCTAGAGAGCTGCTTTCAAATCTTCCTGAACAAAAACTGTTTAAATTAGTGCTCCAAGTCTTCTGCCACTACACAGACAAAGGAGGACAGTAAGAATTGAGAGAAGACTTCATCAGGAGAGAGACACTTTTCCCCAGAGCCAGCACTTTCAGAAGGAAGAGTGGGGAGAAGGGCCTGCAGCTGCCCTGGAGAAAGGCTCCTCCAGTTGGGAATCTCTGATGCTATAAGTTCAATCCAGGAACCAGTGAGGACAATAGAGCTACTAGTAGGGGAGAGACTCACTTTCACAACTAGTACTCTGAGGTGGTAGAGAAAGAGCTACTTCTCAATCCCCCTGGTTAAGCTGCTTAAGGGGAATACCTAGTCTTGCACCACTCTACCACTCCTCAAACAATGGAAAAAATGGAGTTTGGAAGAGGGGACTACAATAAGGTGAGATTCCTTCAGGATTGCTCTGAAGACCAGAGAAAACCTGAAGGACTTTAAGAAAGACAAACTTCCAATAGAGTGAGATACCACTACATAAATTGAATATGTTAGGCTGGCAGCTAATAAATAATATCATAAATATAAGAACTATCAAAATCTTAGGCAGACACTTATCAATAAAAACTTTACATAGTGCCAAGAAGGCATTCATTCGATTCAAACATTGTGAAAAACAAATTAAGCCTTCCCCAATAAAAGCATACTATAGGCCCAAAGAATAATCCAGAGTAAGGAAGGCAGAGATATATATTGATATGGAGTCAAGAATAGCTACAGAAGAAGGTACAAAGGATAGAAGAAACAATGTTGTTGTTGTTATTGTTAAATGCAGTCGAGTTGCAGGCGAGCTCATAGCGACCCTACGAAGGACAGTCCTCAATGCTTGGGTGTCTTTCATCCTCTCTCCAGGTTCATAGGGTTTCTGGAGGCAAGCTATAATGGAAGTGGATGCTACTTCTCCTTCCAAGCTTGTTTTAATCTGGGAGCTCCACCCCACTCTCTGTCCACATTGGATAGCCAACCATTAACTCATTTGACACATCAGTGTCACAGTGTTCAGCCTCACAGCAACCACAAGTGACCACGGTATGTCAACTTGTACACCAGGGCTATAAAACCTAGAGGAATGTCTGAACAAAAATGATGAAAGACAGGCCCGAGGGCTGTGGATTAAAAGTCACCCATAGCTTTCTGTCCACTGGGACAGCTGATTTCTTTCTGTTGTTGTTGTTGTTATGTGTCATTGACGCATTTGCAACTCATAGCAACCCTATGTACAAGAGCCTTAAATGCCGGTCTACCCTGTGCCAACCTCGCTGTCTCAAATACATTCATTCCCACCACTCCACTCACAGAACTGATTCATCTCATCAAGGACCTTCCTCTCCTGCACCATCTCTCCACTCTCCCAAACATGATGTCCCTCTCCAAGGACCAGTCCCTCCTTGCAACATGCCCAAAGTATGTCAGATGAAGTTTCAGAATCCTTGACTCCAAGGAGCATTCTGGCTTCACCCTCTCCAGGACAAACCTGTTTGTTCTCCTAGCAGTCCATGGTATATTCAACACTCTTCTCCAGCACCACAGCTCAAAGGCAACAATTCTCTTTCTATCCCTATTCTCTGTTCAACTCTCCGATGCATAGCATGTAATTGCAAAGACTATAGCCTGGATCAGGCACACCTCAGTCTCCAGCCTGACATCATTGCACTTCAGTACTCTTGAGAGGTCCTTCACAGCTGACTTTCCCAATGCAATTTCTCTCTACTTTGATGTTATTAAGTGCCCTCAAGTCACAGGCTACTCATATTGACCCTATGAAGGACAGTTCTCAATGGAGAAACGATAGAAGGTAGAAATAAAGTGGATACCCTGGAGGCAGAGAATCAGGAAAAATATATTGTATATATTATTTGAAAAGCTATGGAAGAAGGTGCAAATGAATGAAGAAAAAATGAAAGACAATAAGAAACAAAATTTTCCAGATATAAGAAGCCAGAAGAAATATATCAATGCAGAGGAACTTGAACAATTACAGAAAAAAACCCACAAAAGATGAAAGAAAGAATTGAAACTATAGAAAAAGAGGCACAAGAACTTAAAAAATCATCATGATGTAGAGAAAATACAACCAGCACAGCACTGGAAATACTGGAAATGCAGTCCAGAGTATTAAGACCGAAATGACAGATGTATCCAACATACTGGAGGAACAATAAATTAGAACAGAAGAAATGGACCAGGGAGACAGTGAGTTGACAGGCTATAACAGCAATAGAAACATAAGAGAAGGAAAAATCAGAGATGAGACATTAAGAAAATGAAGACAATATTAGAATCATGTTGAATAATATTAAAAAGAACAACATAAAGGAGGTCTGGTGGCCTAGTGGCAAGAAGCTGCACTGCAATCCCAGAGGTTAGCGGTTCAAATCCATCAGAGTTTCTGCTGGAGAAGGAG
>NW_006399796.1:12887720-12906168 GCF_000299155.1 Elephantulus edwardii | reverse complement strand
AAAGAACAGATTAGAAGTGATATATGATTGAGTATTATGGTTAGCACAGGAATCCAGAATTAAGGTTGCATAGAGAATTGTACTCGGGGTGGGAGGAAGGGACGTGGGAATTGTATACTAATGAAGGAATTTTTTTTTTCTTTTTTCTCTCTTCGGAGGGGGAATCGAGCTGGTGGGGAGGGGTGGAAAGGGAGAAAATTGCGGCTATGAATGAATGGAAATCCAAAACCTCTGTAAAAAAAAAATAAAAAATTATTTAAAAAAGAGATTCAGGTACTAAGAATCAAGAAGTAAAATAAATTTTACTTATAGTCCCTTCTGGCACAGGGAAATTTATACAATTGAAATTGGGCAAAGCAGTTGATCATGCCAAAAAAAGAGACTTCAGGGATGAAATTTATTTTCTGCTTTGGAATCAAGTGTTATAATTAAGGTATTGGAACTCAATGATTATGGAACTATAATACAAATTATAAAATTATAAAATTAAAATATACTGTGGAATGTCCTTCGTGCAAAGACATCAAAGGAAAGCCAGAAATAATAGAAAAAGAAATATAGCAAAATGGGAATGATAAATCCTGAACTGTCAATAACCATACTTAATGTGAATGGAATAAATGCACCAATTAAAAGAAAAAGAGTAGCAGGTGGATTAAAACAAAAAACCCAAAAAATAAAACAAAAGAAAAAAACCAAAAAAAAAAAGAAAACCAAAAACAGAAGCCAAACTATATCAATATATTGCCTACAAGAGACACATTTAAGAAACTAGGAGAAAGAGAGACTAAAAATCAAAGGTTAGAAAAAAAAATATACCAAGTAACTGACATCTACAAAAATTAGGAGTGGTTTAGAATTATAACCACCATAAAAAATAAGGAAGAGCACTACACGATAATCAAGAAGACATAACCTTAGTCAACCTTGTTGTTGTTGCTATGTGCCATCGAGGCGTTTGCGACTCATAGTGATCCTGTGTATAAGAGCCTTAACGCCGTTCTATCCTGTGCCAATCTCGTTGTCTCAAACACATTCATTCCCACCACTCCACTCACAGAATCCATCTATCTCATCGAGGGGCTTCCTCTCCTGTGCCGTCCCTCCACTCTCCGAAATATGATGTCCCTCTCCAAGGACCAGTCCTTAGGCACCAAATAATAGACCTGCAAAATACATAAAATAATGGTTAACAAAATTGAAGAAAGAAATAGACAGCTCCACAATAATGGTAAGAGACTTTAACATATCACTCTCAGCAAAGGATAGATCCACTCAAAAGAAACTTAATAAAGATGAAGAAGATCAAACTTATAAAATCAACCAATGTGACTTTATAATGTAAACTATACAGTCAGCTTGAGTCTGTGATGTATTCAGTGTTCTGCACTCAACTAAATGTCAGTTTACTTTCTTCCCAAGTGCACATGCTATATTCTCTAGAACTGATAATAATTTAGGACATAAAGCAAGCCTCAACAAATTTAAAAATACTGAAATAGTTCAAAGTATCTTCTCTGACCACAATGCCATAAAACTAGAAATTCTTGAAAAGAGGATAAAGTTAGTAGAACCATTCACATGGAAACTAAATAACACCATGATGGAACATGATTGGGTTACAGGAGAAATAAGAAATGAAATTAAAAAGTTACTCAAATAAATGAAAATTAAAATAAAATATATCAAATCCTCAGGGATACAGATAAGACACTGTTCAGGGAGCAGTTCATAACAATAGTTAAACAAAAAAAAAAGAAGAAATTAATGATCTAACTAATTTCCTCCATCAAGTAGAAAAAAAACGAATCATATAATCCCACAAGCTCTGAAAGAAAGGAAATTATAAGGACAGAGCTGACATGAATGTGATAGAAATGAAAAAAACAAATGAAACAATAAACAAGACTAAAAACTAGTTCTTTGAAAAATATCAATAAAAATTAAAAAAGCATTGGCAAATTTAACAAAAGAAAAAATGAAAACACAAATAACTTGATTAATTAAGGACAGACGTGACATCATAGCAGAACCAGATGAAATGAAATCTATAATATTGGAATATTATGAAAAGCTATAGTCTGATAAATTTGAAAACCTAGACAAAATACACAAATTCTTTGAAATTCATTCCATCCCCTGATTGATATGGACAGATGTAGAACATTTTAACATATCCTTCACACACACACAAACAAACAAACAACAACAACAACAAAAAAACCACAGGTCATAAAAAGACTCCCCCACAAAGAAATCCAGGACTAGAAACCTTCACCAAACATTCAGTTCTACCAAATATTCAGAAAAGAACTATCACCAATTTTACTTAAATTATATAAAAAAAACAAACAAACAGAAAAAACAGGAACACTCCTAGAGTCAATCTATGAGGCAAGCATAACACTAATAACAAAACCAGTTAAAGACATTATCAAAAAAGAAAACTACAGTCCAATATCTCTCATGAATACAAATTAAAAAATCCTTAACAAAATCCTGGCCAATGAAACCAAACAGCACATCAAAAAATAATTTATGATGACCAACTGAAATTCCTAACAGGTATGCAAGGATGGTTCAGTGTAAGAAAAACAAAGCAATTAATAGTATTAACAAAGTAAATAACAAGAACTATATGATTTTTGCAATTGATGAAGAAAAAGACATTTGACAAATATCCAACATCCTTTCATGATTAAACACTCAGCAAAATATGAATAAAAAGTAAATTGTCTTAACATAGTGAAAAGTGTATACATAAAACTAAGAGCCAAAATCATTCTCAAACAGGAACCAAACATGAATGCTCACTTTACCCCTGTTTAATATTTTATTGTAAGTACTTACTAGGGCAATACGACAAGAGAAAAAAGAAGAAGCATCCAGAACGACAAAGAGGTGGTTAAAATGTGACTATACGCACATGATATGATAATGTACACAGAAAACTCTAAGGGCTCAACTAAAAAACTGTTAGAGATAGTATATCAACTTAGTAGAGTAGTAGGATTCAAGATCTATATACAAAAGTCAGTAGAATTCCTACTATAACAGAGAAAACACAGAGAAGGAAATGTAGGAAACAAAACCATTTTATATAGACAGACACAAATTAAACCTACCTAGAAATACAAAAGACCTTTACAAAGAAAACATTTTATTGTTTTTCTTCAGACAAAAAAAAAAGATCTTTAATAGGAAAATGTTCCCTGTTCATTGATGGGAAGACTCAATATAGTGAAAATGAAAATCCTACAAAAAGCAATATACATATTTAACACAATCTCAATATAGATACTAAATTTATTTTTCATAAAGATAGAAGAGACAATTGGCAAGGTTATTTGGAGAGGCAAGAGACAAGAATAAACAAAGCTCTTCTGAAGTACAAAAATGAAGTGGAAGGCATAACACTTCCTGATTTCCAAAACCACCTGTACAGATGTAATAGTCTAAAAAGCATGGTAGTGGTATAATGACAGATATATAGACCGATGGAATAGAATTGAGAATACAGAAATTAACCTATCTATCTATCTATATGGTCAACTGATATATGACAAGCAAACAAAATCTATCAAATGGGGAAATGACTACGTCTTCTACAAATGATGCTGGCAAAACTGGATTACTACCTGCAGAAAGCTGAAGCAGGATCCATCTTACACCATACACAAAAATAAAGTCAAGGTAAATCAGAGACATAGGAATAAAGCCCCAAACCATAAAGAACATAAGAGACAAAATAAGACTAAGCTTAGAAAACCTAGCCTATGGTAAAAAGAAGCTGACAAATACAGCCAGAAATGCTCAGCCAGAAGATAACCTCAATAAATGGGACTTTCTAAATATTAAATACCTGGGCACATCAAAACCTTTTTCCTGTAGGGTGAAAGGAAACCTACTGACTAGGGGATAACAAAACAAAACATTTGACAATACTATCCCAGACACAGGTCTTATAATACCTGGGCCTCCACAAGAAAAAGACTCATAACACAATTACAAAAGGAGCAAAAGACACAGAAAGACTTATCACAGATGAAGATATTCAATGGACAATAGACATGAAGAAATGCTCCAAGTCACTGGCAATAAGAGAGATGCAAATCAAACGCACAATGAGATACCATCTCACTCCAGTAGCGGTGTAAAGTTTCACAGAAAAGCAAGTAATAAATGTTGGAGAGGATGTGGAGAGAGTGGCACTCTCATACACTGTTGGTGGGATTGTAAAATGGTATAACCACTCGGGATGGCAGATAGATGATTCCTCAAAAAGATGAACATACAAATTGCATATGACCCCAGATATTCCACTGATAGAAATACAATCCAAGGAAATTAGATCTGCTACACAAAAGGAGATTTGTATACAATGTTCATAGCAGTGTTATTCACAATCACAAGAAGTTGGAAACAGCCCAAATATCCCATCACAATCAAATTGATTGAGAAATTGTGGAACATTCACACAATGGAATACTACACAGCACTCAAGAACAACAATTTTGAAAAATTCTTCATAACTTGAGAAAGACTGTAGAGTACTATGCAGAGTGAACTCAGTCTCATAAGGGAAAACGATGCATAAGCTGATTATTATAAAAATAGAAGGATAATGAGTAAAATATGTATTTGTGTCCAAGAGGGGAAGGCATGGGAGCACAAGGGTATGGTTGAGGAAATCAAAGGGTCACATAATTTGGTAGGTGGAGGGAGGAGCAAAGGAAATGGGAAAGATCCAGTGGGAATCTGAAAAGATGGGGTAATGGTGGATATAGTTCAATGGTGATTAATTTTATAAAACACAATATATGGGAACGATTGCATAAAGCGCAATGTGCATGAAGGAAAGTGTGAAACACAATGTATAGAATTTAGTATGCAAAACTATATAAAATAAAAATATAAAACAACAACAAAGAAATGAACTGGCTTACTTGCAATGGTTTGCCAGTTGCCAGTGCTGTCCATCCAGAGTAGACCTTTCACGATGTCAGTAAAGAACCTTGGTGGCACATATTAACACACACATGCTCCTTATGTCACTTCCAATTCATCTTAGATTGTCAGCAAGGAGAACTTGCGCCCATATTAATAGCTTGAGGTTTGCATCTAAGCCAAGAAAAATAAACCCTGCTGATAGCTCTGTGGACAGCTGGCTTACCCTAAGTAGAGCCAAAAGAGAAATACTTGACTTCTTGTATTTATAGAAATATTACAGTATCCAAGAAAGAAAACTGGTGAAAAGATGGTTTCTATGTTTCTGTTTGGGAGCTTTATTTTGAAAATATAATCAGGATTGTCATTACACATGATTTTTACTATAAACAGCAGAAAAAAGTGGAAACACTACTAAGATAAAATCATGATAAATTTCAAACATCTCAACATCTAGTCATGCTTGAGAGAGGAGGAGCTCATGCATTTTTTTTATGTTTCTGAAGACAAAGGAAAAAATTAAGATGTGGTTTCTGTGACACTAATTCTGATCAAAAAGCAGAAATAACTAATGACAAAAATATGATTAAATATTTTAGAAACGGTCATTTTTGAAAGAAATAAACGCTAGCTATAAGTAGACAGGGCACTGAGATACTGAGATATTTAAAAAGTAGATTTCAATCCTATGTAAAAAAATGAGTTTATCTTTTATAGGAGCCTTTAAAAAGAATATTGTGCACGAAATGTGGTAGAAAATTTGAACTTTGGTTCATGCCATTTTCACGCAAATGAAGAAGGACATGTTTCTAAGGGAACTCATTTAGCTACATAGGAAATGTTCTCAAAAGCTTAGAATATAAAGGAACATGTAGTAGAGGTCTACAAAATGGGCACATGACCTGCTGTGAACACAGAAGATCACTGTCAGAAAAGCTACAAGTCAAAGGAAATATAACTGTAGAAACTGCTGAAGACCAGAAAAATTCTTTCAAGCTATGCCTAGGCACAGACTGTGAACAAAGAAGTGACAACATCACTTTCTTGAAAAGCACAGTGTTCTCTTGAGAGAAAATTTATATTATTAATTTATTAAACTTGATCATCACAGTTCCTGCCACCTATAAAATCTGATGTGGTGGTGGTGGTCAGGTGTCCTCAAGTTGAGTACGACTCATAGTGAGACTATCAGCCCTGCACCAGATCTATCAAAAAAAGGTCTATCTGCAAAAGATCTATCCTGCACTATCATCATACTGCCTGACACACAAAAGCCCTTTGCAGCAGTCACCCATGTCAATCCACCTAGTCTAAGGTCTTTCTCTCCTTCACCAGCTTTTCACCTTCAAATCATTATGTCATTCTCCAAGAAATAACCCCTTCCAGCAACATGTCCAAAATATATGAAAGCATTCTGTCTACACCCTCTCCAAGGCATATCTGTTCATTTTCTTGGCTGTCCATGGGATGTTCAGTCCTCTTCTCCAACACCACAACTCGAAGGAGTCAATTCTTTTTCTCTAATCCTTATTCATTGGCCAACTCTCAGATGCATAGCAAGGAATCAGAAAGACTATGTCCTGAATCAAAGACACTTTAGTCCTCAAACTGACATCGTTACTCCTCAGTATTTTGAAAAGGTCCCTAACTGCAGCTTTTTCCAGTGCAATGTGTCTCCTTACTTCCTGACTGCTGGTACCAAGGGTGTTAATTGTGGATCCAAGCAAGATGAAACTGTTGACAGTTTCAATCTCTATCCATCGTGATGCTGCCTATCAGTGGTAAGTATCTTTGGTTTTCTGACATTGACATGCAATTCATACCAAAGGCTATATACCTTGATCCTCTGCAACAAGTGCTTCAAGTCCTCCTCAGTTTCAGCAAGAAAAATTGTGTCATCTGCATAACAACAGGGGTTACTGAGGAATCTCCCTCCAATCTTGATGCCACTCTCCTCTTCAGAGCCCAGCTTTTCAAATAATTTGTTCAGCAAACAAATTGAATAGTTATATAGAGAAAATATATACTCCTATCAATATACCTTTTAAATCAAATTCACAAATCTGATAAACATGTTGATAAATGAATGCATGGAGCAAGGGTATAGGTGGTATGAAGAAACAATTTAAAAATAGAAAATTTTGTGGTATAAATATAATTTTTAAAGACCAAATGTAAACATCAAAAACTTGGAATTAATAATGATTTTAAAATTTAATATCTTTCTGTAGTCTAAGAAGTATTTATGACGAAGTAAGAATTGGATAGTATGTTGCCAACATGGTAAAAACTAATGCTCTGTTTTAAAAGTGTAAAATTTAGAAGATAAAATTAATGTGTTACTTAAAACAAACAATAAGGAAGAATGACTATAAGGAAAGGAGTGTGCCAAGGATGCATCCTGTCTCCATACCTCTTCAATCTATATACAGATCAGCTCATTCTGGAAGTAAAGTCTTATGAGGAAGAATGTGCCATCGCGATTGGAAGAAGACTCATCAGCAACCTATGTGATGCAGATGACACACTTTGTTTCCTAAGCAGAAGAGGACCTGAAGCACTTGCTGCAGAAGGTCAAGGACTGTAGTATTAAACATGGATTGAAGCTCAACATAAAGAAGACAAAGATTTTCACCACTGGGCCAATTGATAGCACCATGATAGATGGAGAAGAAATAGAGGTTGTAAACAGTTTTAGCTTGCCCGGCTCCACAATCAACCCTCTTGGTACCAGCAGTCAGGAAATCAAAAGACAAATTTCATTGGGAAAAATCTGCTGTCATGAACCTCTCCATTGATATGAAATATGATGTCAGTCTAGAGTACACCTAATCCAGGCCACTGTCTTTGCAATTACTTGCCATGCGTCCAGAGAGCTGGACAATGACTAAGGATGACAGAAGAATTGATATCTTTGAGCTGTAGTGCTGGAGAAGAGTCTTGAACATACTATTGACCACCAAGAAAACAAATCTGTTCTGTCTTGGAAAGGGTGAAATTAAGTTTGTCTTTGGAGACTAGGATTTTGAAGCTCTGTCTCACATACTTTGGGCACATGGCCAGGAGAAACTAATCCTTGGAGGAGGACATCATGATCGGAAAAGTGGAGGGACAGCACATGTGAGGAAGACCCTGGATGAGATAGATTGATACAGTAACTGGGGTGATAGGGGTGGGTGTGTTGGAATCAGTGAGACTGGCTCAGGACTGGGTAGGCTTCAAACTGCTGTACATGGGGTTGCTTTGAGTCACAGATGATTCAATGGCACAAAGAACAACAAAACCAATAAACTTGAGCAGAAAGGAAAAAAAATACACTGGGATGGGGAAAAAGCAGAACATAGCCTCAAAGTGTTGGGGAACAATAATTACAGATCCAACATTTTAAAAATAGTATTCACAGAAGGAGAAGAAAAAGACAGTAGAGCTGAAAGAGTATTTAAAGTAATAATATAATTTTTTAAATTTGATTAAGATATAGGTATAGTTCCCAGAAGCTAAGTAAATTAGCTTCAAGATGAAACCACAGAAAATGGTGCTAAGAAACAACAATCTTTCTGAAAAGTATGGACAGGAGATTGCCTGTTTTTCTATTACAGAGACCTGGTGGATTCAAACCTTGCACTTTGGGGTTGGCCCACATAAAAATTCAGACAACCTAAATAGTTAAAGCCTTTCCGTCATTAACCAAATTTTAAGTCTGGATAAATCCTACTAATATGCCAACTGACAATTCTATAAAGGGATCTCTTTAGAGTACTGAAGAGTAATCATGTTAGTCTAGAAACTAAGGGGCGCCTGATCTGGTCCATAAGCTTCACAATTACATGTTATGCATCCGAGAGTTGGACAATGACTAAGAATAACAGAACAAAAATTCATCCCTTTGAGCTGTGTTGTTGGAAAAGAGTATTGAATATATACTAGGGACACCAGAAGAACAAATAGGCCTGTCTTGGAGAGGGTAAAACCAAGTTTCTCCTTAGAGACAAGAATTTTGAACCTCTATATCATATACTTTGGGCATGTGGCCAAGAAGGACCAGTTCTTGGAGAAATACATTATGCTTGGAAAAGTTGAGGGACTACACAGGAAAGGAAGACCCCAGAAGAAACGGATTAACACAATAACTGGGACAATGGAATTAGGTGTGTTGGAGTCAGTGAGAGTGGCTGAGGATAGAGCAGGCTTCAGAGCTGTATGTAAGGTCTCTATAGTTGCAGGTGACTTGATGACGTGTTAAAAACAAAACCAGCCAATTAGTTTTACAAATTCTGCCAAATATTTATAGAGGAAATAATACATCTTTTGGCAAGAAACTTCACTGCAATCCCGATGGCATGCAATCTGAAGCCACCCGTTGCTCCATGGGAGAAGGATGGGCAATCACCAGTGCAAATAACTGTCTCTGAAAACTTACTGGAGGGTCAGCTATTCATTAGTTCCGACTACAGTAAACAACAGCAGCAACATTAAGATTATTAAAGAACATAAAAAAGATTATAACTCATTTTTAAACTAGATAACAAAGGAAGAGAAATATAAGAAAGAATGTAACAGGCAAAATCCATTCATAAACATAGAGAACTTGATAACCAGTAAAAGTAGATAGAGATAGAAATAGATGGCCTAGTAGTAAGACATGGCACTGCAATCCCAAAGTCACCTGGTTCAAACTCACCAGATGTTGTGCAGAAGACAAATGGGCAATCTCCTCCCATGTGTTTTATTGCCTCTGAAAACCCACTGGAGGGTCAGGTATAGGTCTGTTCTGACTTGACAGCATACAACAACATAGTTATAACAATTATCTATCTATCTATCTATCTATCTATCTATCTATCTATCTATCTATCTATCTATCATCTATCTATCTATCATCTACCTGCCTACCTACCTATGGAGGTCTAATGGCCTAGTGGCAAAAAGCTGAACTACAATTCCAAAGGCACTTAGTTTGAGGCCACCAGCTGCTCAGTGGGGGAAGGATGAACAATTTTTTGCCATGTGACTGCTTGTCTCTGAAAACCTTCCAGAAGGGCAGCTATGGGTCTGTTCTTACTCTATGATAAACAACAAAGCACACACACACACACACACACGCACATCTGTAATTATATTAATGTCTTTATCTATATATCTATATACACATATTTAAAAGAGAGATTGACTATAAAACAGAAGATTGGTTAAATATTTGATCCCATAATCACTGTGTCAAACCATCTCATTGGGGATCTTCTTCTCTTTTTGCTAACTCTTCACCCTTTCAAGCATGATGTTCTTTCCCCAAGAATAGCACCACCTAATAACATGCACTGAGTATGTGTGAGGATGTTCCACCATTTTTACTTCTAAGGAGCACTCTGGCTACATCTTCTCCAAGACATATCTGTTTGTTCTTTTTGTCTGTCCATAGGATATTTAATACTCTTTTCCTACATCAGAACTCAAAGGCATCAATTCTTCTATCATCCTTACTGATGTGTAGCCGGTGATTTGAGAAGACCATGGCCTCAATCAGTCACACCTTAGTATTCAAACTGAATCATTGCTTTTATATATTTTGGAGTGGTACCTGACTGATATATTTAGTGCAACATATTTTATGATTTCCTGACTCCTGTTACCGAGAGAGTAATTTGAGTATGTTTCTAGGAGACATTATTTCTTGGAAAGGAATATTATGATTGAAAAGGTAGAAGTTAGCAAAAGAGAAGAACATCACTAATGAGGTAGTTTGGCATAGTGGCTGCACCCATGGGCTAGGGTGTGTCAAAGATTATGAGGATGACAAATAGGACAGAGTTCAGATGAGTTTGCTGGGTCCCTATGAGTTTAAGCTGACCAATGATAACTAACAACAAGTGGCATAGTTACATGTTAAATCACTAATAGAAAAGCTGATAATTTAAACCTACTACGTATTTCATAGGAGAAAAATGAGATTTTTCTGGCCTTTAGGATTTATAACCTGAAAAACTGTATAGAAAGGCAACAAAGTTTGAAGTACACTATTTATATTAAAAAAATCAATTTATATACTGAAAATGAAATGTTAGATATTGAAAGTTGAAAATTTTCCTTTAAAATAACACCAAGAAGCAATAATATAGTAAAATAGATCTAAGAAGAATATATACCAGACTTACATACTTCTTGTTGTTGTTGCTACGTGTCATCCAGTCAACTGTGACTCATAGTGACCCAAAGGACAATAGCTTGGAACTCTGCTCTATCCTGAGCTACCTTTACTGTTTCAAAAACACCTATCCTTATTATCCCAGTAATTGTATCAATATGTCTGATCCTGTGTCTTCCTCTCTTGTGCAGTTGCTCCACACTTGCAAGCATGATGTCCTTCTCCAAGGAATGGTACTTTCTGACATTGTTAAGGATGAAATGTTGGAATGCATAAATATCGAAATACAAGGCATTGATGAAATGAAACGGATTGGTATGGGACATTTTGAATTAGATAGTAGTATGATCTACTATGTCAGAAATGAAAAGATGAGGAAAAACATATTCACAGTAAAAAACAAAACAAAACCTCATTTCTAGATATGTTCTTAAATACCTTAAATACAATGTTGTGAGTGACAGGACAATAGCCATACACATGTAAATGAAGACCTGTTAATGCCACTATCATTCAAATATCTACATCAATAACCAGAGCCCAAAATGAGGAAATAGACTTCTACCAACCCTAGCAGTTGGAAATTGAACAAACATGCAATTAAGATGCACTAATGATAACAGGTGACTGGAATACAAAAGTTAGGAACAAAGAAGAAGGATCAGTGGTCAGTAAACATGACAGGAACCATGAACTTAGTGACAAAACTGAGGCTGGAAATAGAATGACACAATTTTATGCAATGAATAATTTATTCATTGCAAACACTTTTTGTAAGAAACACTAATTGTGACTATACACATAGACCTCATTTAATGGTCTATATAAAAGTTCAATGAGATTGATTACATGCTTAAACACCATAAAAACGAAGGGAGGAAATCCCATAAAAACCGTGAAAAAAAATCAATAATGCATAAACAAACGGCAGAAAGAATGGTATTCAGGGATTGTTGTTATTACGTGCCATCGAATCACTTGCAGCTCATAGTGGCCCTGTGTACAATAGCTCTGAAGTTCAGTTGTCATTGTTGTTAGGTACCATCGAGTTGAGTTTGACCTATATTGACCTTGTGAACAATAGCTCTAGACCCTGTTCTATCCTGTGTCATCCTCATACTTCCTGGCTTCACTTCCTGAATCCCAATTGAAGACCTAAAATTATTAAGTTATGATTTTCCCCCAATTGATGTAAAGGTTAAATAAAATTACAATATAAATCACAGAGCAATTTTTTTCCCTTAGAAATTTTGATTTTAAGGTTTGGAAGCAGGAGTGGCATCCACTTCTTAAGCAACATGCCTCCGGAAACTCTATAAACTTTAATATATGTCAATAGTTATAGAACGGTTTTAGGCCTTTTGTTCATAGGGTCGCAATGAGTCAGACTCAACTCGAAGGCACTCAACAACAACAATCTATTGAAATGCATAGAAACATGAATGGCCAAATTAATTTTGAATAAAGTAAAACAAAGTTGGAGAATTTATGTTCTCTGGTTTCAAGATTTTCTATAAAGCAATCAAGACAATTTGTTATCCATTACAGAATGGGCACACACACCAGTGATACAGAATTGAGACCAGAAAAAGGCCTCACATATATAGACAATTTTTTTCTACAAAGTTACAAAGTCAATTAAATAGAAAAAGACTAGTTTGGTTTTTTTCCCAACAAATACAACTATAATTACAGCAACTGCAATGGATGGAATTATGTTCCTCGAATGTATGTTATAAATCCTAGTCCTCATACATGTAGAATCCCATTTGGGAATTTAATTTTCTTTGCTATATTAAAGAAACCATCTCAGTGTAAGTTGTGTTTTAAATGCCTTAGAATTATAAATAAGCAGTTTATTTACAGAAGCAAGGAAGTATATTCTTGTTAGGTGTCTTTGAGTTTACTTCAATTCACAGTACCTTATATTGCACTGGTGACATCCTGGGTAAGTTTCACTGCCACCTCAAAGGCACACAGTTCAAATCCATCAGCTGTTCTACAGGAGAAAGATAGGAAGTTTCCCTCATGCGATTTCCTGCCTCTGATATACCATTGAATGGTCAACTATAAATCAGTTCTGACTTGATGACACATAACAATAAGTACCACAGATAAAAAACCTTGTTCAATCTTGTGCCATCTTCACATAATCTTACCTGTGCTTAAACCCATTGCTGCAATCACTGTGACAATCCATGTTTTTTATTAAAAATCTTTTCTTCCTTCTTTGCCTCTTCACCTTTCTAAACCTGATATCTTTTTCAAGAACTAGGCACTCCTGGTAACATCTTGAATGTATGTGAGACTAAGTCTAAAGCCTCATTGCCTCTAAGGAAACTTATGTTGCAGTTCCTCCAAGACAGATAATGGGTTACTCCATGGGTTATTCAATACTCTTGGGCAATATCACAATTCAACATCATCATTTCTCAACTAGATTGACATAGTGACTACAGCAATAGGTTTAAGTATGTCAGAAATTATGAGGATGACACACAATAGGACAGCATTCAGATCTGTTTCATAGGGTCACTATGAGTCATATCCAACACGATGGCACCTAATAATAACAACATTTTCATAAATGTTGATTGTGGATCCAAGTAAAATGAAATCATTGACAACTTCTAATTTTTCTCTATTTATCATGAAGTTTCCTATTGGTCAAGTTGGGAGTATTTTCATTTTCTTTTGATCTTCTGTGACTGCTTCAAGTATTCTTCTCCTAAGACCTCCTAAGAGCAAAGTTGTGTCATTCATCTCTGCATAATGCAGACTGTTGGTAAGTCTGTCTTCAATACTAATATATTGATCTTCTTTGTATAGTTCGACTTCTAGAATTATTTTCTGAAATACATATTGAATATATTTAAGATTTACAGACTCAGAAACCCAAGGGAGTATTCCTGTGAATGGGAATTGACTCAAAGTCCGTGAGTAGGTAGATGACAAAAGTGGAAACACAATCCATTTTCACAATTTATTGTTCACACTCCTGTTTGTATTTTTTTCCTAAGAAAAAGGGAGTATAACTTTATTTATTATTAGTTAAAATCAGAGGCTTTGATCTTTTCAAATAATTTTTTTTCACCTATTGGAGAAACTAGCTATACACTAGCCAGCTATTATATTGGTTGTCTTATTCTGATTCCCTATTTTCATTTTCCTCTCTCTTTCAAAGAGGTGGCACATGATATGCCCTTAGTTACTTCCATGTTGGTGCCGTATTTAGCTTTTCTTTGAGCCATGAATATTAGCAGCAAAAGGACAATTTCATTTTTGTGTTTTGGTCACTTTCCTTTTCACGAAACTAACCTCACAGAAGAATATTCTCTCTGACACTTTTTATATATATATATAGTCAGAATGACTTGTATTTTGTTTTAGAATAAGAAGAATTGAATTTCTCTTTTTACTCAAATTCAAAGAGTTCTAAAGGCCTTCTCCCTAAGCCTCCCTCCACCTTTTCCCAGTTTCTGATGTTCTGAAGAGAATATAGGCAGGTTAATAATATCAAGTTTTTATCTAGTATCACCCTAGCCCAGCATGATCTCATAGAAGGAAACGGAAAGAATAATCTACAGTGGTCAAGGAGATAAAGACTGAACTTGATCCATAATTAAACAATGTATTCACATGGCTGAGCAAAGAGCTTGCAGCTATCACTAATCTCTGATGTTCTTTTACAAGGCTTATCTCCATTTGAAAGCTTTCTTTTAAAACACTTCCATGGCAAGAACTCTAAATTATTCACTGCTTCCAATAAAAATTTTTGCTATATATTCCTGGTGTATTCTAGAAAATGGGAAAGAAACATTTTATGCAGACTTTTAATTAAGATTAGTGAAAGTTACCATGTTAATAACAATAAAAAATAGATGCCACATATATGGACTGTGTACTTCTGCCTCATTAGAGAGAATATGTAGCAAACAGCAATCAAAGCATCATTCCTTTGAACATTTACTTTAATTATGATACTATATATTACATATAATATTTATTCTAGGGGTGTGTTAAGGATTTTAAGATGAAAAAGTGTAATTATGGTAATTACGATTTTGGATCTTGTCTTTCATGAATATTTCGTTTAGAGGTATGTGTGCCGTGAAAACTATTAAGAAAAAAAGGCTCTGGGCATGAATAAACACTCGAGGTTTTAATAATCCTCATCATATTCAACACTGCTGCTGTATTAGCATATTGTCATTTCTGCTTTTTCTTTGCTTAAAATATCTATTTGCATAATTATGAAGAGTACAATCTCTCTTTCAAGTTGTTGGGTTTGGAGCACTTAGCATTGCATATTGACTACGGGAGGTAAGCTTCTGTAGATATGATATTCATGGCTTTGGGATCTGAAAGGAAAATACATTTATGTGTTTTCTTATTTTTCTAATTCATGAAGAGGAAAGCTTTGTCAAATCTGATAATAAATATAAAATTATTTTCTTTTCTTTCTGAAATGTCTTATTTGTCATATCTATGAATGTATATATGTACACACACAAATATGCTATACATATATATACATAAGTGTGTGTATATATGTGTGTGTGTATATATGTGTATATGTTTGTGTGTGTATGTATGCATGTATATATATAAATATATATATATAATCTCACAAAAACTGGGCACAAACAGCAACAATTATGAGGATGGTGGAAGACTATTGTATACAAGGTTATTATGCCTAAGTATTGCATAACAACAAGATAGTCTCCTAAACTATTTCATGTCATTTCTTGTTTGACTAACTTTTATTCAAAACTGGAAAATTGTGTATTTACTTAAAATGTAATGAGAAATATCTAGGGAAAAACTTCTCCAGGTAAATTTTGGGATAATATTACCTTTTCTAAAAAATATGGATCTATTTCTACACTGTTTCTGGAATGAATTATAACTTCATAATGTGCCAGTCAACTTGGAACCAACTCATAGCTGACCTTCCAGGGGGTTATCAGAGGCAGTAAAACACCGAGGAGATTTTTTATTATACTCCCTCCCACCAAGCAGCTGGTGTTCCCCAGCTTACTCCTGCAGAGTGGCTGGTAGATTCAAACTGCTTCCCTTTGGATTGGCAGCACAATACCTTAACTACTAGGTCACCAGAGTTTCCATTTAAAGAAGTTTATTGTACACTTTATATGTGACTTAATACTTTAATCCTGTATACCCACATGACACTTTTTCTTATTTTAAAAGACAAATGGACTTACCAGAATATATGTGTTTATAACAGTCCCTCTGTATCCGATCTCCCAAAAACTACTGGTGCAATCTATAGATTGAAGATTGTCTATTTCTGTAAAACGTATGTAAGTATCTACTTGAACTTTGTGTCATCTGCATAATGCAGGCTATTGATGAGTCTCCCTCTGATCCTGATGCCACATTACTCTTCAGAGTCCAGCTTTTTTTAATCATTTGCTCAGCATACAGATTGAATAGGTTTGGAGAGAGAATACAATCCTTACGCACCCCGTAGCTGTAAACTGTTCAGTGTTTCCTTGCTCTGTTCACTCAACAGCCTTCTGTTCTAGGTATAGACTTCACAATTAAGCGCTCTGAGACTCCTATCCTTCTCAGTGTTAGACTTAACATGTTATGATCCACACAATCAAATGCCTTTGCATAGTCAATAAAACGCAAATAGGCATTCTTCATGTATTCTTTACTTTCAGCCAGGATCGATTTCGCATCAGCAGTGATATCCCAGGTTCCACGGCTGCTACTAAATACTGCTTGAACTTCTGGCAGTTCCCTATTTACGTACTGTTCTAGCTGTTTTTTTTTTTAATGATCATCATTAGTATTTTACTTAAAGTGTTATTAATGATATTGTTTGATAGTTCAACATTTTAAAAATATGTATGCTCTGATGTTTATTTCTGCAACATTTTTTAAAATGTTATTTTTTTAATTAATTTTTATGAACGTTTACAGAGATTTTGGATTTCCATTCATTCATTGTTGCACTTTAATTCCTGCCCACCCCTGATAGTTCAACAGTTCTTTGGGTCACTTTTCTTGGAAATGGAAACAAATGTAAATCTCTCCAATCTGTTGGACAGATAGCTGTGTTATGCAGATGACACAACCTTGGTTGCTAAAAGTGAGGAGAACTTAAAGCATTTGTTGCAAAAGGTCAAAAAGTACAGCATTCAATATGGATGGTATCTCAATATCAAGAAAGCAAAGATTCTTACCACAGGAATGTTAGACAACATCATGATAGATGAAGATTCAAACTGTCAACAACTTTCTCTTACTTGGGTCCACACTTGATAGCCTTGGTACCAATAGTCAGCAAGTCAGAAGACATATTGCACTGGGAAAGTCCACAGCTAAGAATATCTCCAAATTAGTGAAAAGTAATGATGTCAGTTTGAGGACTACGGTGCACCTGATTAAGGCCACAGTCTTTCCAATCACTTGTTATGCATCTGAGAGCTGGACAATGAATAAGGATGACAGAAGAATAATTGGTGGCTTTGAGCCATGATGTTGGAGAAGAGTGCTGAACATCCCAATGATGACCAAAAGGAGAAACAAATATGTCTTGGAGAGAGTGCAGCCAGACTGCTCTTTGGAGGAAAGGATGGTGAGGCTTCATGCATGTTGCTGGGAGGGGTTATTTCTTGGAGAGGGACATGATTCTTGGAAAAGTAGAGGATAAGTGAAGGAAAGAAAGACCTTTGACAAGGCAGATTGACGCAGTGACTGCCACTGTGGACTCTGATGTGTCAGGAAATATAACAATGGCACAGCGTAAGACAGGGTACAGATCTTTTGTTCATAAGGTCGCCATGGACTGTACTTTACAATTTTCTTGTTTCTAATCTCTCTCTCTCTCTCTCCCCCCTTCATTTATAGCCGCTCATAATCCACTGGAAGTTCAGCTACAAGTTGTATGTGGTTTGATTAAAATGAATTTAGTTTTCAATTGTTTTTACTTATCCACTGCAAGTAAGCTTATTCTGACTCATACAGACCTTCACTGAGAAGAGTATACTGCACTAAGATTGTAAGTCTTTTTGGAAGAAGACAGTTTCATTTTTTCCTCCATAGAACAACTGGTGTGTTCAAACAAGCAACTTTTTTATTTTCCATCAGTTTCTTTTACTTTAAAATTAATTTTTATGAAAGTTTACAGAGACTTAGTTTCCATTCATTCATTGTTGTATTTTTCTCCCTGCCATTAGTTTCTTTATCCAGAGTGTCATCTGTACTTCTTATTCAGACACTGGAAACATAAATTATATACAATTGAATATTTTTGCCATATATATATTAATTAACTCATTGATTTTTGTTTTACTGCAGCCTTCAGTATGGACTGAGGCTCAA
>NW_006399796.1:12884750-12886910 GCF_000299155.1 Elephantulus edwardii | reverse complement strand
AAGTTTCTCCTTGGAGGCTAGGATTTTGAAGCTCCTTCTCACATTCTTTGGACATGTGGCCAGGAGGGACAGATTCTTAGAGAAAAAAATCATGCTCAGAAGAGTGAAGAGATAGTGCAGGAGAGGAAGACTCTGGGTGATATGGATTATTATGGTAACTGGGGCAATGGGAGTTGATGTATTGGAATTAGTAAGACTGGCTCAGGATAGAGCAGGTTTTGGAGCTGCTGTATATAGGGTGGTATGGGTTGCAAGTGACTCTACAGCACATAATACCAACAACAGTGTTATGGTTTAATTGCCAAGAAGCAGAGCTGCAATCCTGAAGTCATGTGATTGGAATCCATCAGCTGCTCCACAGAAGGAGAGTGGGCAATCTCCTCCTGCTCACTTAACTGCCTCTGAAAACCCGCTGGAAGCTCAGCTAGGGGTCAGTACACAACAACAAAAACAACGCTATATTTTGTTTTGTAGGTGCAAATAGGAAGCGAATATTTCCTACCACCTTATATTTGAAACTCTAGATCGTTTTCATATCCTCAATATTTTTTAAAAACTTTGCAAAATTAATCTTCATCTGTGCTCCTCAATTTAATTCTTTCCTGATATTAGTTTTACCAAATTTTCACCAGTGCAAGAAAATCGCAGAAACTTATTTGAACTTTGTCATTTGACATTCTTAGAAGTATACTTCAATTACATATACAAAGCAAATAAGAATAGAAAACCAAGTCCATTGAAATACATCATCCATTAGGATATTAGAAGTTTCCCGTTAAGAAAAAAAAATCAGTAATAATGTTGACTTTCAAGGAAAATAATTCATAAAATGTGTTCTTGACATCATTATCCACATTAAGTGCTAACGTTACATATTCATTTCTTCTTTAAGGCAGATTAACTAACTCATTTTAATTTTAACAACGAATATATACCCACCTAAAAAGTGCAGATGGGAATTCTCACATGAACATTTTGTGAATTAAGTTTTTTGTAAATTGCCAACTAGATACAAGTACTAGGATTTTTTGTTTTCTTCCTTTACCTTTTAAAAATTTTCTTTCTTCTCAGAGAAATATTTTAAGAAAGGTAGACAAAGAACAAAGGTATAACTCTTTAGGAATGCTGATCCTTGGGAACATAAAAAAAAGATTATTTTAGAAAAAAATCTTAATTAAAATAAATCAAAAGATATGTACATTCACGATCTAGTAACACATTAGGAAATTATGACAAATGTGTGCTTTATAGATATAACACCTCTTGAGGGGAAAAAATGTGGGGGAAATTACAGAAATATATTCCATTCAAAACCACAATAGGAATTTAAAAACTGTATAAACAAAATCTTTCTTAGAATACTTTGACATCTATTAATTATGATTATCTGAGAAATAAAAATTTTTTAAAGAGTAAATAAAATTTTGTTGGGTCTATATTAACATATTTCCTTTGTCTCTAGTAGAATGAAATGTATCAGAATAAAAGTCTTTGAAAAAGTTACAAAAATTTTCTTATGAAAAAGGATGCTGAAAAATATTTTCTTTTTTTGTCAACACTTTAATGATTTAGGACATATGCAGCAACTGTTTCCTTCTCTTCCCTCATAGTGAAGAAACATTAAACTTAAAAAAAATAATAAACACTAAGTTGTTGCTACCTGCTGTTGAGTTGCCTATGACTCATAGCGACCCTAGTTACAAAAGCCCTAAACCCTGCTCTATCCTGTGCCAATCTCACTGTTTCTCACTCACCTACCCCGATTATCCCAGTCACTGAATCAATCCACCTCATAAAGGGTCTTCCTCTCTTGTGCTGTCCCTCGACCCTCCCAAGCATGACGTCCTTCTTCAAGAACTGGTCCCTCCTTGTAACGTGTCCAAAGTATGTCAGATGAAGCTTCAGAATTCTTGTCTCAAAGGAGCAACCTGATTTAACCCTCTCTAGTCTACTGTAGGGACCTCTCCAGGGTACTGAAGAGCAATCGGGCCACTCTGGAGACTAAGTTGCATCTGATACAGGCTATAGTCTTTGCAATCACTTGTCATGCATCAGAGAGTTGGACAATGACTACAAAGGATAGAAGAAGAATTGATGCCTTGGAACTGTGGTGCTGGAGAAGAGTTTTGAATGTACCATGGACTGCCAAGAAAACAAACA
>NW_006399796.1:12876806-12883580 GCF_000299155.1 Elephantulus edwardii | reverse complement strand
CTTGGCTGCACAATCAGCTCTCTTGGTACCAGTTACTAGCCAAGAAACCAAGAGATGAATTGTATTGGAAAAGTTGACTGTCAGGGATCTCTCCAGAGTACTGAACGGCAACGACATCAGTCTGGAGACGAAGGTGCACCTGATACAGGCCATAGTCTTCACAATTGCTTGCTATGCATCACAGAGCTGGACAATGACTAGGGATGATAAAAAGAGGATTGATTCCTTTGAGCTGTTGGTGCTGGAGAATAGTGTTGAATATACCATGAACTGCCAGGAGAACAAACAGGTTTGTCTTGTAGAGATTGAAACCAGGCTACTTCTTGGAGGCAAGGATTCTGAGGCTTTTTCTGACATATTTTGGGCATGTTGCAAGAGGTACTAGTCTTCAGAGTGGGACATCATGCATAGAATTGGATTGATTCAGTGACTGGGGTAATGAGGGTAGGTGGGTCAGAAACAGTAACGTTGGCACAGGATAGAACAGGTTTCAGGTTATTGTACACAGCATCACTATGAGTTTCAAGCAAATCGATGGCACATAACAACAAGAAAAACATCATTAATATCATATAATTGGAATATACCCCCTAAAAATGAGAACTTATGCAGAAACAACAACTTGTATTCCAATGGTCATAGCAACATTATGCACCATTGCAAGAACATGGAAATAACCCAAACAAATGTCCAACCATAATTGAATGAATTGATAAATTACAGTACAGTCACACAATGGAATACTACACAGCATGTAGGAGCAATGATTCTGTAAATCACTACCTAACATAGGAGGGACTGGAGAGCATTATGCTATTGAATTAATTCAGTCCCCTAAGACAAATACTTTATAAGACCACTATTCAGCAGTAAGGCAAGAATAGGAAATAAAAAGGGATCTAAACTGGCAAAAAGAAAGTAAAATTATCTCTGTTTACAGATGATATGACCTTTTATAATAGAAATCTCATGATTCAGCAAAGTGGCATGGTGTGAGAGCAACATATAAAAATAGTTGGATTTCTGTAAAATAACAGTGTTCTAGAATGAAATAAGAAAACATAACATTTACAATAAAAAAAGACCAATATTGTAGAATATGTATGAGGATTCAAGGGAAGAGGATGGGAACATAGGGGTGAGGATGGGTAGGAATAGGGGATTGGGGAGGTTAATCATAAGGTTGTACAATTTGATGAGAGGAGGAAAGGGTGGGTAAAGGAAATCGGAAAGATCTAGTGTGGAAAAAAATGTATATGAACTTCGTACATAATCTAGTTTAAAACTAAAATGTTCTGGAAAAAAAGAAAGAAGATAGAGGGAATATACAGGATCACTGTACCAGAAAGAACTGACTGGCACTGAGAAACTTCAGTAAGTACAATATGGGCAATGATAATGAAGGAGGAATAGGAAGCTGCATTGAAGGCATTGACAAAAAGAATGCCCCAGAAATAGATGGGCTACAAATGGATTTGTTTTGTTTCAAGGAAACATTACAGGATTCAAAATCAAGAAATGATTGTGTCAGGAATGCATCCTTTCTCCATACCTTTTCATTCTATATGCAGAACCGTTCATTTGGGACACTGGACTTTTTAAGGAAGAATGCAGCATCAGAATTGAAGAAAGACTCAACACAACCTGTGTTATGCAGATAATAACACAGTCTTCCTTGCCAAAATGGAGGAGGACCTGAAGCATTTGCTACTGAAGATCAAGGACTATAGTCTTCAAAATGGATTGCAGCTCAACATCAAGAAAACAAAGATCCTCATCACCTGGCCAATTTGGCAGCACCATAATGGATGGAAAAAAGATTGGCACGTTAAAAATTGCATCTTGTTTGAATCTACAATCAACCTTCTCAGCACCACAGTCAGGAAATAGAAAGATAACAGTTTAATTTCATTAGAAAAATCTGCTGTCAGGTACCCCTGCAGAGTCCTGAAGAACAATTTCAGTCTAGAAGACCAAGGTTCACCTAATCCAAGCCATGCTCTTTGCAATTACTAGCTATGTATTGAAAAACTGGATAACAACTAAGTATGACAGAAGAATAATTGAGTTGTGATGTTGGAGAAGAGAATTTAGCATACCTTAGACTTCCAGTTGAAAAAATCGACCTGTCTTTGAGAGGATGAAACAACGTTGTTCCTTGGAGGCAAGGATTTTTAAACTCTGCCTCACATACTTTAGACATGTTGCCAGGAGGGACCAGTTCTTGGAGGAGAAGGACATCAGCACAGGAGAGGAAACCCGTGGATAAGATGGACTGACACAGATACTGAAGTGATGGGGGTAAGTGTGTTGGAGACTGTGAGAGTAGCTTAGGATAGGGCAAGATTCAGGGCTATTGTTCATAGGATTCCTATTGGTAACTGTTGAATTGAAGGCACATAAAAACAACAACTATCAATAAATTCTTAAATCCCCATTGTAGGACTATTGAAATAATTGTGGCTTTATTCAATAACTATCACTCTAGAGGAGAGGCCTTTAAACAATTGGTTAAAAAAACAGAATATTTTCACATTTCTTTAATATCATAACTGCACTCATGCAAAATTATGTAATTTTTTATCTCTAAACACTTTTACTGCACAGATGTTTTATGTCCCATAAGAAAAATGTCTAGGCTGACACAGCGCAAAGAGGTTTTTCATTTTGATTGTTGCTATTGTTAGGTGCTTTCAAGTCAGAACCAATCCATACCTAACTCTTAAGTGAGCTTTCAGAGGCTATAAATTTCAAGAGATGAAGTTGTTCATCTCTCTTCCATGCAGCACCTGGTAAATTCGAGCCAGGTGCCTTTGGATTGGCAGTGCAACTCCTTATCACTAATCAATAAACAATATTCTTTAAAGTTTATCAGCAAAAATGTAATAATGCCTGAAATGAACTTTACATTTCAAGTATAATTTATTACCATTCAAATAATATTTTGTCTTTGACCAAACATATATCAAATAAAGTATAAAAATTATTTTTTAGGACTTCAGAATAATACCCAGGCAATCAAGAATTAGAAAGCCAAGTTTCCAGGTGGAAGAGAATGAATGCATGGGGAGTTCCCATTGAGGAAGTTATTTTATTCATAGTGATACCTGCTGATATTTGGCAGAGAAATTGGCAATATGGGAATAGATCTATAAGAATTATAATGAGCAGAGATGTCTCTGCTACATTGCCAGTGCTAGGAAGGAAAATATTGGAATTTACATTCAAATGCAGCAACAAATCTTGTTAACACACTCTGCTGGTAACTGAAAGATTAAAAGTTCAAGCCAACTTAAATGTACCTCCAAACATGCATGGTAAAAAACTTTTGAAATGTCAATCACCAAAACCCTGACAGAGCACAGGTGTAGTCTAAACAAGATGAATCAACACTGTGCCAACTGGTTTATTGGCAAGTGAATAAGTTCCTATAAAAAAAGAAGAACCATAAATGTGATGCTCATAACTTTGGTCTGTCCTAAAATGTTATTGCCAAAAACAAACATTGCACAAGTAAAATGGTGAAGAAGTTAAGTGGGAATCTTAAAAAGTAGAATGCTGTTCTCAGTATTTTCTCCTCAAAAGTAAAGTAAAATGGTGACATAGTGTAAAACATATTGGACTGTTAATAAAACAATTGGTAGTTAAAACCCCAAAACAGATACTTAGAATAAAGTTGGGGGTTTGCCTCGCAGCAAATATTTGTAGCCTTGAAAACTCTATGGAGGGTTGTTATGAGTCAAATTGAACATAAGATAGTTTATTGTTGTTGTTCTGAAATAAAATGAATACCAGGTAATCTGCACACTTGCTAACACTTAATATCATCAATGTTTTAAAAATTTAAATAATAACCATTTTGTGTAGCTTGGTATTTCATTGTGGTTTTAATTTACATTTCCTCATGACTAAGGTGATATGTAGTCCATAAGCAGTTGCACTATTAGCCCAAAAGCTGTGCTTCTCTGGTGGTGTGACTCATCCAGCAATTTTTTTTTTAAAGAAAGATGAACGATTTCCTTCAATGCAATTTTTAGTCTAAGGAACCTGATGAATAGGAACTGACTTAGATGGCAGTGAGTGAGCGAGTGAGTGAATGAGTATTGTTAGGTTCTATTAGGTCAAGTACGACTCATAGTGGCTGTATTAACAACAGATCTGAATTCCGTGCCATCTTCACAGTCTCTGACACACTTCAATGCAATTGCTGCAGATACTGTCATTCCACTTGGTAGTGGGTCAACCGCTCCTTCACTGGCCCTCCACCTTTCCAAGCATGCTGTCCTTCTCCAAAGAATAACCTCTCCTACCAATATCTACAAAGTTTGAGAGACGAAGCGTCACCATCTTTGCCTCTAAGGATCACTGTGGTTTCATCTTCTCTAAGTCATGTTCCTGTTGTTGTTGATTGACTTCGAGTCGAGCACAAATCATAGCGACTCTATGAACAAAAGGCCTAAAGCCTTTCTATAACTATTGACATTTATCAAAGTTCATAGTCTTTGGAGGCATGTTGTTTAGGAAGTGGATGCCACTCCTGCTTCCAACTAAGTCGTATATTTTTTTTCCCTTTTGGAAGACCATAGGATATTCATGACTCTTCTTCTCTAACACTACAATTCAAGGGCATCAGTTCTTATTCTTTCATCCTTACTCATCATCCAGATTTGAGATGTATAGCAAGCGATTGAAAAGACCATAGCCTGACCCAGACACATCTTAATCCTCAAACTGACAGCACTGCTTATCAATAATTTGGAGAGGTCCCTGACTAAAGACTTACGCAGTGCAATATGTCCCTTGATCTCTTGACTGCTGATATTCACTGTGTTGATTGTTGATTCAACTAAGATGGAGTAATGACATTTTGAATCTTTTCCCCACCTATCATGATGTTGCCTATTGGTCCAGTGATAAGAAATTTCATTTTCTTGACAGTGAGATGCAATTCATATTAAAGGTTACAGTGTTTAATCTTTTGCAGCAAGTGCTTCAAGTGCTCCTTACTTTCAGCAAGCAAACTTGTGTCATCTGCATAATGAAAGTTATTGATGAGTCTTCCTCCAATCCCAATACCATATTCTTCTTCAAACAGACCAGCTTCTTGGATATTTTGTGCATCATACAGACTAAATAGCTATGGAGAAAGAACACAACCTAATTTAAAATCACATAGTTTTCTATTGCTCTGTTCATGCAACAGCCTCTTAGTCTAAGTATAGGTTTCACAGAAGTAAAATTAAGTCTTCTGGAGTTCCCATTTTTCATACGAATATATATTTGAGATTTATTGACTATACAAAGGCATTTGACCGTGTAGACCATAACAAATTATGGCCTACATTGAGACGAAATTATACAGAACACTTGCTAAGTCTTCTTTCATAATATTTTCTTTCATGTTTTCAGCTCCCTTTTTTTTATATGGTCAAGAACAAATGGTAATATATGAAGAACTTTAAGCTATATTAAAGGCATTGATAAAAAATAATAATAATAAGGCTCCATGAATTGATCGAATACAAATAGTTAATTTTCAACCAACAGACAGATGTGCTCACTAGTTTATGAAATTTTAAGGCAATTCTAGGAAAAAAGTGATCCAAAAGAATGTAGAAATTATCAAATGATATCATCAATAACACGTGCAAGTAAAATCCTCCTGAAGATCATTAAAAATGGTTGTAGAGTGCATTGACAGAGAACTGCTAGAAATTCAAGATGGGTGCAGGAGAGGCCATGGCAAGAGAAATATCATTGCTGACAGCAGATGGATCTTGCCTGAAAGCATTGAATAATTGAAAGCCATTTAATTTTATTTTATTTTATTGACTATGTAAATTCATGACTGTGTGGATAATAACTGATTATGGATAATATTGTGAAGAAGGGGACTTTCAGAGCACTTAATTGTGCTTATTTGGAAACTGTACATAGAATAAGAAGCAACTGTATAAATAAAATAAGGGGATAATCCATGGTTTAAAATAAGGAAAAGATGAGAGTTAGGATTGTTTTTAATTTTTAATAGGTTATATACTTTTTCAATTTTTATTTGCATGAAATAACCTGACTGTATGATGAAGAGTGTAGTATCAGAATTAAAGGAAGGCTCAATAACCTTCTTTATGCAGATGGCAAAGCCTTGCTTGGACAAAGGGAAGAGGCTTTGAAGCATTTACTGAAGAAGATCAAAGACTAAAACGTTCAGTATGGATTCTATCTTAACATCAAGAAACAAAATTCCTTACCACTGAACCAATAGGAAACATTGTGACAGATGGATAAAAGATTTAAGCTGTCAATTATTTCATTCTACTTGAATCTATACTCACCTCATGATTTCAACAGTCAAAAAAATCAAAGGACATGTTGCTGTGGGTAAATCTTTCTCAAGGACCCCTTTAAATTGCTAAAGAGTAAGGATGTCTGTTTAAAGACTACATTGTAACTAATCTGAGCCATGATATTCTCCATTGGTTCATAAACATGTGAAAGTCAGACAATAAATAAGGAAAACCAAAGACTAATCAATTAGTTGAATTGTGGTTCTGGCAAAAAAGTATTGAATATCACATGGACTAGCAAAAGAACAAACTTTGATAAACTGAAACTTTGTCTCAGTACTTTGAGCATGTTCTTAGAAGACTCCTGTCTTTGGAAAAAGACCTCATGCTGAGATAGGTAGAAGGTAAGAAAAGTGAAGAACCTTAATGAAATGGATTGACACAGTGTTTCTAAGAACAGGCTACAATAAAGCAGATACTGTAATAA
>NW_006399796.1:12872044-12873055 GCF_000299155.1 Elephantulus edwardii | reverse complement strand
TGTTTACATAACTGCAATGGTTAGGAGAAGGCCACAAATTCAGGGACTAACAGGAATTTATAGGTTCGATAAAGTACTTACCTCATCAGCCCCATGGAGGGTCATCAGGAGTCAGACTTGATGTAATGGCTGTGAGTTTGTTTTGCTTTTACCACCTTAGTATCAGGTGTGAAATATATTGTTTTTTTGAAAGAAAAAGAAAAAAAACAACCCTCACATATACCACAACAAAACAAAACCAAAAAACCCCAAAATGCAAACTACCCAAAAGTAACAATCTACATAGAACAAAGAACTACACAAATTGACTTTATCCTCAAGGTAGTAACAGGTTTTGGATGGCAAAACCAGAAATGACTAGAGTATCACTAACAGTTATCACAAATATGCAAAAAGCAGAAACAGTATCTTTTGATGGACTTAATCTGGACATCTAAAAGAGCAAATAAAGATTATTATTTGCTACTCAACATAATTTAAGTAATGATTATTTATTCAAATAAATTAATAAATTATCTCTGTGACTATATTCCATAATATCACAACGAGGTAGAAACATGCCCAGTAGAGACATCGAACCTTTAGTTTACAAAACAATAAACTAATTTATAGAGAAATCTGGTGGTTTTGTGTGTAGGGAGTTGTTTGCTAATGCAAAGATGGCAAATTTCTAGAAGTTTGAGCCCATCTCCAGTTCTGCAAGAGAAAGATGGGCAATTTCCTCATGTGTCATTTACAGCCTGTGAAACATACTGGAGGATCTAATAAGAGATGGCTGCTACTCAATGACAATGACAGTGATTGACTGAGAACTACTTTAAATGCACATGTTGTTGTTGCTGATATGTGCCATTGAGTCGTTTGCAACTCATAGCGACGCTATGTACAACAGCCCAAAACTGTGCTCTGTCTTGTGCCAATTGCACTGTCTCTGACACACACATCCCGATTACCCCAGTCACTGAGTCAATCCACCTCATAGGGGGCCTTCCCCTCCTGCGCTGTTCCTCC
>NW_006399796.1:12869265-12869754 GCF_000299155.1 Elephantulus edwardii | reverse complement strand
ATGGGAACAAAAATAGATTTCTTCCAGTCAGTAGGCCAGGTGGTTTTCCTCCAGATGTCTTGGCACAATTTGGTGAGCACATCCAATATATCAGTCAGTATGCCATCAATGCCTAGGACCTTATTTTTTTCAAAATAGTTTCAGAACAGATTGATCTTCCTCCTTCATCACTACAGGCTCTTGCTCAAATGTTGTTTCATGAAATTCAGTTAGATAGATAGATAGATAGATATGTGTATGTATATATAGATGTACATATACCTAGAGAGAGACACACACACAAAGGGAAAGAGAATGGTAGATGTAGATATAGATGATGATGCAGATTATAATATAGATATAGATGATGATAGATAGATATAGATATAGATATAGATATAGATATAGATATAGATATAGATATAGATAGAGATAGAGATATAGAGATAGAGATATAGATATAGATATCCATTTTTTGAAAAGGTGGAATGCTGAGGTTCTTTAAGATTC
>NW_006399796.1:12860586-12869165 GCF_000299155.1 Elephantulus edwardii | reverse complement strand
TAGATGTAGATATAGATGATGATATAGATATAGAAGATATAGATATAGATATAGATATAGATATAGATATAGATATAGATATAGATATAGATATAGATATAGATATAGATATAGATATAGGTATAGGTATAGATATCCATTTTTTGAAAAGGTGGAATGCTGAGGTTCTTTAAGATTCTCTTATATAGCTAATTATTACCATTAAATCTTAGTCTTCACAGTAGCCCAAATGTAGCATGATTCAAATGCTAGCTTTGCTGTAAATATTATGATTTTCAATAAAGCTTTATGACACTGGTAATTAACCATATGTGCAGCTTAAAGGATGCATACCTATTTTATGGACTTGATAGTAATGAAAAATCAGATGTTGCTGTTTATTTATTAAGTTGATACTTGCAGGGACACTTCTCGAGGCACTCAAAAGACCAACTTCAAAGGTTTATAGACTTAATTTATATCTGCTTACATCTCCAAGGAGATCTGATACAGCTACAAGCATCAGTAAGTTATAAATTTGGAAAATATTCAGACTAGCATTTCTTAGGATGTGTCCTACATAATTTTAACTCTATGGGAGGTTTAAAAGATGTAACAAAGAGTGAAAAATAAACTGTATGGATAAACAAAGATTTCACAAAGCCAATGACTCAAGTTTACTGTCATCAAAGTTTCTGATTCATTATGACTCTACAAATAATGAGGAGCAGTTTACACTCATTTTTCTACAATTGGTCTCCTTGAAGAAATGTATATTTTTTTAATCCATAATGAGGGCATAGCATGCCATGTTTATCAAATGTTTGACAACTACAAACTTCTCATGTTGCTTCTTTGAGGAAAGTTAAATGTATTTTTTTCAGTCCACTTTTAATCATATGAAAAAATGTCAGTAAGGATTTATCTCATAAGGCCTACCATTGGACTGAGATCTGAGAAGGAAATTATAGCACTTGGAATTTTTTACTTTAATTGCACAAGAACTTTCTCCATCTTCACTACCAAATTCTTTAGACAAGATTTCAGTAACACAGAAAGACTTTTGGATACAAAATCAAACATTTGATTATAAATCTCAGATTGGCCTTCATTTTAATCTTCGGCTTTTCTATCTTCTGTATTTGTCCTCAATCACATGGCCAAAAGATTTAATGAGTATCACAGGACAAATATATTTGGCAGAGACCATATAGTATGTGAATGATAGCAAAATACTGGAAAAGCATTAAAGCAATTACCTTGGTAATGAAATTACAAGTGGTAAGTCAGTCCAAGTGAGGTAAATGGAAATCTTCATCATATTTCAAAAGCTTTGGAGCCTACTACTGCTCTGTGGGAGAATTTTGATAATAAAAGCGTAACACGAGCCTAAGGACATTTAAATGCTATTAATTAGATTTGCCATAAAAGGATTGTGAAATTAGAATTGTTGTGTTCTCAATTATAAGTTAATTACATTAAGGTTACAAAATTTTGTTTTATGGTGAAGGTTGAAAACCATTAACACAAAATGTTGATCTCAACACAGAGTTTTATTTTACATGAACCTGTTGCAAAAGTATTGTATTTTCTATTAAAGTAATCGGTTTGATTACATGAGCAATACATATACAACCATATGCACATGTAAGAAGTTTTCTATTTGCCTTAATTCTACCTATTAATTTTTTGAAACATTAAGTAAATAAAATTATTCTATTTTTCTAACAAATATATTTATAATTAATTTTAAGAAGAGGAAAGAGATAATTTAAAAAAGGTTTTATTATGATTAACAAGACTTAAAAATATTATAGACGCAAGATATAACACTATTAACTCCCTGGTGATTAGTTTCTAAAAATACTAACAAAAGTTTTCAAAGCTGATTTCTGTTTATAAAAAGTTTTGACACTTTAAAAATTATAGTAGTGGTCAAAATCCTCAAATGGATTTCTTCCAGTGGTGGAATTCTTCCACTTAACTAAGTACCAGTCTTGAAAATGTCTTAGTGTGGCCTGGACTGCTTTCCTGCTAGGAGCACTAGGACTAGGTCTCACTGCCTGGAGGTCCTGGCTCCTCCACCTGAAGGCCTCTTGCGCATCTGCCTGGACCCCTGAACCTGCTGCCTGGAGGACCCAGTTCTGCCACCTGAAGAACCTGTCACTACTACCTGAATTCCCAGGCCTGTACACATGAAGGACCTGGCCCTGGCAAGGATTTCACCCCGCCTCCTGGAGGACAATCTGCTGTCACACCTTTCTGAACTGCACCAAGCATATCAATATCTCAGGTGAAGCCATTTTTCCCCCTCCCAGAGATTAAGCTGCCTTTAGCACCAGACACTTTAGAACATCTTAGCTTCAGCAGTTCCCTGACAGAGAAGACTGCTAAGTCACAGGCCATATCTCTCCCCAGCTGAAGCAAGTCTTTCCTTGAGTCAAAAATCAGAGAGAAAATCAGGCAGGAGAGCTGACCTGGCCTCTTCTGGAGCAGTGACTTCCTGAGTCAAAGTTATCAGTCCAAGAGCCTAATAAGACCTCAAGCATGAAAGACTTCAAGCATGAAAAACCCTACTAAAATCCTGACATGGAAGAAGCAGCTTACCTCATACACTAACAAACCCCAAACAAGATGTTACCCTAAAAAGTAACACATTATCAATATATTTCTTGAAGTCAGAAAGTCTCATTGAGCTTTCTGACACAGAATTCAAAAGAACAATAATAATTGAATATTTTCAATGTGTGAAAGACAAACTTGAAAAATTACAGGATACTGCAGGGAAAAACCAAAATAAACTTAAAAGAACAATTCGAAACAATGTAGATAAAACAAACAAGGCATTAGAGGCTCTGGAAAAAACAAAAAACCATGCTGACAAAAGTTTCAGATGTTGTTGACACGTTTGAGAGGCATAAGAACAGAGTTAAAGAAACAGAACAAAGAACCAGTGAAATAGAAGAGTAATTTGTCACCTGATCTGTCAAAACAAAGAACAGAATCAAAAAGTAAGGAAAAATAAGAAAGCCTAAGAATAAATGTGGGACACTATCAAGAGGAAAAAATTGTCCATAATTGGAATTCCAGAACAAGAAGAAGCAGGTAAAGTCACAAAGAAAGCTGTAGAAGAATTACTAGAGGAAAACATTCCAGGCATAATGAAAAATTGGAGAATATTCAAGAAGCTGAGTGAACACCACATAGAAGAGACTCCAAAATAAAATAAAAACAACAAGGCATTTGATAGTCAAATTTGCCAGAACCAAAGCTAAGGATAGAATACTGAAAGCAGTTGAGGAAAAACAATGAGTAACCTATAAAGGAGAGGAATTAAGATTAAGGGCAGATTTCTCAGCAGAAACTGATGTAGTAAAGGTCTTTGACAAAATCCAACACCCTTTCCTGATTAAAACACTCAACGAAGTAAAAATAGAGGGAATTTCCTCAACTTAGTAAAATGAATATATGCAAAACCAGGAACCAAAATAATTTTCCATGGGGAGATAAATAAGGCATTCCTTTTGAGAAAAGGAACTAGGCAAGGATGCCTACTACCACCTCTCCTATTCAATATTGTACTGGAAGTCTTAGCAATAACAATAAGGAAAGAGATGGGAATAAAATAGAACCAAATTGGCAAAGAGGAGGTAAAATTGCCTCTATATGCAGGTGATATGGTAGTATACATAGAAAACCCTGAATACTCAATAAGAAAACTATTGGACATATTTGACCAATTTAGCAAAGTGGCAGGATACAAGATTAACTCACAAAAATCTATTGGAATATTCTACAAGGAAAAAGATAATACAGAAATGGAGCTAAGAAAAAGAATATTAATCATAATAGCTAAACACAAGATTAAATAATTGGGAGTAAATCTTAACTAGAAACACAAAAGACCTATTCAAAGAAAATTACAAAACATTACTGCAAGAAACAAAAAGAGACCTAGAGAAATGGAAGAATAGAGCATGGTAGAAAAACTCAGTATTGTGAGAATGACGATTCTGAAAGTTCAACACAATCTCAACACAAATACCAACTGTATTCTTCAACAAGAAGGAAAAGGCAATTTCCAATTTCATCTGGAATGGAAAGAAACCCTGAATAAGCAAAACACTACTGAAAAAAGAAACAAGGTAGGAGGCATCTCATTCTCTGATTTCAAATCCTACTACACAGCTGTGGTGGTCAAAACAGCACAGTACTGGTACAGTGATAGACACATAGATCAATGGAATTAAATTGATAACTCAGAAATCATATCATCTACCTATGTTCAGCTGACTTTTGACAAGTAGATTAAATCAGTTAAGTGAGGAAATGAAGCCTCTTTAAAACTTGGTGTTGGCAAAATTGGAAAACTATCTGCAGAAAACTCAGTTAAGAAAGTGGATCAACGACCTTGAATTAAAATTAAGGATTATAAACTTCATCACAGAAAAGCTTAGAACAACTCTACAAGCCCCAGTACACAAAAACCTACAACCAGGAGAGAATAAAATAGATGAATGGGACCTTCTAAGATTCTATCCCTATGCTTATCAAAAGTGTAAGAAGAGAAACTTAAAAACAAATAAACAAACAAAAAAATACCCAACTTCTCCAGAAGGATGAAAAGGAAAGCCACAGACTGAAAAAAAAAATCTATAGTGACATATCTGATAAGGGACTTGTATCCAGAATTTAGAAAACATTCCAGCACCTCAACAATACAAAGGTAGACAACCCAGTCACATAATGGGCACAGGATATGAACAGATACTTTATAAAAGAAGACATTCAGATGGCGAACAAACACATGAGCAAATGTTCAAAATTTCTATCTCTAAGAGAAATGCAAATCAAAACAACTATGAGATATCATCTCATTCCAGTAACAATAGCAAAACTCAACAGAGCAGCAAACAAAAAATGCTGGTGAGGTTGCAGAGAAATTGGAATCCTTTGCTGGTGGTGGGAGTTTAAGATGGTGTAACCACTATGGAAGGCAGTATGGCACTTTCTCAAAAGGTTAGCAATAGATATGCCATTTGACTCAGCAATTACACTACTGGGAATATACCCTAAAAAACCAGAACTTCCACCCAAACAGATATATGCAAACCCATGTTTATTGCTGCATTGTTCAACCTTGTTCACAATAGCAAAGAAATGTAAGCAACCTAAGTGTCCATCAACTAATGACTTGGTTGAGAAACTGTGATATATTCACACAATGGAATACTATGCATCACTAAAAAACAAAGAACTCATAAAATACTATACAAAATGGGTGACCCTGAAGGACATTGTGCTGAGTGAAATATCTCATTCACAAATGGACAAATATTTCATAATGCCACTGTTATAATACAGTACTGACTTTGGGGTTGGGGAAAAACTTAGAAAAGAGGAGTAAATAACAAACATTGCATTGGAACAGATGAGGGAAAGAATTGTTTAAAAAGAATATATGATTAGGCAGTATTTGCATAACAAGAGTCCACAATAAGAGATGCACAGCAAAGTGGATTGGGGGAGGGGAAGAGAGGTTATTGTGCACAATAAATGAATTTTTTAAAGAGAAAAGCAAACTAGAGAAGTTTAGGGAGGAAAATGTACAACAACAAATGAATGGAAATTCAAGTTTTCTGTAAACTTTAGTTAAAAATCACAATAAATTTCTTTTAAAAAACACCCCCCCAAAAAAAATTACCATAGTATAAAACATGCTCTGTGACTGAAGCACAAGCAATGAATTGGGTCGAAGAGATTATCCAACCTTCTCTTGGGACTAGCTGGTGAGTTTGAACCAAGTGCCTTTGGGATTTCAGTACAGTTCTATCCCACACATTGTTGTTTCCAGGTGCCTTCAAGTTGGTTTTGACTCACGGTGAACCTATGTTCAACAAAAGGGAACATCCCATGCCTTTTTCCCAGTTGCTACTGTTGCACCCACTATGTCCATCCATCTAGCTGAAATTACCTTTTTTTTAACTTTCGTAAGATTTTTCTCCAGAGACCAACTTCTCTTGATTACACCCTAAAGTATGTGAGATGTATTACAGAGTATTCTCTTTATAGTCCATGTTGCTGTTGTTATTATACACTGTTGAGTTAGAACTTACTCTTAGTTGACCCTCCAGAGGATTTTCAATCAGTAAATCACACAGAAAGAGATAGTTCATCTTTCTCTTGCAGAGCAGCTGGTGGATTTGAAATGTGTGTTTCTGTAATATTTTTTGTGAATATTTTCATCTGTCAGTTACTTGTTTTTACCCAGCTTATTTTATTATCATGTCAAAGTAGTTTTTAAATCTTAAGGTAGTAAAGATATTAACCTTTTGTCCTTTTTTACACTGGATTTTGGTTCACAGAGAGAAGATATGTTCATATTTTCAGATCATAAATATATCTATTAATATTTTCCTTGTTTTAAACCTTTCATTTTTATGTTTACATCTTCCAAATATAATATAGTGCATGACAGGTCACCAATTAAGTCTCTTTCTAAACAGCTTTAGAGTTGTTACAACATCACTCATGTTATGATTTTTCTGTTGATTTTAAATGAATTATCATGTATTTAATTTTAAAAATAAAAATTAGTCTAAATATGCTTTCTTTTTGTCTATTATTTACCACATACTTTCGTTTAAATAAATAATATGGATTTTCTTAAAAATGAAAAAATTATTTTCTTGTAGTCTATGAAGCTAGACATTCAAATTCAGGGTGCAGTTCTAGGAAGAAGTTTTTTTCCTGCGTTCTTGCAGTTGTGTTTATACATATGTCATGTATGCTGATTTCCTGTAGTGTGCCTCTTTGCCAGTTCGGTTTGGTCTTAGGGCTATTGCTTTGTTGGTTTTTTCTTCAACAACTCAAAAATGATTAGGTTTACATTTCGTATTATTCTGAGATGAATTTATTAGCATAACAAAAAAAACACCCCTGTTTCTAACTGCATCACATGTTGTAGTTTTATGTCTCGTTGAGGCACTTGTGACTCATAGCAACACTGTGTATAATAGCTCTGAGCCCTACCCTATCTATCCTGAGCCAATCTCATAATCTCTGGCAAACCTAATCCTATTTCTCCAGTTGCTGAATCAATCTATTTTATCCTATCTTTTGCACTGTCCCTCCACCCTTCAAAGGACTGTTCCTTCATGTGTACATGACCAAAATATGTGATAAAGAGCTTCAAAATTCTTGCCTATAGAGAGGAGACATGTTTGTTCTCCTGGAATTCCATGGTTAGTTCAACATTTCTCCAGCACCACAACTCAAAGGCATTGATTCTCCTTCTATCATCTTCATTCATTGTCTGGCTCTCTGACAAATAGGAAGTAATTGTGGCGATCATAATCTGGATAGGATGCAGATTAGTCTCCAGACTGACATTGCTGCTCTTCAGTACTCTAGAAAAGTCCTGACAGCAGATTTTCCCACTGAAATACATGTTTTAGTTGGACAAAATTCAATTAATAACATCTGTTTGTTAGCCAAACCAACCTGTTTAAGGAACCTTTATGACAAAGTGTATATAATACATTGCATTGAGAGTCAAAGGCTGACAGATTGGATATACTAGCTACTTCTTAGGAGAAAGATGGACAGTCTCTTCCCTTAAAGACATGTAGCCTCAGAAACTTGGAAGATAGATATGAGTCATAACTGACTAGATGATGATGGGATTTGTTTTTGAGTTTTCTTTATAATGGTTTTGTATTTTACTATCATGTAGGATTAGATCTCATCTCCCCCAACACATACATAATTCTATTTATTTTTTGTAAATTATAATGGTTTTTCAAGTGTCATGAAGACATACTGTTAACCATCTGGCTGCTAATAGAAAAGTTTGAGCTTCAAACTCAGCAGCTTCTCTTCGGGAGGGGAAGAATATGGTAGCCTGTTTCCATAAAGATGAGAGCCTTGGAAATCACGTGGAGCAGTCTCTACCTTCGGAATAACTATGGGTTGAAATAAACTAGATTGCACTAGGTTTGTTTCGTTATTGTTGTTAGTTTTACTTAAAATGAGTATGATTCACAGTGAACCAGGAAAAACAAACTTGAATTCTGTCCTATCCTGTTCCACCCATATAATTTCTGATATACTTGAGCTCTTTGCTGTAGTCACCATGTCCACTCACCTCATTGGAGGTCTTCCTCCCTTTCACTGGGTTAGTTCTGATTTAATACTATATGTTAACAACAACAAGGACTATGAAAAGAACCAAAAAAAACAGCACGAATACTCTGTAATACATCTCACATACTTTAGGTGTTTAGCAAGAGAAATTGGTCACTGGAGAAAGATATGAAAGTTAAAATAAAGGTGAATCAAAAAGAGGAAGACCTTCAATAAGATGAATAGTTACAATGAGTTCATTAGTGGATTCTGGAACACAGCAATTGGGAGGAAAGCAGGAAAGAGACAAAGTTCCCTTTTGCTGAACATAGGTTCACTATGAATCAAAACCAACTTGAAAGCACCTGAAAACAACAACAGTGTTTAGGAAGACACTGTGCTGCAATCCCAAAGGCACACAGTTCAACAGTGTGTGTGTATCTCTCTCTCTCTCTCTCCCTATCCCTATCCATATC
>NW_006399796.1:12846329-12859056 GCF_000299155.1 Elephantulus edwardii | reverse complement strand
ATTCTCCAAAAACAATTTTATACAATATTTATCCTTATGTGACTGAGTTAGTTCACTCAGCATAATGCTCTCCAGTCTCTCTCAAGTTAGGTAATAATTTACAAATGTATTCCACTGTGTGAATGTGTCAATTTCTCAATCCATTGGTTTGTGGTTGGACATTTGGGCTGTTTGCATGCTCTTTCGATGGTGAATAATGCTTCTATGAACATTGGTGTACAAATCTCAGTTTGTGCCACAGTTCTTATATTCTCAGTGTGTATTCCAAGTAGTGGAATAGCTGGGTCATGTGGAATATCTATGTTTAGCTTTTTTAGGAAGCACCAAACTGCCTTCCAGAAAGGCGGCACCATTTTACAATCCCACCAGCAATGTATAAGAGTTCCTTTCTCACCACATCTTCTCCAACATCTATTAGTTGCAGCCGTTTTAAACTTTGGCACTCTTACTGCAGTGAGATGGTACTTCACAATCTCTGACACACTCAAGTCCATTGTTGCAGTCAGTATGTCAACCCACTTGGTTAAGAGTTCCCCCGTCCTATCACTGTATGCCTGTGTGTGTGTGTGTGCGCGTGCGTGCGTGTGTGTATGTGTGTGTGATTAATGGTTATATTTCTTCTAAGACTGTTGTGTGTGTGTATACACACACACACACACATTGTATTTCCCTGGTATCTTTATTCATGAAAATAAAATATCTATTTCTTAAACTGATTTTAAATGCACCCCCTGTCAAATGCAAATAAATATAAATTTGTTTCCAGGGCTCAGAAGTCTCAAACATATCTTCATACTCTCTTCAACTTCCTCTCTATTTCAGTCCTAACTCTCATAAAAGGGTTATCACACTTTAGAGGAATGTCGTTTGAAAGTAGAGGTGACATAATTTCTTACCCAAAAGAAGTTATATTTTGAAGAGAAAATGTGCAATGAATGATAAATCAAGCAAATATGCTTGTGAAGGTAAAGAATTTGCTTATTATGTTCCAAAAAATATATATATTTTTAATGATAATATAATAATATATGAAAAATATGTAATGATCCTCTACGATCTGATGCTTCAAATAGCTATAAGATAATTAAGTGGAATGGCACACTCCTAAATATAATATCACCCCTAGTAAGATGTAAGAGAAATTATCCTAGGGTCTGACCAAAAGGGGAAGGAATCTAGCACATAGGTGGTACTGAAGAGACCCAGTATCATGAAAGATGTTTCACCAAGAGTATAGCGTGTCTGAATCATCAACAACCTGTGTTACGTGGATGGCACAACCCTGCTTGCTGAAACTGAGGAGGACCTGAAGCGCTTGTTACAGAAGGGCAAGGACTTCAGCCTTCAACATGTATTGAAGCTCAACATTAAGAAAACAAAGATTCTTACCACTGGGCCAATGGGCAGCATCAGTATGGATGATAAAGAGATTGATAGTTAACAGTTTTCATTTACTTTTTGCACAGTCAACACTCAGTAACAGCAGCCAGGAAATAAGGAGATTAATTGCATTGGGAAAGTCAGCTGTGAGGGACCTCACAAGAGTACTGAAGAGTAACGACATTAGGCTGGAGACTAAGGTGCGCCTGATCCAGGCTATAGTCTTCACAATTACGTGCTATGCGTTGGAGAGTTGGACAGTGAATAGGGATGATAGAAAGAGAATTGATGCCTTTGAGCTGTGGTGCTGGAGAAGAATGTTGAATATACCATGGACTGCTAGAAGAACAAACAGGTTTGTCCTGGAGAGGGTGAAGCCGGAGTGCTCCTTGGAGGCAAGGATTCTGAAGCTTTGTCTAACATACTTTGGGCATGTTGCAAAGAGGGACTGGTCCTTGGAGAAGGACATCATGTTCGGAAAAATGGAGGGACAGCGCAGGAGAGGAGGACCCTTGATGAGATGCATCGATTCTGTGAGTCGAGTGGTGGGAATGAGTGTGTTTGAGACGGTGAGGTTGGCACAGAATAGAGCAGCAGTTTGGGCTCTTGTACATAGGGTCACTATGAGTCACAAGTGACTCTATGGCACATAACAACAACTACAACATAGTGTGTCTCATTTAACCACAGCTTCCGTGCAAAGAAGCTGTTTGGCACCAAAGAAGACTTATGGAGCTCTCCAGTGAAATGTAGGCCTGCACAAATTGAGGAAAACAAAGACTTTCCCTTGCACATGACAGAGAGAGCAAGAGTGAGACTCCTCCAAAAATGGAAACCTTCAATTTGGACTTCTGTCCTTCAAAATTGTAGGAGAGCAAATCTGTATTTGCTAAAGACATTTAGATCAGGTACTGATTGTGGAACAAACCATCAACTGCTTATATGGAATTTCAAGTTAAAACTAAATAAAGTTAAATCATATCCACAGGAATCAAAACTTGACTTTGAATCTATAACCCATGAATTTAAAAACCAACTCAGGAATAGGTTTTAGGCCTTGAACACTAATGAGAGAAGACCAGCTAAGCTATGAGAAGATAAAAAAAAATATTGTTCATAAAGAATTAAAAAATCATTACAAAGAAAGAAGAAGAAAAGACCAAAATGGATATCAGGAAAGACTGAAAATTGCACTAGAGTGCCAAGAAGCCAAAGCAAAGGGGAGAAATCAAGAAGTTAAGGAGCTTAATAGAAGATTTCAAAGGGCTGCTCAGGAAGACAAGGGAAAATATTATAATGAAGTGTACAAGAAGCTGGAATCAGAAAATCAAAAGGGTCAAACTCGCTAAGCATTTTTAAGCTGAAAGAACCAAAGAATAAATTCAAGCCAGAAGTTGCAATGCTTAAGAATGTTATGGACAGAATATTTAAGTTTCAGAAAGCATTAAAAGAAGATGGAAGAAGTATTAAAAGTCATTGTACCAAATGAATTGGCTGACACAGAAGAATCTCAACAACATATGGACAAGAGGCAATGGTGATGAAGGAGGAAGTTCAGGGTGCTCTGACGTACTTGGCAAAAAATAAAGCCCCAGGAATTGATGCAATACAAATTGATGTATTTAAGCAAACAGGTGCTGCCCTGGATGTGCTCACCAAGTTATGCCAAGAAATCTGGAGTACAACTACATGGCCAACTGATTGGAGGAGATCCATATTTATTCCTATTCCAAAAAAAGGTGACCCTACAGGAAGTGGAAAGTAACGGACAATATCACTAATATCACACACTACCAAAATACTGCTGAAGATTATACAGAAAAAAGTTGAACAGTACATTGACAGAGAACTACCAGAAATACAAACTGAGTTTAGAAGAGGTCGTGGCTCTAGAGACATTATTGCCAACGTCAAATGGATCATGGCAGAAAGCAGAGAGTACCAGAAGTATGTCTACCTGTATTTCATTGACCATGCAAAGGCTATTGACTGTGTAGATCACAACAAATTGTCTCTAATCTTGAGGAAAATGGGAATCTCAGAACACTTGATTATGCCCTCGGCCAGGTTCAAATTGTCTTCCTGTCAAACATTCTTCTAGGTGGTATAGCACTGATCTGTGCGTTGCTGTACAGAGGTAACTCGTGGTTGCTGTGATGCTGAAGCCTGTGACAGTGATGTGCCAATCGTGGTAATGGGCACCCATGGTGGACAGTGTTGGCTGGAGCTTCCCGACTAAATCAAGCCTGGAAGGAGGAGCGGCATCCACTTCCAAAATGGCTTGCCTCTGGAAACTCTAAGTACGAACAGTGCTCAGGCTGTTTGTTCATAGGGTCGCTATGAGTCGTCTATGACTCGAAGGCATTAAACAACAACAACAACAACATACTTGGACCAAGAAGCAGTCCTCAGAACAGAGCAAGAAAACAATGCATGATTCAAAATCAGGAAAGGAGTGCATCAGGGTTGCATCCTGTCCCCATACTTTCTTAAACTATATGCAGAACAGATCATTCAAGACGCAGAACTTTATGAAGAGGGGTGTGGCATCAATATTGGAGGAAGATTCATTAGCAACCTACGATATGCATATGACATAACTTTGCTTGCTGAAACTGAAGAATACCTGAAACACTTGCTACCAAAGGTCAAGGACTGTAGTCTTCAATATGGATTGAAGCTCAACATCAAGAAGACAAACATTCTCACCACTGGGCCAATAGGCAGCATCATATTAGGTGGAGAAGAGAATGAGGCTGTTAGCAATTACAGCTTGCTTGGATCCACAATCAACATTCTTAACACCAGCAGTCAGGAAATCAAAAGATGAAATGTATTGGGAAAATCTGCTGTCATGCACCTCTTCAGAGTGCTGAAGAGCAATGATGTCAGCCTAGATACAAAGGTGCACCTAATGCAGGCCATGGTCTTAATTGCTTCTTATGCTTCAGAGAGTCGGAGAATGACTAAGGGTGACATAAGAATAGATGCCTTCGAGTTGTGGTGCTGGAGAAGAGTGTTGAATATACCATGGACTGCCAAGAACACAGATTTGTCTGTCTTGGAGAGGGTAAAACCAAGTCTTTCCTTGGAGGCTAGGATTTTGAAGCTCCACCTCACTTACACTGGGCACATGGCCAGGAGAGACAGGTCCTTGGAGAAGGACATCATGCCCAGAAGAGTGAACAGACAGCACAGGAGAGGAAGACCCCAAATAATGAGGATTGAAACAGTAACTGGTGCGATGAGAGCTGGTGTGTCAGAATTTGAGAAAACGGCTCAGGACAGGGAAGGGTTCAGAGCTGCTATACATAGGCTGCTATACATAGGCAACTCAATGATTCATAACAACAATAACATACTATGTCAACTTTGGAAGCAGGAGTGGTACCCACTTCCTAAACAACATGCCTCCGGAAACTATGAACTTTGATAAATGCCAATTGTTGTAGAAAGGCTTCAGGCCTTCTGTTAATAGGGTCATTACAAGTTGTGCTCGACTCGAAGGCAATCACCAACGATAACAACAAAGACATCACTTAGGATGTATTTGTTAAAACACCATTATAATACTAAGACAATGAGACTGTGGACCTTGTGAAGTGTATGCAGAGAATATTTTTGCCGGCATAAGGGACTCTTTTCAATCAAGTTTCCAAGTATATTACAGTGAGTTTCAACTCTGTTGACTGGAATTGCTAATAAAGTTGAAATTCTGCTACTAATAAAAGGGAAATGTGGCGCTTCCTTGTTTTATTGAAAGTGAAATAATACTCTCTGATAATGCATTCATATATTCTGGAACCATAGATGCCACTGTTTACCACTAGATACCATGTAAAATTTTCCAGTAAATGATTAGGAAGGATAGGAGAAGAATTGATGTCTTTGAGCTGTGGTGCTGGAGAAGAGTTTTGAATGTACCATGGATTGCCAAAAAACAAACAGATTCATTCTGGAGAGGGTTAAACCAGGCTGCTCCTTGGAGGAAAGGATTCTAAGCTTCGTCTGACATACTTTGGACATGCTGTAAGTAGGGACAGATCCTTGGAGAGAGACATCATGCTTGGGAGGGTGGAGGGATGGAGCAAGAGGGGAAGACCCTCTATGAGGTGGATTGATTCAGTGACTGGGGTAATCGGGATGGGTGTGTCAGAGAAAGTTAAATTGGCAGAGGACAGAGCAGGGTTTAGGGCTGTAGTACGTAGGGTCGTTATGAGCCGCAAGTGACTCGACGACACATAACAACAATGACAAAATCTATGTACCATAAAAACAATGGAGAAAGAAAGGTTGGTTGATAGGTGGATATGCAAATGACACTACCATAAAGTTGTTCACAAATCACATGTGAGAATTTGTCACTGAATATGCACAAAGTCAAATGGTAAAAGTGAGCTATGCGTGTTTATCTAGTGTGTCTTTGGAGCTAGCCGCATATATAAAGCTTTCAACAGAATAATATTACACTTTACTGACAATGAAATATTCATTACACAGAAGAACAATCATTAATCATTAGGTGAAATTTCCCACTGGGTGCATTTTTTTTAACTGTGAGTGGGCTTATCTCTTGGAGCATTTGCAGTGTTGTTGTTGTTGTTGTTGGGTGCCATTGAGTTGTAGAAGAATCATAGCGACCCTATGAAGGAGAGTACTCAACGCTTGGATGTCTTTCATCCTTTCTCCGGGTTCATAGGGTTTCCAGAGGCAAGCTATTACGGAATTGGATGCTACTCCTCCTTCCAAGCTTGTTTCAATCCCAGATCTCCACCCCCTCTCTGTCAGCATTGCAGTGTAGTCTTTGTAAAATTGTTGGAGATTAGAAAAATAAGAACACTGGTTGCTTGACTTAGTTGTCAAATGAAGACATAATATGAAAAGTAATTTTAAAGAAATTATTATATTTTTTCTGAGATTTTGTACATGTCACTTTTATCCTCACACAAGTAATTTAAATAAGTAAAACTGGATTGGTGTTAAAATTCTGCTTTAAATAACCAAGTACTATTAGAGATGCATGGCTTATAACATGCTTTACATATACTGTCTTCAATATGTCTACGTAATGGCCCAATGATACTCTTGATATCCTTCCACAATTCATTAGTGTTCAAGACCTCAAACTTGTTGTTGAGTTGGTTTTTAAATTCATTTGGGATAGACCCAAGCTTAAATTTTGATTCCTGTGAATTTGATTTGACCTTCTTTAGCTTTAATTTGAACTTGCATATGAGACGTTAGTTGATGATCTGTTCCACAATCAAAACCTGGCCTAGTTTTCACTGCTGATATTGAACTTCTCCAATGATTCCTTCTGCAGATGTAATCAGTCTGATTCCTGTGCACTGTGCGTCCATCAGGTGAAATCCATTTGTACAGCCTCCATTTATTTTCTTATAAAATGTATTTTCTAAACCTTCTTTGTGCAGAATTCTATCATTCTATCCCCAGCCTCATTTCAGTCACCAAGTTTGTTTCTGTCTACTGCTCTTTCTTCCTGGTTCCCAACTTTTGCATTCCAGTCATCAATCAATATATTTTGGTTGTATGTTCAACCAATTTCTGACTGCAAATGTTGATAGAAACCTTTGCTCTGGTTGTTGGTACATAAATTTGAATGACAGTGGTATTAACAGGTCTTCCTTGTATGCATACAGATATTATCCTGCTATTCGCAACACTTATTTCAAGATGCATCTACAAATCACCTTTTAAACTATGAAAGAGATCCCATTTTTCCTCACCTTTTCATCTCCAGCATAGTAGAATATACGATCATCTGATTAAAAATCTCCCATACCAGTTCATCTCATTTTGCCAATATCTAATATGTTCTTGGAGAGGGACATCATGCTTGGGAGGGTGGGAAGGACAGCGCAGGAGGGGAAGACCCTCTATGAGATGGATTGATTCGGTGACTGGGGTAATCGGGATGGGTATGTCAGAGGCAGTGCAGTTGGCGCAGGACAGAGCAGGGTTTAGGGCTGTTGTGCATAGGGTCGCTATGAGTTGCAAACGACTCGATGGCACATAACAACAACAACAACAACAACAACAACAATATGTCAATATTTATGTGTTTTCTTTTTTCTTTAAATTTTTTTCCTATTTCTTTCTTAATGATATCCAGTTTTCATGCATTCATGCTTCCCACATTCCACTTTCCAACCTTTAGTTTCTGCTTACAACTGTTTCTCCTTCTTTGTGTTTCCAATTTTGAGGGCTCAGCCTCAGTTGCCGTATCTGTTATTCTACTCTATGTGTGCTTGCTTACTGCAGAAGGTCAAGGACTGCAGTCTTCAATATGTGTTGAAGGTCAACATCAAGACAAAGATTATCACCATTGGGCCAAATAGCAACACCATGATTGATGGAGCTTGAGATTGTTAACAATTTCACCTTGCTTGGCTCCACAATCAACTATCTTGGCACTAGCACTCAGGAAATCAAGATATTAATTATATTGGGCAAATCTTCTGTCAGGGACCTTTCCAGAGCACTTAGAAGAAATGATATCAGTCTCGAGACTAAGTTGCTCCTGATCCAGTCCATGGTCTTCACAATTACTTGCTATGCATCAGAAAGATGGACAAGGAGTAAGGATTACAGAAGAAGAATTGATGGCTTCAAGTTGTGTTGTGCTTGAACATGTCATGGACCACCAAGAAGACAAATAATTGAGAGAGTAAAACAAATAGGGAGGGTGAAACCAAGTTTCTTTCTTGCAGGCTAGGACTTCAAAGCTCTGTCTCACATACTTTGGGCATGTGGCCAGGAGGGACCCCTCCTTGGAGAAGGACATCATGCTTGGAAGGGTGAAGGGATAGCACAGAAGAGGAAGACCTAGGATTAAATGGATTGATACAGTAGCTGTGACAATAGGGGTAGGTGTGTTGGAGTCAGTGAGATTGACTCAGGAGTCAAAGGCAACTTGAAGGACATAACAACAATGGCCCCAAAATTCAGATCAGTCAAAGTAGCATTGGAGAATTCCAAATAAAATATGCTTCACATCTTTTTTCCCTTCATGAGACTATCATAAATATTTTACATAACTCATTCACGGTCATCAAGTTGGTTTGCATTCAAAGAGATCACTAATATCCAAAACTATCAATGTTAACAGAAGGAAACTGACCATCTTTCTTTCATAGAACTGCTTGTGGATTTTAACACATTGCTGCACACTTTTAAATCGATGACTGTGCTTAAAAATTCATTTTGCCGTCATTTGTGGCTTAATGACTGGAGATACACAGCCTTTTGTTTACCAATGCAAAATGCTTTGGACTACACCACCATAACTCCTTATTATCATTTTTTTTATTTCACATAAAGGCCTCACAAAACTCTTTTAATTCATATTCTAACTTTAAAAATGATTTTATACTATGGAGATTAAGGAGATGAAGAAATGACAGCTCTTCTTATTTTGTTTATCCTCCAGTTTCTCTTTTCTTTGATAATAGTCTAGTTGCTAGAGTAAGGAAAAAGCCTGAGTGGTACGATGATAGAGTACTTGGCTGCTAATTCAAAGCTAGCAGTTTGAGTAGACCCTGATATTCTTTAGGAAAAAGACTTGATTATCTGCTACCATAAAAATTGGAGGGAAATGTTGCTGCAGAAGTTAATCTTGATTCTAACACATTATTGGAGTTTGTCTTTGAAGTGTTAGAGATAAAAAATTTAAAGGGAAGAATAAGTCATCATTTCTCAAACTGAGTGAACTAAAGAAAAAATGTAAATACTTAAGTTATAATATTAAAGCATTTTGTGGGCAAAATAGGGAACTCTGATGGATTACTGGTAAGGATTTGTGCTGCCAACTCAAAGATATGTTTTTAGAATGTGTCAGTTGCTCTGTGAAAGAAAAATGAGCACTCTCCTGCCCCAGGACACATGCAGGAAGGTTATCAACGAGTAGTTCCTGACTCAAAGGCACTCGGCAGCATAGGAAGAAAGGTGAATGATGCAAAAAAACATCCAAAGGAGGAAATGGGAATGATCTGTTGGGAATCTAGAAAGATAGGGTAATGGTGGGCATAGTTCAATGTTGATTTATTTTATAAAACCTAATGAATGATAATGATTGTATGGAACACAATGTGAGTGAAGGATAGTGGGAAACACAATTTACATAAACTTTGTAAACAAACCAATGTAAAATAAAAATTATTAAAAAGAAGATGATAACGATACACAAATTGACTATAGTAAAAAGTATTGAATTAGACTCAATCATTTCAGGATCTACCAATGAATAAACAATTGATGATAATGAAGGACGAATATAAACAAAACTAAAGGCATTGGTGATCCAATAAGCCCTTAGGAGCTGAGGGATGATGAATTTTTTTCAGTAAATAGGTATAATGCTGAATATACTCACTCATGTATAATAAGAAATTCAGAAGACCTGGTCAATGAATAGCAAATGATATATACTTGAATCCATTCTAAAGGTGGATGATATAATAGAATGCAGAAATATTTAAAAAAGTATTAATATAGCACAAAATGAAATCATACTAAAATAATTCTAAAATGACTGAAGTATTACATCAATAGGGAACTTCCAGAAATTTTAGGCAGATTTAGAAGAGGATATGAACCAAGTATTATTGCTGATGTCTCATTAAACTTGATTAAAAGCAAAGTATACAAGAAAGCTGTTTATCTGTAATTTACCATGCAAAGGTACTCAACAGTGTGATTCATAGAAAAACTTTTAATAATTTGGGAAGAGTGGGGAGTGCTGGTGGTCTTGTGGTAAGGATATGCTCTATCAATCCAAAGGCATGCAGTTTGAGTAATCCAGCTGTTCTTTCGGGAATAAATGGGCAATTTCCTATATGTTTTATAGTCTTTGAAAACCTGAGGAATACTGAATTATGACTTTACAGCACATAACAACAGCAACCTAGGAAGAATGATAACTCCAAAGCACTTAACTGTGCTTATGTAGTACTCATACTTAGACCAGGAAGCAGTCTTTTAAAGATACCAACTGGATATTGCATGGTCTCTAATCAGAAAAGGTGTACATTAGGGTGTATCCTTTCAACATACTTATTACAACTGTATGGTAAGCAAATAATCAAAAAAATTAGCATACATGAAAAAGAACATGCATCAGGATTGGAGAAAGGCATTAACAACTTGCAGTATAATGATCAAAAACTTTGATTAATATAAGCAAATAGGACTTAAAATACTTACTGATGAAGATCAAAGACTACAGGCTTTAGTATAGATCATGTGTTAATATAAGAATCCTCAGAAGTGTATAAATAAGTAGCATCGTGATAAATTAAGAAAAGAGTAAAGATTCTAAAGATGTCCTTTTACTTGGACCCATAATCAATGCTCATGGAAGAAATAATTGAGAAATCACATGACAAGTTGCACTGGGTAAATCTGCTGCAAAAGACCCCTTTAAAGTATTAAAAAGCCAAGATGTCACCTTGAGATATGACTCAAGGCATGAGATCTTAAATTTCAATTTCCTCATATACAAAGTAAAAGCTGAACAATTAATAAGGAAGATTAAAGAAAAATTGATGCCATTGATTTTATGGTGTTCGTGAGGAACTTTAAATATATTGCCAAAAGTTTGAGCCCATCAGCGATTAAAATGGGTAATTCTCTCCCATGTGATTAATAGCCTCTGAAAACCCTCTAGAGAGTCAGTTGTGACTTGACAGCACGAAACAACAACAACTTGGGAAGAATGGTAATTCCAGGGCATATACTTGTTGGAACTGAAGTACAACTGGAATGCACTTTAAAAACGAAGATGGTGATAATCATGTACTTTCGACATGTAATAAGCATAGAACAGTCTTGGAAAAGACATCAATTTTGGTCTTGGGAAAGACATCAATTTTGGTAAAGCAAAAAGTCATAAAAAATAAAAATAGACCTTTCTGTCTACCTTCAAAAGGTAGACAGGCATGAGGACTAAAACAATAGGCTCACACATAGCCATAGCTGTAACGATGACCCAGGACTGGGTAGCATTTTACTCTGTAGGATCACTATGAGTCAGAATTGTCTTTAAGACACCTAATAACAATGTTTTAGGGGAGCACTGGTAGCTTAGCAGTAAAGAATTGTGCATCAATGCAAAGGTACATGGTTCGAATTCATCAGCTAATCTGTGGAGAAATTATGGGCAATCTCCTTCCATGTGATTTACTGCTTCTGAAAAATTCCTGGAGGGGCAGCTGTGGTTGGTTCCCACTGGACAGTACACAACAACAACAATAACCTTTGGTATCAGAAGTCAGGAGATAAGATGTATAGCATTGAAAAAGTCTGCTATAAGAAACCTCTCCAGAGTACTTAAAAACAATGGTGTTAGTTTAAAGACTAAGGTCTGCCTGACTCAAACCATCATCTTTCCAATAACCTGCTATGACTCTGAGAGCTGAACAATGAATTAAGATGACAAAAGAAGAACCGATCTCTTCGAGTTGTGGTGTTGGAGAAGAGCACTGAATATTCTGTAGACTGCTAAAAGAGCAAAGAGATGATGGGTCATGAAAAAAGTATAGTCAGAGGGCTCCTTGTTGTTATAGGGTAGCATCAAGATGGAACAGACCAGCTAACCCTCTTGCATATTTTCAGAGGCAGTTAATCTCATGGGGGGGTGATTGTCAATTTTCGCCTCCTGAGAAGCAAGTGGTAGATTTGAACCACGGGTCTTTGGGATAGCAGAGTAGATTATTACTGTTGTTGTTGTTGTTGTTTTTTATGTGCGGTTGACCTGTCTGCTACTCATAGCAACCTATGTGCAGTAGCTCTGAAGCCTGCCTTGTCCTGAGTCAATCTCACTGATTCTGACACACCAACACTCATTGTCCCAGTTACTGTATCAGTCCATCTCATCTGGTGACTTCCTACCCTGTGCTGTCCCTCCACCCTTCTAGTGATGATGTCCTTTTCCAAGGACCAGTCTCCCCTGGCCAGGTGCCCAAATTATGTGAGATGGAGCTTCAAAATCCTAGCAGCCAAGGAGAAACAATTTCACTCTCTCCAAGACAGAGCTCTTTGTATTCTTGGCAGTCTATGGTATGTTTAAAACTCTTCTCCAACACCACAACTTAAAGGCATTGATTCTTCTTCTGTCATCCTTAGTCATTGTCCAGCTCTCTGATGCATGGCAAGTAATTGTGAAGACCTAGATTAGGTGCATCTTAGTCTCTAGACTGACATCCTAGCTTCTCAGTACTTTGGAAAGTTCCCTGACAGAAGATTTTTCCAATGCAATTTGTCTTTTGATTTCTTTATTGCTGGTGATAAGAGTGTTGATTGTGGAGCTGAGCAAGCTGAAATTGTTAGC
>NW_006399796.1:12843879-12845934 GCF_000299155.1 Elephantulus edwardii | reverse complement strand
ACTCATAGAGACCCTATGAATGAAAGATGTGAACACAAGATTCTTACTAGATAACTTGATATTTAAAATGTTATTATTAGTTACACAAGAAATCCTAGTGAACAGTGAGTTGTTAAATGCTAGGCTGTTATCTTGAAAGTTGACATTTTTAACCCATCCAGAGGCTCTGTAAGAGACCTATAAAATAACCTATTAGGCATTTCTATTCTGTCACATGGGGTAGCTACTAGTAAGAATAGACTGGACAGCACCCAGCAACATCATTGTGAATACACTATTCTAAATATTTTCCATTAATTGTTATATTTAATCCTCACAACTCTCTTATATATTATACCTATCCTAGTAATAAAAAACTTGACTGAAATCCCAAAGACACATGGTTTGAATTCAGGAGCTGCTCCACAAGAAAAGGATGGACAATCTCATCCCATGCAATTAACTGCTTCTGAAAACTCGCTGGAGAGTCAGCTGTGGGTCAGTTCCAACTGGATGGTGCCCAACAACAACAATTTAATGAAAGTAAGGCCCAGAAGGATAGTGATTGTCGGGTAAACAAAGAATTTAGGGTGTAAATTTAGGCAATCTGATTCCAGAGTCCACACCTTGAACCATAGTACTTTTCGGGTCCCCCTATCCTACGTTATTATAAAAGTGGAATATATGCAAGTACTCATTGCAAAGAGGGAGATAAAAACACTTGTTAAATTTATAAGATCCTCACCATTTCATTGTTGTAAAGTCAGAATCAATTAATAGTTGACCCTCCAGCTGTTTTTCAGAGACAATGAATGAGAAGAAATTCTTCATCTTTCTCTCATAAAGCGTCTAGTGTATTTTAACTAAGGAGAGGTGACACCTTCAGATTAGTATCACAATTCGCTACAGATTAGGCCACCAATGCTACATAAATAAATAGTTCCATCAATTTGATTTATAAGTAATACTTTTTTATCTTTACTGTTTTACACCCACAAATAACTATACTATTCTAGGAATAACAGAGGAACCTTGTTGAAAATAGTGCCAAAAGATGTGTTGCTCAGGTTGGAAGGAACTAAAAAAAATGAGAAATCTGTAAAGCCAAAGACGAAGAAATGAATATTGCCATCTGAAATTGGTGAACAGGCAGTCAAGATGCATTGATGATAATTGATGAAAGAATGAAAAAGTGGAAGAAAAAGAAATTTTAGTTGGAAAATAATATTTTGTAGTTGGAAAAATATTTCTGATACCAGAAATAAGGCTACAGATCAAATGACTGAATTTTTTATAACTGATTATTCTTTTCAAATATTAAAAGAACACAACTTAATGGCTATATACATGGACCTCACCCAATGTAATATGCATGAACCAGACAGATGACATCTGTAGAAAGACATTGGAGAAGCTGAATATCAGAAGTCAGAACTAGGCTATGGGTTGACTTTGGAACAAATCATCAATTACTCATATACATGTTCAAAATTAACTTTAAGAAAATGAAAACAAGTTCAGGAGAAAAAAACCATGATCTTGAGTCTATAATAATGGAATTTTAAAAAAAAATCAGAAATAGATTTGTTGTATTGGACATTAATGACAGGAAAGAAAGAAAGAAAACACCAAAATGGATGTCAGAAGAGATCCTGTAACTTGCATTGAATCGAAAAGAAGCCAAAACAAGAAGAATTTTGAAATGAGAAAGATGAAGAAAACATGTCAAATTGCTGTTCAAAAAGACAAAGCAGAATGCAAAGTCATGTGCAAAGAATGGAAGTTAGAATGTCAAAAAGGGAGAGAATGTTCATTGTTTCACAAGTTGAAAGAACTGAAGAACAAATTCAAGTCTCACATTGCAATGCAGAATTCTATGGATGCATCCTGAATCATGTGTTCTTACTGTAGTTGCGTGCTGTGAAATTAGAACTGACACAATGCTGACCCTCCAGCAGGATTTGAGAGGCTGGAAATTACACAGGAGGAGATAGTACATCTTTCTTCTGTGGAGCAGCTCATTGATCTGAACCATCTGTCTTTGAGTGGGCAGTACAGCTCCTTACCACTAGGACA
>NW_006399796.1:12838966-12841434 GCF_000299155.1 Elephantulus edwardii | reverse complement strand
TCTCCCATTTGCTGCCACCCTTCTGCCCTTGAAACCCCATACACATTTTACTAGTTAGCCTTCTACAAAGATATTCTCAATTTCTTAATCTCTGGTTATAGTTGGATATCTGGGCTGTTATCATATTCTTGTGATGGTGAATAACACTGTTATGAACATCATTGTACAAATCTCCATTTGTGTCTCAGTTTTAATTTTCTTGGGGTATATTCTTAGCAGTAGACTAGTGGGTTCATATGCAGTTTCTATATTCAGCTTTTTGAAGAAATGCCAAACTGCCTTTTTGAGTGGTTTTACAATTATACAACCTATCAACAGTGTATGAAAGTTCAAATCTCTCCATATCCTCTCCAACATTTATTACTTATTCTTCTGTTAAACTTTGCCACTGCTACTGGATAACATGGTATCTCATTGAGTTTTGATTTGCATTTCCCTTTTTACCAGTGATTTTGAGCATTTCTTCATATGGCTGTTGGCCATACAAATACCTTCCACTGTTAAAAGTCTTTCCATGTCTTTTGCCCTTTTGTAATTGGGTTATTAGACTTTTTTATCATGGAGATCCTTGTCTCTGATGTTGTTATTATGCTTATGTGCTCTGGAGTCATCTGTGGCTTGTAGTGACCCTATACAGAACAGCCCTGAGCCCTGCCCTGTCCTGAGAAAGTCTCACTGATCGACACACCTATCCCCATTGCCCGAGTTACTGTATCAATTCATCTCATCTGGAAACTTTCAATCTTGCACTGTCCCTCTGAGCATGAGGTCCTTCCGCAAGGACTGGTACCTCCTGAACATGTGTTCAAACTATGTGAGACAAAGCTTCCAAATCCTGGCGTCTAAAGTGAAACTTGGTTTCACCCTCTCCAAGACAAATGTACTTGTTTCCTTGGCATTTCACAGTATATTCAATACTCTTCTTCATCACCACAAGTGGAAAGCATCAATTCTTTTGTCATCCTTAGTTATTGTGCAGCTCTCTGATGCATAGCAAGTAGTTGAGACCACCATGGCCTGGATCAGATGCACCTGATCTCTAGATTGATATCATTGCTTCTCAGTTGACAGCAGATTTACCTAATACAATTCATCTTTTGATTTCCTGACTGCTGGTGACGAGAGTGATGCTTATGGAGCCGAGCAAGCTGTAATTGTTAGAAACCTCAATCTCTTCTCTTTCTATCATGGTGCTGTCAATTGGTCCAGTGGCAAGAATCTTTGTCTTTTGGATGTTGAGCTTGAATTCATATTGAAGTGTATAGTCCTTGACCTTTTGTGGCAAACGCTTCAGGTCCTCCTCAGTTTTAGCAAGCAAGTTTGTGTCATCCGCATAACATAGGTTGTTAATGAATCTTCCTACAATCCTGATGCCACTTTCCTATTCGTAAAGCCCTGCTTCTCAAATAATCTGTTCTGAATATTAACAGAACATGTATGGACACAGGACACATTCTTCACACACTTTTTTTCTGATTTTGAGTCATGCACTGTTACCTTGATTGTGCAGAGGACTGCTTCCTGTTCCAAATATAGGTTTTCCGTAAGCACAATCAAGTGTTCTGGGGTTTCCATTCTCCTTAAGGTTAGCCACAATTTGTTGTGATCCACGCAGTCAAATACCTTTGCATAGTTAATGAAACACATATATACATTCCTCTAATATTCTTTGCTTTCTGCCAAGATCTAATATTACATTGGTGTTAATTTATCAATTGCAATGCCCTCTTCTACATCAGCTTGTATTTCTGGTAAGTCTCTGCCAATGCACTTTCCCAGTCATTTTTTTTATAATCTTCAGCGTATTTGTGCTAGTACTCAAGAATTTTCACACTTTGTTAGGTCTCCTTTTTTTTGTAATGGGAATAAATATTAATTTCTTCCAGTCAGTTGGCCAGGTAGTTTTCCTCCAGATTTCTTGGCACAACCTGGTGTGCACATCTAGGGCAACATTGGTTTATTGGAATATATCAATTGGTTTTCCATCAATTCTTGAGGCTCTATTTTTTGCCATGTGTTTTAGAGCTACCTGAACTTTCTCCTTCATCACCATTGCTTCTTGATCCTGTGTTGTTTCTTGAAATATTTCTATGTCAGTCAATTCTATAATACCATAGGTTAGGCCTTTAAAGTTTGGCCCCATTTTTTCTCTTACGATCTTTACGGTTTGGGGCTTTGCTCCCATGTCTCTGATCAACCTTTAGTTCGTTTGTGCATATGTTGTGAGGTGTGGATCCTGCTTTATCTTTCTGCAGGTAAAAACAGTTCAGTGTTTTCAGCACGATTTGATGGAGAGAGTAATAATTTCCCCATTTGATGGGTTTTGTTTCCTTGTTGTATAACAGTTTAACATAGACAGGTTAGTTAATTTCTGTGTTCTCTATTCTATTCCATTGGTCTATTTGCCTGTCATCATACCAGTACCATGTTGATTTGACTATTATAGCTGTATATTAGGTTTTGAGATT
>NW_006399796.1:12818074-12838620 GCF_000299155.1 Elephantulus edwardii | reverse complement strand
CTTGAACCATCCTTGCATACATGTTAAGAATCCCTTTTAGTCATGATGAATCATTCTTTTTGATGTTGGATTCTATTGACCAGGATTTTATTAAGAATTTTTACATCTATATTCAGAGAGACATTGGTCTATAGTTTTCCCTTTAGGAAATATCTCTGACTGGTTTTGTTATTAGAACTATGCTTTCTTTCTAGAACAACTCTGGGAGTATTCCTTCTTTTTTTATTTTTTAAAATAGTCTAAGTAGAATTGGTGATAGATTTTCTCACAATGTTTGGTAAAATTCACCTGTGAAGCCATCTGGTCCAGGCCTATTTTTGTGTAAGTGTCTTTTTATGCCCTTCTCAAATTCTCCTTCTGTGAAAAATATGGAATACCTCATGAATTTGCATATTATCCTTATACAGGGGACATTCTAATCTTGTCCATATTGTTCTAATTTTAATATATGTGCTGCTGAAGTGAGCACTGGTGATTAATCATGTGAGATATAATGTATGAGAATGATTATAAGAAGTACAATTTGAATTAAAATGACACTTTTAAAAATTTAAAAAAATAATTTCAAAATCTACTCTGAAGTACAATTCTACATGTTATAGGATACTATCGATACCTGAACAGTAAAATAAATCTTTTGTTCTGTTAATAAATCTTTTGTTCTAATATAGGTGGTTGTTGTTGTTAGGTGCCATAGAGTTACCTGCAACTCATAGTGACCCTATGTACAACAGCTCTAAATCCTGCTCTATGCTGTACCAATCTTATTGTCTCTGACACACCTACCTCCATTATCCCAGTCAATTAATCAATCTATCTCATTGTGGCTCTTCCTCTCCTGTGCTGTTCCTCCACCCTCACAAGCATGACGTTACTCTCCAAGGACTGGTCCCTCCTTGCAACAAGTCCAAAGTATGTCAAATGGAGCATCAGAATCCTTGCCTGCACCAAGGAGTAGCCTGGTTTAACCCTCTCCAGGATGAAACAGTTCGTTCTCTTAGCAGTCCATGGCATATTCAACACTCTTCTCCAACACCACAGCTCAAAGGCATTGTTTCTCATTCTATCATCCTTGGTCGTTGTTCAGCTCTCTGATGCAAAGCAAATGATTGCAAAGACTATGACCTGTATCAGGTGCTCCTTAGTCTCCAGACTGACATCATTGCTCTTCAGTACTTTGGAGAGGTATCTGACAGCATGTTTTCCCAATGCAATACATCTTTTAATTTCCTGGCTGCTGGACAACTAATACCAAAGATGAGGAAATTGAGAAATTCTCACTGACTTTTGCATTCCAAAACAGATCAAACATTCAATTAAAATACATTAACAAAAACTGGTGATTGGAGTACAAAAGTTGGACCAATAAAACCCCAAACAAATCATAGTCAGTAGTTATGTAATTGTTAACTGAAATGAGAAAGGAGATAGAATGACTGAATATTTACAATCAATGATTTATTAATCGTCATCATTTTTAAGAAACAGAAACAGTAACTATACACATGGCGATCACTTGATGGAGAGCACAGGAATTAGATTGAATGTTTGTGCAGAAAAAAAGTATTTGGAGAAGTTTAATATCTGCCGTTAATACCAAGCTAGGTGCTGACTGATTAAAAATGTTCCAAGAAAAAAAAGAAGAGTGTGGAAATCATCAAACAATATCAATAATATAACATGCAAGCAAAATCTTGCTAAAGATTGTACATAAATGTCTGCATCAGTAAACCGACAGAGAACTACCAGAAGTACAGGCTGGGTTTCGAAGAGGTCTTGTCACTAGGGGCATCACTGCCAATGTTACATGGATTCTGGTTGAAAGCAGAGAGAACCAGAAGAATTACTATCTGTAATTACTATCTGTAATATGTTTCATTGAGTATGCAAAGACATTTGACTGTGTGGATCACAATAAAATGTAACTAACTTTGAGAATAATGGGAATACCAGAACACCTGATTGTGTTCACTTAAAACTTATTCTTGAACCAGGCAGCAGTCATAAGTACAGAGCAAAGAAACATTGTATAGTTCAAAATCAGGAAAGGAGTGTGCCAGGGATGTATCTTATTTCCATACCTATGAAAATTATGCAAAACAAATCATTGTTAGGAAGAATGTAGAGCCAGACTTTGAGGAAGACTCATGAACAATTTGTGTTATGCAGATGACCCAACCTTGTTCGCTAAACTGAGAAGGACTTGAAGTGTCTGCTGCTGAAAGTCAAGGAATGCAAGTCTTCAATATGGATTGAAGCTCAACATCAAGAAAACAAAGATTCTCACCACTGGTCCAATTGGCCATGATTGGCAGAGGTTGAGGTTGTTAACAATTACAGCTTGTTCGGCTTCACAATCTCTCAATGGTGTTGTTGCTGCTTTTATGTGCCATTGAGTTGTTTGTGACTCATAGTGACCCTATGTATAATAGCTCTGAATTGTGTTCAATGCTGAGCCAATCTTATCGTCTCTGACACACCTAACCCTGCTACCCTAGTCACTAGTGCTGTCCCTTCACCCTCCCAAGCATTATGTCCCTCTCCAAGGACAGGTCTCTCTTTACAACATACCCAATCTCATCTTCCAACAAATCCTCAATCTAGAATATACTTATAAGGTAATTCCTCACTTACTATAATGTTAGGTCAAACTATTTGTCCAAATGTCTCTTACTCCCACTATTACTCTAAATTAGGCATGAACAACATTATCCTCCTTACACACTCACTCAGACCCTAGGACAAAACATTCTCTCAACTCCACTCTGCTAAATGCATACCATTCTCCTTACTATAAAGGTCCCTTCTTCAGGTCATCCAAAGTTCAATAGTATTGTACTCAGTATATATTCCATACTATACTCTGTCACTGAGTGTATTCTGTATTTTATTTTCTGTGTATAGGAGTCCAAGCTGTCGGAAGGCAGCTAGATTGACTAGGTAGACAGTAAATCTTGAACAAGGTAATTTTGTTCAAATGCTAACAGTAGGGTAGGATTTAGGGAGGTAGAGAATCAACTGGTATAAAAGTAAAATATCCTAGAGATTGAATCATAATTGACTCATAGTTGACCTTCCATATAAATCAGATATGAGAAGATAGCCCAACTTTATCTTAGGGAACTGCTGGTGGAACTGAACCACCAGAAAGAGCAGCCATGGTTTGTTTTTATATTTGTTATGTGCCATTGAGTCATTTGTGACTCATAGCTATCCTATGTACAAGAGTCCTAAATGTCGTTCTATTTTGTGCCAAACTCGCCGTCTCAAACACACTCATTCCCACCACTCCAGTCACAGAATCGTTCCATCTCATCAAGGGTCTTCCTCTCCTGCGCTGTCCCTCCACTCTCCAAGCATGATGTCTCTCTCCAAGGACCAGTACACCAGTGCATCCTTGCAACATGCCAAAGTATGTCAGACAAAGCTTCAGAATCCTTGACTCGAAGAAGCATTCTGGCTTCACCTTCTCCAGGACAAACCTATTTGTTCTCCTAGCAGTCCATGGTATATTCAACACTTTCTCCAGCACCACAGCACAAAGGTATCAATCCTCTTTCTATCATCCCTATTCACTGTCCAACTCTCTGATGCATAGCACATAATTCCAAAGACTATACACCTTAGTCTCCAGCATGACATCGTTGCTCTTCAGTACTCTTGAGAGGTCCCTCACAGCTGACTTTTCCAATGCAATTCGTCTCCTGATTTCCTGGCTGCTGTTACCAAGATTGTTGACTGTGGAGCCAAGTAAACTAAAACTGTTAACTATCTCAATCTCTTCACCATCCATACTGATGCTGCCAATTGGCCCAGTGGTGAGAAGCTTTGTTTTCTTGATGTTGAGCTTCAATCAGTATTGAAGACTGCAGTCCTTGACCTTCTGCAGCAAGCGCTTCAGGTCCTTCTCCGTTTCAGCAAGCAGGGTTGTGTCATCTGCATAACGCAGGTTGTTGATGACTCTTCCACCAATCCTGATGCCACGTTCCTCTTCAGACACTCCAACATCTCAGATGATCTGTTCTGCATACAGATTGAAAAGGTACGGAGACAAAATACTTCCCTATCGGACCCCCTTGTTGATTTTGAACTATGTAGTGTCTCCTTGCTCTGTTCTGACAAATGCCTCTTGGTCCAAGTATAGGTTTTGCATTAGCACAATCAAATGTTCTCGGGTTCCCATTCTTTCAGAGCCAGCCATAGCATGCTGTGATCCACACAATCAAAAGCCTTTGCAATGAAGCACAGATAGACATTCTTTTGGGATTCTCAGCTTTCTACCAAGATCTGTCTAACATTAGCTGTAATATCCCTAGTACCATGACCTCTTCTAAATCCAGCCTGCATGTCTGGCAGTTCTCTGTTTTCATATTGTTCCAAACGTTTTTGGATAATTTGCAGCAGAATCTTGTTTGCATGTGATATTAATGATATTGTTTGATAATTTCCGTACTCTTTTGGGTCACCTTTCTTTGGAATGGGAACAAATATCGATCTCTCCAGTCAGTTGGCCAGCTGGCTGTCCTCCAGATTTCCTGGTACAACTTAGTGAGCACCAGGTTGCAAATGGAAGACAAATGGTATTAACCCACAAGAAATCAATCCTGGAGTGGAAGCTTAACCAACAAGGACTTTTTCTCAGGACCTTCCAGGAAAAGAAGCTGTACATGGCAATTGTACTTAACAACTTTAAATTGAAGTCATACTGATTGCATCATAAGAGACTTACAGCAGCATGATATGGTTAGAATCAGAGAAATCCTTATTGCTTGATATTTATGCCATCACATCAGGGGCTGATCAATGGGAGATGGGTGATGAATGTTGTAGGCAAAAGTAGGAAGTGTTGGTGGTGGAGTAGGGAAAGGGTGGATTAAAAAACAACAGCAACAAACAAAACAAAAAACAAACCCAAAACAAAACAACAACAACGAAAAAAAACAAACCACAAAACGAAAAAAACCAACCAAACATGTAGCCGGGTGGGCAGCAACATTGAATATTGGTCTTTTTCTAACTGGTAAATGTCTTTCATCTGCTCTTTTCGGTAGAATGCTTGTCTGTCAGATACTATTATATATATGTAAAACTTGAGACAGATTAGGAAGAAGGATTGGCCATCCACTTCCGAAATTACAGGTTTTTGAAAACCCTATGTAGAATAGAGCCATGGGTTAGCAATGCAATTTCTCAAGGATGACATCTCCAGAGCTCCCTAACCAGTATGAAAAAGACTAGTATTTCAGGAGCTCTGGTGGCCTAGTGGCAAGAAGGTGTGCAGCAATCTGAAAAGCACACAGTTTGAGGCTACCAGCTGCTCCACAGGAGAAGGATAAGCAATCTCCTCCCATGTGTTTAACTGCCTCTGAAAACTCACCAGGAGAGTCAGCTATGGGTTGGTTCTGACTCTACAGTATTCAACAACACAAAAACAGCAATCATTTTTGTGGTGTAAATAGCCACTCTGGTGCAGTAGTCTATTGAGAGCTGTGTTCCTAACACAAAGGCTGAACTTTTTTGGCAATACCAATCCACAGGATGGAATAGAGAAAGATGAGATTATATATATATATCACATTATACTTCAACAGTGTGATTGAACAAACATATGAAACACAATGTATATAATAAACTTTGTAATAAAACCAACATAAAAAAGAGAGAAAACCTACTGCAACCATCCTTGAAAATAGTGAAATTTAAAAAAGAGAGTGAGAGAAAGAAGTACAATCTTCTTACATGTGACTGATAGCTTTAAAAACCCACTAGAAGGTCATCTGTGAGTTGGTTCCAATTTGATTGCAATGAAATCAATTGAGAGAAAATAATTCTTTACTCATTTCTTCTTCTTTTAGTTTTTGTTTTTGTTTTGGAGTCATGCTTAATATTTTTCAAATTCTGTTTACTAATTTCTAATCTACTTAAGTTTTCAGTGACTGGCAAAGCAAACATTTCTGGAGCCTACAGGATGGCTTTGGGGTGTGGCTGGGAGGTCAGTCAAACTGTTGTTGTTGTTATGTGCCCTCCAATCGTTTCCGACTCATGTACAACAGCTCTAAACCCTGCTCTATCCTGCGCCAACCGCACCGCCTCTGACACACCCATCCCGATTACCCCAGTCACCGAATCAATCCATCTCATAGAGGGTCTTCCCCTCCTGCGCTGTCCCTCCACCCTCCCAAGCATGACGTCCCTCTCCAAGGACCCGTCCATCCTGGCAACATGTCCAAAGTATGTCAGACGAAGCCCCAGAATCTTTGCCTCCAAGGAGTAGCTTGGTTTGATCCTCTCCAAGATGAATCTGTTTGTTTTCCTGGCAGTCCATGGTACATTCAGTACCCTTCTCCAGCACCACAGCTCAAAAGCATCCACTCTCCTTCTGTCCTCCCTAGTCATTGTCCAACTCTCTGATGCATAACAAGCGATTGCAAATACCATGGCCTGTATCAGGCGCACCTTAGTCTCCAGAGAGACACTGTTGCTCCTGAGTACCTTTGAGAGGTCCCTAACAGCAGATTTTCCCATCGCGATACGCTTTTTGATTTCCTGACTGCTGGTGCCAAGACTGTTGACTGTGGAGCCGAGCAAACGGAAGCTGTGAACACTCTCAATCTCTCTGTCATCCATCCACGCCAGTCATACTAGGATGGTGAAAAAGCAGAGACCTGGGAAGACTACAAGGCAAGTAACTTAGCTGGCAAAGTGGAAACTGTACAACATTCCACAGCATCTTTCAGCTTTAGAGGAAGCAAGGGAGAGACTCCTTGCAAGGTAGGCATTAATATTACAGGTACCCATCACCTTTGTTATATTCTGTGGAAAGGAAGGTCCCTGAGTGATGTAAGCAGTTTACGCTTAACTACTAATCAGTTTTTGTTGTTTGCCGTCAAATCAGAACCAATCCATAGCTGACCATCCAGTGAATTTTCAGCGGTAATAAATTGCACAGGAAAAGATTGTTGATCCTTCTCCAACAGAGCAACTGTTGAATTCAAATTGTCTGCCTTTGGGATTTCAGCATACTTTCTCGTTGCTAAACTCCCTCACTGCTATCCTAAAGATTTGCAAATTAAGCCCAACTATCTGTACACATAAAGGCTCATGTTTGAAACAGCTGGATTCGGGAAGGTGGGTTCTTCTTGTTTCTTTCAGTTGAGGGTCAGGTGTGGACTGTTTGGTTGTTTTTATTTCATTCACAACCGGGTGTGAGCTGATTTGATTTGTAGATTTGGCTAACTATGAGCTGTGGACTGGAAGCCTCTTGTTTAGAGCCAATCAGGACCTAGTCATCAGGTCTGTGTATTTAAAAGTCAGCTGGGCCCCATTTAAATCTCCTGTTTGGAGGCTTATGTGTGAAACAGTTGGATTCTGGAAGGTGGGTTCTTCTTGTTTTGGTTGAGGGTCAGGTGTGGACTGTTTGGTTGTTTTCATTTTGTTTACAACTATGTGTGAACATGTGAGCGTAGTATTGATTGTGTTTGGAATGCAAATTCTTCTAAGTGGTACAGCACTGGTCTGTCAATTCATTTTACTGAAGTAACACGGGGTTGTTGTGATGCTGAATGTTGTGCCACTGGGGTCTCATGTTCCATAGTGGTTACCCATGGTGGACAGTGTTTGGTCGAGCTCCCAGATTAAGAAAGGCTTGGAAGCAGCAGTGGCATCCACTTCCTAAACAATATGCCTCTGGAAATGTTATGAACTTAGAGAAAAGACATTGGTTATAGAGCAAAGTTCATGTTCATTGTTCATAGGATCACTATGAGTTGTGTTTGACGGTACTTAACAGCAACAACACCAACAACCACCCCAAAAGTAACAAAAATTGGAATTAAACCTAGATCCAAACATCCAGTAAAGTCTTACTTAAGGTCAGCACTTACTTTTTTTTATTTTTAGTTCATTCTCCTTTCCCCCTTTTATTTTGTTTGTATACAAAATGTATATACATCGTGTTTTGAACATTCCTTTATTCACATTGTGTTTCATACCATAATTCCCATACACTGTGCTTTATAAAATTAATCACCATTGATCTATCTCTACTATCACCCATCTTTTTAGGTCCCTACTAGATTGATCCTAATTCCTTCACTCACTCCCTCTGCCCACCAAGGAAGAGGAAGAAATCATTGTGTTGCAACACTTAGTTTTTCTACTGAATTTTCACCTTAGTTTCTGGGAAGGTATTTCTCAAAGTTTGATCTATGAAAAGCTTCCTCAGAAACTCCTTCAATGTTTGCTAAACATGAAACTTTTCTGTAAGTGAGATCTATACATTTGAAATGCTAATGATTGCTTTCTGTATACCTCAGTTGGTCCTTACATTCATTGACATTTAAGAAGTATGATTTTAGCACCATTTATCTTATCATCTACCGCCATGAGTTGATTCTGACTCAGAGCAACCTCATAGGACAGATATAGACTATCCTTTATGATTTTCAAGGCTATAAATCTTCTCTGAAGTAGATTGCTACGTTTTTCTCTTAAGGAGTAGCTGGTTGGTTCAAATCATCAACTTTTCAGTTAATAGCAGAACACTATAACTACTGTGCCATTAAGGCTTTTAATATCTAGCTTAAACTCAGTGTCACTAAGTCAATTCTGATCCAGTGATCTGATCACTATGAGTGATGTTTCTGAAGCTGTAAATCTTAACAGGATGCTGGTGTTCCTGTGGAGTGGCTAGTGGACTCGAACTGTCAGAGGCATCTACCCTTTTGGTTTGCAGTACTGTATACTATCAACTACTCCAGTATAACGTCTCATATTTATCATTTTGTTGTTGTGTGTCACTGAGTAAGAACTGACCCATAACTGATCTTCAGAGGGTTTAATAGAACTTCCAGAAAGTTAATTACACAGGAAAAGACTGCCCATCCTTCTCCCTAGTAGTAGCTGGTGAATTTTAAACTGTGTGCCTTTGGAATTGCATCACGGCTTCTTAACACTAGGACACCAGAACATTTAACACAATGGATGTTAGTAATAAATTATTCTCTAAAAAATAATTTTTTTAAAAGAATGTCTGTAGTGAAATACTTTAAGGAAGCACCATGTTATAAACTTACAACAAAATTTCTTAGAGATTTTTGTAAGCAATATGTTTTGAATATTCAAGAAGGAAGTGTAGTCTAAGAGTGACTTCTAAATTTTAGTGGTGAATACCCACTCCAACTAATTTCAGGAAAAATAAACCTTGGAGAGTTATCCCTAGGAAATGCTTTCCAAACGAAATGGCAACTGTATGAGACTTGCTATATGAGTGAAATTGCTCCATAGATGATGATGATGGGATGTAATGGACTTTGTAGGATTTCTGACGATGTCTACTTAATGAAATGGTAGGAGGATAGAGTGCTGTATTTCTAGATACTCTTTCTGTTCCCTCCTTAATAATGTCATTCTCTTCTCTTTTAATTCTACCTTTGGAGTATCTATCTAAGATTATATTTCAGCAATGCTGACTATGTTGTATCTATGTGAAAAACAAAGACACAAAAAGAGACTGTAAAATCCCAGAATTCTACCCATATTAGACTAGTATATTTTAAAAATAGAAAACTAAACATATATGCTTGCTTCAGTGCTACTCAAATGAGTGAAAATTGCATTGCTCTTCACCTCCAACTAAAAAAGGGAGTAGCAAGACCTCATTATATTGGCAGAAAGTGGAATAAACGTAGTTCCTAAAAATGTCAGAATGAGATTTTATAATCTGATGATTTACAGCTCATTCCATGGTTTGAGTGTGTAAAGGATAAGCATAACTACTGGAAATGAATGAATTAAGCCAAGTAAAATTGAAACCCATTAAACTTGGAGGTATGGAAAAGCTCAGCTACTCAAATTACGTACAGCCTATTAATTGCTTCTGAGTTTCATATTTTTCATCCTACTAAAAGAAAACAAAGGTTGAAAAGCTCTCCCTCCATACTCTTTATTGTGGAATCTGTGTTAGAAAAACAGATAGTGAAAAACAGGTAGTTTTTACCTGTTTGGAGCTTTACACTAATCATTAACGCAGTCATTGTAAAAACAATGACATGTGACAGCTCAAAGCCAATTCCTACAAGATCAGACATGATCCTTCTTTCTATTTCTACTTCTATCAAATCTACCACCAATCATGCATCCCAAGGCTCTCATTGCTATACTACTGGATCAGCTAAACCATTGCAACGGCCATATAGAACACACAGATAATACTTAGAATAATAGGCATTATTAGAAGAGAATCACTAAAATTCAGGTTAAGAGCAATCTAGATACAATTCTTCAGTCAAAAAAACTTTTTCACAGGCTCTCTGTCCTGCAGTCTCAAAGCTTTGGGCCAGCATTATAGAAGTTGTCCTGACAACCATGGTGCCATTTTCCAACCACACCCCTCCAGTAATACTGGGAGAAGACCTTTAACTCTGGCTTTGTGGATATATACTTTTAGTTCACCTTTATCTTATCTTGGTCACTGATTCTCTGCCACCTCTGCTACTACTGCTCTGGTCAATTCTAGATCTCTGTCTATAACAGGAATCTGGCTCTAAAAGGATATACTTGCTATATTCTCCAAGCCTTCTTTCCTAGTAGTAGTGATAAGCCTGTGTTCTGCCTCTGAATCCTCTGAATCTATTCAAGTTAAGCCTGGCCAGTAAGTAAAACTGACCAATCCTCTCATTAGTAGTCTACATATTTCATTTGCATTTTCCTACCCAAAAGACACTACTTATCTCATTCATATTATTAGCATTATTAGTCCTACTCAACCATGTGGTGGAAGTCAAAGTCAATGGCTAAGAATGGCATATTAAATAATTCACTATAGAACAGATGCTTAAATTCTAATGCTATATTTGAATTTAGGATCGTTTTGTCATGTGGGAAAAAGCACCAAGGCAAGCTTTCATTTAATAACATTCAGAGAAGGAAATCTGCATGTTTCTCACTTGTTTAGAACAATTTGTTTGAAAAGATGCAGGATATTTATATGCGCAAAGCGATAAATCTCTAATTGTAATTTATTTTTGCCTATGCAAGAAAAACACACCAGCTGTATTTCTATCAACCCTTGGACGATCACATTCCAAAAGAACAATTGCATAACTGCTTCAAATAAATGTCCAAGCACTATGACATAAATAGTTTTAGTGTGTCATTGTTACAATATTATAGCATTTAATCCTAATACTGCCTTTGCTGGAAATGCTGATAGCGAACAAGATGGTTTGTATTCTACTCAGACCACTATGCTCTGTGATTAATAAGCATCAGAAACAGAATCTAAGGATACCAGAGCAATTGCAGTTTAAATGTCACATAGCTAGCTGCCTTTATTATTCCAGCTGGCTTATGCAAAGAAAGGTCTCTCTGTTAATGAGACTAACACTGCCAGTCCCATTATAATAAATTTAAGCAAATAAATAACATGTTTGCTATTTCTTCTCTTGTTTTTCAAGCACTATTTTTGTCACTGATCTCATTGCTTTAGGCATTTGAGTAGAATAACTGTAATTGTTGCATAGTTTAGGAAATGGAAATCACACATGGAGTCCCTACTTATTTTCTACAATTCAGCATATTAATTCAAATTGTCCTAAAGCCTGTCTTTCCCATGCTTCTTGCTTCCATTTTCAATTAATGTTAACATTATGAAAATGCAAAATGGGCTAGTATCACTGGTTTACAAATTCATGGTTATACTTACTGCACAATTGACTATAGTGACATAGTAACCATATTACATCAAAAAGAATTTTCTTTCAAGCTAAAAAATAAAAAAGAATAATACAAGATCCATCTAAACTACTGACAAAATGGGTTAAAAATTTAAGATTTCTGAACCCTGTGACATGTATCTCAGAGATATTAAAGTTTATTATAGAAAGTTGACATTTGTGTTGAAAAGTGATAAATAACATTTTAGAAATGCTTGTTTTTCCAGTTGTCTCTAATGAGTGAGAAAATTATGTAGCTTAGATCTTAGCGTTTTTCAATTTGTTGTTGTTTGCCTTCAAGTCAGAACCAACTCAGAGCTGACCCTTCAGTGGTTTTTCAAGGGCATAAAAAGCATGGGAGGAGATTGTCCTTCCTTTTCCTGTGGTGCTGTTGGTGGATTCAAACTACGTACCTTTGGGTTGGCAGCACAACTCCTTACCACTCATTAAGACACTGGAAATCCCTTGCAATTTAAATATTCTGTTCAGCTTTTCTTAGTTAAAAGTTTATTTTTATTTTTTTTAAGTTTATTTTTAATTGTTTTCTTGTGGTTTGGTTAAAAGTTTACAGATACATGATCATCCATCCACCTTCTGTAGATTTCCTTTCCATTCAGCCAATTTAATTCCTGTTATCCTTTCTCTAGACCCATTCTGCCAAGAAAACAAAAAGGTCTATGTTGGAGAAGGTGAAACCAAGTCTTTCATGGGAGGCTAGGATTTTAAAGCTCTGCCTCACTTACTTTGGGCATGTGGCCAGGAGAGATTGGTTGTTGGAGAAGAACATCATGCTCAAAAGAGTGGACAGACAGCATAGGAGAAGAAGATCCCTGATAAGATGGATTTATACAGTATCTGGGGGGATGGGGATTGGTGTGTCGGAGTTAGTGAGACTGGCTCAGGACAAGAAAGGGTTCAGAGCTGCTGGTCACTATACAGTGCAGGTGACTCAATGGCACATAAAACAATAACATATTATGACAGGTTTGGAAATAGGAGTGGCATCCACTTCCTAAACAACATGCTTCCAGAAACTTTATGAACTTTGATAAATGTTGATAATTGTAGGGGGACTTCAGGCCTTTTGTTCATTGGGTCACAATGAGTCATGCTCAACTCGAAGGCAATCAACAACAATGTTGTTGTTGTTGTTGTTGTTATGTGCCGTCGAGTCGTTTCCGACTCATAGCGACCCTATGCACAACAGCCCTAAACCCTGCTCTGTCCTGCGCCAAACTCACCGCCTCTGACACACCCATCTCGATTACCCCAGTCACCGAATCAATCTATCTCATAGAGGGTCTTCCCCTCCTGCACTGTCCCTCAACCCTCCCAAGCATGATGTCCCTCTCCAAGGACCCGTTCCTCCTGACAACATGTCCAAAGTATGTCAGACGAAGCCCCAGAATCCTTGCCTCCAAGGAGTAGCTTGGTTTAATCCTCTCCAAGATGAATCTGTTTGTTTTCCTGGCAGTCCATGGTACATTCAGTACCCTTCTCCAGCACCACAGCTCAAAAGCATCCACTTTCCTTCTGTCCTCCCTAGTCATTGTCCAACTCTCTGATGCATAACAAGCGATTGCAAATACCATGGCCTGTATCAGGCGCACCTTAGTCTCCAGAGAGACACTGTTGCTCCTGAGTACCTTAGAGAGGTCCCTAACAGCAGACTTTCCCATCGCGATATGCTTTTTGATTTCCTGACTGCTGGTGCCAAGAGTGTTGACTGTGGAGCCGAGCAAACGGAAGCTGTGAACCCTCTCAATCTCTTCGTCATCCATCCTGACGCTGCCAATTGGTCCAGTGGTGGGAATCTTTGTCTTCTTGACATTGAGCCTCAGTCCATACTGAAGGCTGCAGTCCTTGACCTTTCGCAGCAAGTGCATGAGGTCCTCCTCAGGTTCAGCAAGCAGGGTTGTGTCATCTGCATAACGGAGATTGTTAATAGACCTTCCACCAATCCTGATGCCACAATTCTCCTCATAGAGCCCAGCCTCCCGGATAATCTGCTCTGCATACATGTTGAAAAGGTATGGAGACAGGATGCATCCCTGGTGTACACCCTTCCCAATTTTGAGCCATGCAGTGTTACCCTGCTCTGTTCTGACTACTCCCTCTTGGTCCAAGTATAGGTTTCGTATTAGCACAATTAAATGTTCTGGGATTTCCATTCTTCTCAGAGTCAGCCACAGTTTGTTATGATCCACACAGTCAAATGCCTTTGCATAATCAATGAAACACAGTATCCATTCAATTTGTACATTGATAAAATCATCTGTGAAGCTGCAATTAATTAAGAAGAATGGAACAAGAAATTTGGAAGAAGAGTCATCAACTGAATTATACAACTGACACAATTGTGCTTGCTGAATCTAAGATAATTTGAGGCACTTACTTGCTAGAGATCAAAGATTATAGCCTTCAAGATACATTACATCCTAACATCAAGAATACAAAAATCCCTACCATTGGGCCAATAGGCAGCATCATGATTGATGGAGAAAAGATTGAAATTGTTAATGGTTGTTATCAGGGACCTCCCCAAATTCTAAAGAGTGATGATGTCAATTTAAAGTCACAGTGTACCTGATTCAAGCGATGGATTTTTCCAACCATCCGCTATGCATCTGAGAGCTGGACAGTGAATACAACAAGAGAATTTATGCCTTCGAGTCGTGGTGTTGGAGAAGAGTATTGAATACTCATGGCCTACCAAAAGAAAAAACAGGTATAGCTTGGAGACTTAACCAGAGTGCTACATGGAAACAAGGATGGTGAAACTTCACCTCACATACTTTGGGCATGTTGTTAGGAGAGGCAACTCTTTGGAGAGGAACAACATGCTTGGTAAAGTGCAAGGTCAGTGAAGAAAGAGAAGACCCTCAGTGAGATGAACTAATACAGTGACAGTGACAATGGGTTCAAGAATGTTGAGGATAATAAGGATGAGAAAGGAGAAACCAGAGTTCCTGTATTTTGTGGACAGACTCATTATGAGTTCTTTTTTACTCGACAGCACCTAACAATAACTGTCTATTAATTTTGCTTTCTTCTTACTCTTTTCCCATCCTGAGTAGTCATCTAAGAAGGATTCTATCATACTATGATTTTTTGCTTTGTGAAATCTTTCTTTAAATTTTTATGTGATGTTGTTGTTATGTGACTTTGAGTCAGAACCAACTCATAACTGATTCTCTAGTGGGTTTTCAGAGGTTATAAATTATATAGGAGGAGATTTCTCATCTTTTCCCACAGAGTAGCTGGGTTTGAACTCCTTGCTTTTCGTTAGACAGCTAAACTCCTTAACGCTAAGTCACCAGAGCGTCACTCAGCATAATGTAATCTATATTCACCTGTGTTATACAATGCTTTGTGAACTCGCCATTGTTTTGTAATATCATGTAGCAGACCATTTTATGAATGTTCCACAGTTTCTTTCTCCATCATCAGTCAAAACACTTGCGTGATTTTCATTTCTTTTTGTGAATAATGCTACAATGAACATGGATATGGGAATATATTTTCACTTTACAGCTCTTGTTTCTTTAGGTTATATATCTAGTAGTGAGATAGTGAGATCAAGTGATACTTCTATTTTCAACTTTTCAAGAAAATGTCAATCTGCTTTCCATAGTGGTTATACTATTTTTCAATTCCATCGACAGTGTATGGAAGTTGTAATCCTTCACACATTTGTCAGCATTTGTTGTCTTCTTATGCTTTGGTATTGTTGCTGGTGTGAGATTATATCTCACTGTTGTTTTTATTTGCATCTCACATCATGCAAAAAAGTTAACTCAAGTGGATCATTTAGAGCAATTTCGGTTTAAATGCCACATAGCTAGCTGCTAGGTCCTTGAAGGACCTGGGCATAAAGCCTAAACCATGAAGTTCATCAGAGAAAAAAACAGAGACAAATGTAGGAGCTCTAATCTATGGCATAAAAAGACTATTCAATATAACTGAAAACACACAATCAACTGGAGATAAACTAGATGATTGGGGCCTCTGTGTACATAAAAATATTTCTGAGAAAGAAATAAAAAGAGAATCTAAAGCCTGGGAAAAATAATTAGCAGTAATATATGTGATAAAGGACTTATGTCTAAAATTTATACTATATGAAAATTATGAAGACATGTCTAGAATGATATATTATTACATCTACTCAGAATCAAGAATGTGACCAACATGCTCAAAAGAGAAAACACGTAGCAAGAGAGTGTAAATATAACAAAGTTCTTACTAAATGTATTTACAAATTTATGTTGTCCTGTGATTGTCATTTGAGACATTTGTCATGGGGTTATTTTGTGGGGGCACACAGTCTAGAAACAGTAACAAATGAGTACATTCAGAAGGGGGGAAAATGAATATTACTAAAAAATTAACTTTAAGTATTAGTGCATTTTCTTGAAAGCTTCACTAATGAGCCTCTAAAATTGTTATAGTATACACAGATAATAATCAGGAGGCCTTTTTTTCTATATTGCTTCTGGAAAAACTGCTTTGTGCTCCTGTTTTAATTGGTGTATTATTATCCATTGCTAATTTAGGGGGTTTAGTCTAGAATTAGTGCACAGCTGCAGAGAATGCAAGCACATGAATTGCTGGATTAGCTGGAGTCCACACAAAGGGAAGAAGTAAATGACGAAAAAGGCAATAAACTGTTTTCTCCAAATAGCTCCCCAAATTCACTAATTATCCTCTATAATTTAAAAGTATATTCCTATGTAAGGATAGGAGCATATTGTTTACAATGTAATAGTAAAATGCAAAGTTGCCTTATTTCTGTCTTTTTATTTTAAGCACCAGAAAACTAAAAATGTCAGTTAAAGCAGATTTCAATATTTGTTGTCCAGATCCAGCAAGTGTCACTATGTGCTTGATATGTCTGCTTTCAATTTTGCTAAAAGAAATAAAACTTTATAGAAACTGATAGATTTGTTAAGAGTCTCCTCAGGGAGCCCTGGTGCCACCATGTTCAAGCACTCGATTGTTAACAAAAATGTTGACAATTTGAACCTACCCGATACTGTGCAGGAGAAAGATGTTGCATTCTTCTCCTGCAAAGACTCTTGTGGTTGTTATATGCCATCACATCATCTACAACTCATAGCAACTCTATATAGACAAAAGCTCTGAAGCCTGCTCTATTCTCAGTCTCACTAACTCTGACACACCTATACTTATTTCTCTGGTTACTGTGTCAATTCATTTTATCTGTGGTCTTCCTCCTCTGTGCTGTCCCCCTACCCTTCAAACATGATGTCCTCAAAGGATTGATTCTTTTGGCCACGTTCCCAAAATATGTGAGATGGAGCTTCGAAATCCTTGCCTCCAAGGAACAGCCTGATTTCACTTTGCCCACCCCAGAATGGTTTGCTCTCTTGGCAGTCGTTGGTACGTTCAAGACTCTTCTCTAGCACCACAACTCTGCAGCACCAGTCAAGATTACCACCTAGAAATCATATGGGACAGTTGATATTTATAGTCCTCCTGAACTCAAACATAACAATGCTCACAAAAATGATCTAAGCAGTGAAGTTCTGTTTTGTTACATATAAATTTGCTATGTATAGGATCTAACTAGAGAGCATCTAAACAATGTAGCATTTCTAAGCCCGGTTGTTTGTTTGTTTGTTTTCTCCTCCCAGAATTCACAACCATCAAGCCAATTCTGACTCATAGTGATGCCCCATCAGATTTCCTACGCTATAAATCTTGACTGGTGGATTGACATGGTAACAGCCACAATGGGCTCTAGTGTATCAGGAAGCATGAGGATGGCACAGGATTTGGACAGGGTTCAGATCATTGTTCATAAGGTTGGCAAGGGTATATTTGGCTCAACACCACCTTACAGCTAATCTTAACTCGTAGAAACTCCTACCATTTTTCTCCCGAGGATTCTAACTGTATGTAGATAGTTCAGTAAGGATTCTAACTGTATGTAGATCTTTCAGTACTGTGTGCACTGTGTACCAGACCTTTCTCTCAGGGCGTGACTTGAATTCTAGAACTGGTATGGACACTCTACATCTAGGTGATTGTACTCTTTCCAAATGTTTCTGTATTGACAACATGTATAAAATTTTTTAGATGTTTAAATCTCACATAAGTGAAAACATGTAATTGATGTTAAACTGCTACCCTTATGTTTTAGGGTTTTTAAAACATTTAGTTTTATTTTACATTTGATTGCATACAAAAATTGTATGCATTGCATTTTATTCATACATATATTGTGTTTCACCAATTCCTTCATTCACATTGTATCTCATATGATCATTCCCAGATATTATGCTTTATAAAATGAATCACCATTAATCTATGTCCTCTATTACCTCATCGTTTCAAGTCCCCACTAGAATTTTCCTAATTCTTTCACCCCTTCCTCTGCCCACCAAACTTGGCAACACTGTGATTTACCCTCCTCACCGCCCTCAGCCCCTTTTCGGCCCACTCCCCCCTTTCGACTTTTATAAACATTTGTCTTGTTTTTCTTCTATTTTTGTAATAACAATCTTATGTGGCGTTTGTCCTTATGAGACTGAGTTAGTTCACTCAGCATCATGTTCTGTCCCATGTTATATAATATTTTTTAAAATCATTGCTCCTGAGTGCTTACACTTATGCTTTTCATAACTAATTTTGTTTGGATGACTGTTTTATGTTCAGTATAGTTTGTTCATCTAGCGAATTGCTATAAAAATTTCATGTAGCTTTTCTAGTTCATGTGTGTAGGAATGTGAATCCTTATGGCAGAAGTTCTCTAGCCAGGGCCTGGGGGATCATGCCTAAGGTATCACCCTCAGGAATATCTGGAAATTGAGGGGAATTGTTTTCTATTCCAGTATCTGAATATTACTATTGGATTCAGAGGGCAGGAGCCAAGAATCTAAACATTTTGCACTAACAAGAATGAATGTGTTGTCCCTGACCCATGAATGCTGACATTGTTGTTATTAGGTGCTGCCAAGTCACCTTTAAATCAAAACTACTATATGTACAATAGAACAAAAGCCTGATGAATACTTAGCCATTCTCACAGTCTCTTACAATCTTGGCAGTCTCTCTCAATCCTTATAATCTCTGCTCCACTTACCCTTGTGGTCACCATGTCAACCTAACTCTTGGAATTTTCCTCTCCTGTGCTGATCTTCTATTTCTACAAGAATGATTTCTTTTTCCAATGACTGATGGATCTAAACCAACATGTTAAATTTTTGGGTTAGAAAAATATGCAGTTCTCCTTTATTAGGGATTATCAAATTCTCTCAAATAATTGCAACCATATTCCCCAAAGAAACAAGCACATGGAAATTCAAAGTTTCACACATCTTTCCAAGCAATTGATGCTACTCTTAGACTTGAAATATTTATAGATCTAAGGGGTAAAAAAAAGAAAGGTTTTCAGTGTTTTGAGTTTTGTCAACTTGATTACAAGTAAGCTGGAAATCTAAGGTAAATGTTTGCTCTTGTGGACTGTCAAGTTGCAACTGATTCACAGCTGACACTCCAGAGGGACTTTTGAAGTAGTATATCCCACAGGAGGAGATTGCCCATATTTCTTCTGCAGAACAGCTGGATTCCAACCACATACCTTTGCATTGACAGTGTAATTCTTTATGACTAAGGCACTAGAGCTCCCTGATCAATCTGATGGCTTAAATAAGGAATTGCGCTTCTAACCTAGAAGCCATATCTCTATAGGAGCAATCTCCTCCAGTACAATGTATAGTCACTGAAACCTGGTGGAGGGTCAATTATGAGTTGTTTGAATTTTATATGTACATCTTTTGAGTTACCTAACCTGTAACAGTCTCATAGAATGTGTTAATTTCCTCCCCCCACTGTTTCTTTATTCTTGTAAAAATTTCGTAATGTATTTTAGATACAATGTCTTCCATGTTTTTGAGTTTCTCATTCATCTTCAGTCAGCCTGCCTTTGTTCCTTGCATCTCACTGTAGAAAGGATTGATGCAATCAAACTTTTGCAGATGATCACATCAGCCACATATTTTTTTTTCCTTTCTGTTAAGTTCTTATATGGCAATGTTCTTTCTAGGACCATCATTGAAAAGCTCAGAAGTGTCATTGAAAGTCTGTATTTTTCTCTAGCTTCTATATTTATTAGGAATACTTTCCACGTTCAGTCCTTGAGTACACTGACTATTGTAAGATCTTAATAAATATTATTTCATATTCCTTTATTCATAGTTTACAGATATTTTTAAAAGTTTTCACAGTGAAGCTTTCTATTTTAACACATTGAATTATTTTATGATTTATCTCATTTAATCTATTAATGTGATGAATTTCACTTAGGGCACTTAAATTCTTGGAACAAATTTTGGTTAAAGTTACTTGGTTGGTTGTTTACATTTTTAAATAAATAAATAATTTTCCAATAATGTTTACATTCCTTTTATTTAGTATAATGCTTTCCATTATATATGTTAATATTTGTAGTTATTTTTAAAAAAATTGTTTGATTTTAGTCACTAACTAAAATAAAATAAGAATTCTTTTTTTCTTGAAAGTTTGTTAGGGAAGTCCTAGAAATCATTTAGGCTTTGGTTTGAAATCAGCCTCATTCATCTTCTATTAAGTATCTTCTCAAGATTTAACAAATGGTGTTGGCAAAATTGGAAAACTGTCTGCCGAAGGCTCAAGCAAAATCCTCACCTCACTCCATATACAAAAACCAACTCTAGGTGGATCGTGGACCAAGGGTAAAAGCCAAGGACTATAAACTTCATTAAAGAAAAGCTTGGAAGAACTCTAAAAGTCCTAATCCACAACATAAACAGTCTTCCAATTATCCTG
>NW_006399796.1:12808351-12809500 GCF_000299155.1 Elephantulus edwardii | reverse complement strand
GTTATGTAGATGACACAACCCTGCTTGCTGAAACTGAGGAGGACCTGAAGCACTTGTTGCAGAGGGTCAAGGACTGCAGCCTCCAATATGGATTAAGGCTCAATGTCAAGAATACAACGATTCTCACCACTGGGCCAACTGGCAGCATCAGGATGGATGGTGAAGAGATTGAGATTGTTCAGAGCTTCAGTTTGCTTGACTCCACAGTGAACACTCTCGGCACCAGCAGCCAGGAAATTGGAAGATGTATTGCCATGGGAAAGTCTGCTGTTAGGGACCTCTCCAAAGCATTGAAGAGCAATGGTGTCTCTTTGGAGACTAAGGTGCACCTGATATAGGCCATGGTCTTTGCTATCACTTGTTATGCATCAGAGAGTTGGACAATGACTAAGGAGGATAAAAGGAGAATTGATGCCTTTGAGTGGTGGTGCTGGAGAAGAGTATTGAGGGTATCATGGACTAGGAAAAAAACAGATTCATCCTGGAAAGGGTCAAACTGGGCTGCTCCTTGGAGGCAAGGATTCTGAGGCTCTGTCTGACATACTTTGGACATGTTGCAAGGAAGGACAGGTCCTTGGAGAGGAACATCATGCTTGGTAGGGTGGAGGGACGGTGCAGAAGGGAAAGGCCTCCTATGAGGTGGATTGATTCAGTGGTTGGGATAATCAGGATGGGTGTATCGGAGACAGTGCAATTGGCACAGGACAGAGGAGAGGTTAGGGCTTTTGTACATAGGGTCGCTATGAGTCACAAGTGATTCGACGGCACATAACAACAACAACAACAACAAAGACAGATCTGCCTTTTCTCTTGGCAGACCATGATCAATTCTGTATTCTCCAACACCACAAATGAAATCTACTCTTTCACCTTTTATTGGTGAAACCTCACTCATGGCCACCCATCCAAAATGAAGTCTAAGAAATGTAGCTACAGATGTAGAACCCAGGAAGAATATCCACACAACCACACAACATGAACAGTTTTTCTAGTTAACGTTTTATTAACTCCACAGACACATTCTTCATGTAAATATTGGGATTATCATTCTTTCTTGTCATGCTTTGTCATATTTCAAAAGTATATGCTTCAGTATGAATTTATTCTTGCAGAGAACTGCCGGAAGTCCAGGCTGGGTTTAGAAGGGGT
>NW_006399796.1:12800249-12808251 GCF_000299155.1 Elephantulus edwardii | reverse complement strand
TATCTCTATTTGCAACTTTTTGAGAAAGCGCCTCATCGCTTTCCACAGTTGCTGTACCATTTTACACTCCCACCAACAGTGAATAAGGGTTCCGGTCTCTCCACAAGCTCACCAGCTTGCTGTTCTGTTAAATTTTGCTAGTCTTACTGGAGTGAGATGATATCTTATGGTTGTCTTGATTTGCATCTGAATGGAACCTTCTAGGATAAGAATCAAATCCCTATACACATCCAAAACTTCTCCAACAGGGTAAAAAGGGAAGCCACTGACTGGGAAAAGGTATTTGGTAATGACATGTCAGAAAAGGGACTTAGACCTAAAATTTATAAAATACTTGAGCACCACAAAAAGATAAAGGTAAATAATACAATTGAAAAATGAGCACAGGATATGAACAGACACTTCACCAAAGACGACATTCAGATGGCCAACAAGTATATGAAGAAATGTTTAAAATCCCTAGCTCTAAAGAGAGATGCAAACCAAAACAACTATATCAACTCACTCCAATAAGAATAGCAAATTTTAACAGAATAGCAAGCAACAAATGCTGGCAAGGTTGTGGAGAAACTCGAACCCTTATTCACTGTTGGTGGAAGAGTAAAATGCTACAACCACTGTGGAAGGCAGTGTGGCGCTTTCTCAAAACATTGCAAATAAAGATATCATTTGACCCAGCAATTCCACTACTGGAAATATGCCCCAAAGAGAACATAACTGCTACCCAAGCAGATATTTGCACACCCATGTTGATTGTGGCTTTGTTCACAATAGCAAGGATTTGGAAACAACGTAGGTGCCCATCAACAAACGAATGGATAGAGGAGCTGTGGTATATTCACACAATGGAATACTACACTGCATTGAAAACCAAGAAACTCCAATATTACTTAAAATGTGTGACCCTGGAGGACATTATGCCAAGTAAAATCTCTTAGTCACACAGGGAGAAATATTGCATAGTACCACTGTTGTAAAATAGGACTGACATCAGGATTGGGAGGAAACTGAGAAAGATGGGATAAGAAAATGTATAATGCATTGAAAAAGATGAGGGAGAAAATGGTTTAAAAGGGATATGTGATTAGGTATTATTGTCATGACAGGAGTCCAGAACGAAGGCTGCATAATGGAATGGACCTCGGGGGAGGGATTGTAAAACAATGAAAGAATTTTTCTTTTGAAATAGAAGAGAGTACTGGGGAGGGGAGGGATGGGTGGGCAGGGAGAAAAATGCAACAATGAATGAATGGGGTGGGAAAAAAAGGTATCTTCTCAAGAAAGGAAGTCCACCAGACCTATGGGATCGCACATCCTCAAGTATTTATTTTTAGCTCGTGTGTTACTTCCTGAAATGATCCAGTGTCAATCAATTCTTTTTGGTACAGTGATTCCATATGCTATCCTTTTCATTTGATACTTCCTATAATATTCAAGATTTTGCTTTATAGAAGCTTTTGCAACTAGAGGTTTGAATTTTTTCTTCAGCTCTTGCTGTTTGCAAAATACCAAATGTGTTCTTTTCTTTGGATTTCTAACTCTAATTGCTCACAAATTTCATTATCATAATTTGCTTTGTGTTCTCAAACTGCTCTTTGAAATCTTTTACTCAAAGTTCTCTTATATCAGCATCCCTTTCCCTTGTTTTTGGTTTCTTTTCATTCCAATGTAAGTTTTAGTCTTTTCTAACATCCATTTTGTTGTTTCTTTTCCCTTTCTTCTCCTGTATTTGTAATGACCTTCTGCTTTCTTAGTGTACGATGTCCTTGATGCCAATGAACAACCAGTCTGATCTTTGGTGATTAGTGGTCAATGAAAGAAATTCTTTCTTAAGATGGTCCTTAAATTCAGTTGAGATACACTCAAGATCATATATTCGTTTTCTTTATCTTGTTGTTATTTTCTTCACGTTAAATTTGAACATACAGATGAGTAGTTGATATGAAGTTCCACACAGTTCCTGGTGTGGTTTTAAGAGCAAGAATGTCAATTCAAAGACTAAGTTGTGCCTGAGCCATGTTATTTTCTATTACTTCCACAAAAATTGTTTTTAATTGTTTCCTTACAAGTTGGATAATGAGCAAAGATGACAGAAAAACAAAAGCCTTTGAATTGTGATGTTGACAAAGAAGTACTGAATATCTCATGACCTTCCAGATGAAGAAACAAATCTGTCTTAAAAAAGTGCAAGCAAAATGTTCCTTAGAGGCAAAGATGGCAAAATTTTGTCCCATTTATTTTGGGTACATCTTCAGAGGTGTGAGTCCTTAAAGAGCCATCATGTCAGGGAATGTAGAGTCAACAACAAAGAGGAAGACCCTCCCTGAGATAGACCGACACAGTGACTACCATAACGGGCTTGATTGAGAATGATATCGATCATAAGAATGATGCAGGATAGTCAATGTTCGACTCTGATGCTCATAGGTCAGTTAGAAGTCACAATCGATTTAACTACAACAACAATTATGGGTTGACTATATCTGCATGCTACAAAACATGACTATTGTGGTCAGAGAGATGTGTTGTTTGTGTCTCTAATTATGAGTAAACTTTACAGAAATCAGTTTATGGAAGCTATGTTTTTTAACTATTTTAACAGACCAACTATTAATAAATAGACCCACATAAATGACCAGTTGATTTGCAATGCAAGTTTTGGAGAAATTTATTAATGAAGAAAAAAATAGTGTTCTCTTTAAATGTTGTTGTAACAATTGTATGAATTGGATAATCACATACAAATCAATTAATCTTGAATACATACTGTAAAGCTTGAATTACACAATAACAGGCCTAAACGTAAAAACTTAAAAATACTTCTTAAAGAAAAAAAAAAGTTCTAACGACCTTGAATTGAGCGAAGACTTCTTAGGTGAGACACAAAAATCGCAAATCAAGGTAGAAAAAGTGACAGATCATGGATCATCACAATTAACTTTTCTGTTTTAAATGACACTGATATGCAATTGTTGTTGTTGATTGTCTTCGAGTCGAGCATGATTCATAGTGATTGTATGAACAAAAGGCCTGATGCCCCTCTACAACTATCAATATTTATCAAAGTTCATAGCGTTTCTTGAGGCATATTGTTAGGAAGTGGATGCCACTCCTGCTTCCAAGATTACTTAATACTGGAGCATAACTCACATTTCAAATGATGTGAACTAGAAGTGGAAAATAATAATAACGTGATAAAGAACTAGTATTCAAAATATATAAAGAACTTTGATAACCTCATAGGAAAATGAAACAAATGTTAAAATTATATGCTAAGTATTTTAACACCAAAGATAAACGGTGAAAACTAAGCTGATTATATTTTCAATCATGAGAAAATTTTAAGCTAAAACAAAAAAGAAATTCTAGTTGAAAAATGTATGCAAAATTCCTAAAAAATTTAAAAACGGAAAAAGAACAAAACTTGTCAACATCTAGTTCTAGAGAGAATATGATGTAGCTGAAATCGTAATACCTGTTGATGAGAATGCAAACGGTACACACATTTTGGAAAATAAAAGTAATTTCTTTTCAAACTAAACATGTACCTCCCATATCATCCAACAGTCCAACTCAAAGGAATTTACTCAAAAGAAATCAAAACAAACATCTGAAGAAAATTCTGTGTATTAGCACATATTTGAGCTGTTTTCAGAAAATCCAAAAATTAGAACACAAATCTTCTCCCATGAACTATGAACTGATTAATGGCAAACAATGAAACATGCATACAATAGAATACAACTCAGCAGGAAGAGAAAAAAACTACTTTTTTATACAAAACCAGAAAAATTTCATTATGCCACATAAAAAATTTTAGGCTCAAAAGGCAACATGCTGATTAATTCCACTTATATAACATTCCAGAAAAGGAAAAGAAATATAGATAAAATTTAGATCAGTGGCAGCCATGAGCAAGTGTTGGCACCAAAGAGATATAGCAGAGAAGGTCATGGGGAAACCTTTTTGGGATTATGAAAGCATTCTGTTTGCTGTTGTGGATGTGACACATCACAACTCTAAGACTTTGTCAAAATCCATGAATGTGAACATTGAAAAGGTAGATTTTAACTAAATGGCAATTATACCTCAATAAACTTCATTTAAGAAAAGTCAATTAGTTAAAGTTTATCATACTGTAATTTATATATTTTGTTTTAACAGACAACTAGTAGAAGTGTTATCGCTGTTGTTGTGTACCTTTCATAGTGGAACCAATTTATAGCTGACCCTCTAGTGGGTTATCAGAGGCACTGGAGGAGATTGGCCATCTTTCTTCTGCATAGCAGCTGAAGGATATGAATCACATGCCTTTGGGTTGACAGCACAATACCTTACTTTTAAGCCAGTAGAACTCTCTAGTGTCAGTTGTTGTTGTTCTTATGTGTCAACAATTTGCCTGTAACTCATAGCAACCCCATGTACAATCGCTCTGAACTCTGTTCTATCCTGAGCCAATCTCACTGTTTGCAACACATCAACCTCCATTACTCCAGTTAGTACATCAGTCCATCTCATTTGGCGTGTTCTTCTCCTGTGCTGTCCCTCCACTTTTCCAAGCATGATGTACTTCTCTAGGGACTGGTTCCCCCCTGGCCATGTGCCCAAAATTTGTGATATGGAGCTTCAAAATCCTTGCCTCTAATGAGCAGCCTGGTTTCACCCTCTCTAGGATAAACCTATTTGCTTTCTTAGCATACTTAGAGTATGTTCTTAGAGTATGTTCAATGCTCTTCTCTAGCATAACAGTTCAAAGGCTCTAATTCTTCTTCTGTCAACCCTAGCTAGTCCAGCTCTCTGATGCATAATAAATAATTGCAAAGACCATGGTCAGAATCAGGCTCACCGTTGTCTCCAGACTGACATTATCGCTCTACAGAACTTTGGAGAGGTCTCTGACAGAAGCTTTCTCCAGAGCAATTCATCTTTTGATTTCTTGACTGCTGGTTCCAAGAGTGTTCTGGAGTCAAGCAAGGTGAAATTATTAACAACCTTATTCTCCTCTCCATCTATCATGGTGCTGCCAATTGGCCCACTAGTGGGAATCTTTATTTTCTTGATGTTGAACTTTAATCCATATTGAAGACTACAGTCCTTCACCTGAAGCAAGCACTTCAGGTCCTCCTCCATTTCAGCAAGCAGGATTGTGTCATTCGTATGACACGGACTGTTGTTGAGTCTTCCTCCAATCCTGATGCCACATTAATCTTCATAATGTCAAGCCTCCCAAATGATCTATTCCTCATACAGAGTGGAAAGGTATGTAGACAGGACACATACCTAACAGTAGTCTGAAATTATTTAAGAGACTAAAATTGCTAAGGAGCACTCTGGCCTCTGCATTTCCTCCAAGACATATCGGTGTGTTATTGGCAGTCATTGGGTTATTCAGTATTCTTCTTAAACTCTACAGCTCAAGGGCATTAATTCTTCTTCTGTCGTCCTTATTCATTGTTCAGCACTCAGATGCATATCAGTGACTGGAAAGACTATAGTAGCCTGAATTAGGTGAACTTTACTCTTTACACAGGCATTATTGTTCTTTAGTAATTTGGAGAAATCCTTCACAGCAGATTTTCCCCATTCAACACTGTTGCACTCTTGACTACTGTGACCAAGAATGGCATCAGTTGTGGGTTCAAAGAAGATTAAATCATTAACAATTATAATATTCTCTCCATCTGTCATGATACTGTGGTGGATCCAGTTGCAAGGATTTTAGTTGTGTTTTTTTTTACTTTCATTTTATTTTATATTGCCTTGCATACAAAGTTTGTGTACATTGTATGTAATTCATATAAATTGAATTTCACACATACCTATCAATGCTTTTCAATCACTCATTATACATTGAGTTTTATAAAATTGATCACCATTGATCTATGCATGCTATTACCCTATCTTTGCAGGTCCCCAGTAGTTCTTATGTTGACACAATGGAATATTAAACAACACAAAGGAGCTACATTTATTTAAAACACTATCTGCTTCACTTACTTTGGGCACATGGCCAGGAGACATTGGTCCTTGGAGAAAGACATCATGCTCTGAAGGGTGGAGGGACAATGCAGGAGAAGATCCTGGAAGAGATGGATTAAAACAGTGACTGGGGCAATGGGAGTTGGTGTGTCAGAATTAGTGAAACTGGCCCAGGATAGGGAAGGATTCAGAGCTGCTCAACCTTCCATGTCACATTCTATGCCAGGTTTAGAAGTAGGAGTGGCATCCACTTCCTAAACTGCTTGCCTCTGGGTACTATGAACTTTGATAAATGTCGATAGTTGTAGGGCGTTTCAGGCCTTTTGTTCTTAGGATTGCTATGAGTCATGCTCGAATTGAAAGCAATCAACAACAATGTAATGTGAAAGGATGTGGGGAGCATTATGCTGAGTGAACTCAGTATCACAAGGCAAATACTGCAAAAGATCATTATTGTAAAAATGAAAGGATAACTGGAAAGATGTGGATAAAAATCCAAAAAGGGAGGGGGAGGTGACAGAGATGCAGAGGGTGAGGATGGGGAGTGGAGGATCACTAGGATAAAAGAGTTTGGAAGGAAAGATTTTGTTTTTCTTGATGTTGAGATGTAAGTCAAAATGAATGCTGTAGTTTTTTGTTGGTTTTGTTTTTATCTTCTGCAATAAGTGTTTCAATTCCTCCTCACTTTCCAGCAAGCAAGGCTCTGACATCTATGTAATACAGAAGGTTAATGAATATTCCTCCAATTCTAATGTTCCATTCTTCTTCATAAAGTCTACCTTCTTGAATGGTTTACTCTGCATACAGATTTTAAAAGTTTGGAGAAATGATACAGCCCTGATTCACACATTCCTTGGTTTTGAACCATGCAGTGTTCCGTGGCTCTGTTTGTATAATAGATTCTTGGTCTAAGTATATGTATATCATTAGTAGTATAAAGTATTCTGAGAGTCCCATTCTTCTCAATATAAATCATAATTTGTTAATATTCACACAGTAAAATACCTCTGCATAGTTAACAAATCACAAATAATCATCCTTACAGTATTATCTGTTTCAACTAAGATCCAGCTGACATAATATCCCTTTTGCCATAGCCTTTTCTGAATCCCATTTGAAATTCTGGTAGTTCTAAGTCAAAAGTCTGTCCTAGTCATTTTTTAAATAATTGTCAGCATGCTTTTATTTGCATATTATATTAATGATATTGGGTTGTCTTGTTTTGTTTTGGTTTTTTTTTTTGTTTTTTAATTTCCACCTTCTGGATCACATTTCTAGAGAATGGGAACAAATATGGATCTCTTCCAGTCAGTTGGCCAGGTAGCTCTCTTCCAAATTTCTTGACATGATCTGGTCACCACATCTAGGGCTGCATCTGTTTGTTGGAATATGTCAATTGGTATTCCATCAATTCCTCAGGTCTTATTTTTTTGTCATTTTTCTTCAGTCCAGTTTGACCTGCTTCCTTCTTTACCATTAGTTCTTTATCACATACTACTGCCTGAAATGATTCTGTGTTAGCCAAGCATTTTTTGGTACAATGACTCCTTTATTGTGTTGTTGTTGTTGTGTGCCCTGTAGTCAGAAAGGATTGATAGTTGACCCTACAGAGGATTTTTCAGAGGCAGTAAAGTGCATGGTAAGAGATTGTCCATACTTTTACTGTGGTGCCTCTTTTAGTCATTGCAATTTTTAATCAACAAAAGAGTTGAAGTCCAGAGAAAGGTTTGTTTTGCTCCCTCAATTGTTTGTTCTTCCATCTGTTGTTGTGTGCCACGACATAGCAACCCAATGAACAATGGATCTGAACTCTATGCTATCCTGTGCCATCTTTACCATCCTGATGCACTTGAACCTGTTAATATAGTCATCGTATCAATCCAGCTTATTTAAGGTCTTCCTTTTTTACCATGATCCTCCATCTTTCCAAGCATAGTGTCCATCCCCAAGGATTCTCCAACATGCCCAAGGTATGTGAGAAAATTTCCCCATCTTTCTTTTCAAAGAACACACTGATTGTAGA
>NW_006399796.1:12798955-12800149 GCF_000299155.1 Elephantulus edwardii | reverse complement strand
AAGATTAATCAGAACTGGCTTTGACAAGCACTGTGGCATTTGGACAAGAACAAACTGGGAGGAGGGTAGAGAGAATAGTGCAACAAGGAATGAATCGAAACCCAAAATCTCTGTAAATGTTTATGAAAATTAATAAAATATAGAAAAAAAAGATTAATCTTGAAATGAATGCTGTTAGTGATAGGATAATATTCATACTCATAGAAGGAGGATGTGCGGTTATCTATGTTTATAAAGCAATCACTAAGGCCCAAGATGAAGAAATTGAAGATTTCTAAGAATGAAACTGCCAACGCAAAGGCACACAATTTAAAACCATCAGCTTCTATTTGGGAGAAAGATGGAAACCCTGCTGTATAGGTCAACTATGAGTCAGTTCCAATCTGTAAGTGTAAAACAACATAATAAAAATCACTTTCAATAGTCTAAAATAGATTAAATATGTAATCAAGGTTTATTAATAATAATTAGTAACTGGAATACAAAAATTGGAAACAAAGAAGGAGGACTGATACTTGGATAATATGGCCTGGGTGGGAGATGAATTCAAAGGTTGCAAGATAGAATTTTGTAAAATCAGTAACTTATTCATTATAGGCACATTTTATTTTATTATTTTAAAATAAAGACTGTATACATGGACCTTACCTGGCCAAATAGAAACAAACAAACCAACCAAAAAACCACCTAAAAAATAGAAATCAAATTGACTATATCTGTTGAAAGAAAATGTGGTAAAACTTAGTATCGGTAACCAAAACAAGGCCAGGGGTTTTTTGAGGTATAGACTATCAGTTGCTTACATATATATTCAAACTGAAGCTGAAGAAAGTGAAAACAAGTCCACAAGAGCCAAAATCTGACCTTCAGTTTATCACATCAGAATTTAAAAACCTTCTCAAGAATAGATGTGATATTTTGAACACTAATGTGTTGGTAGAAATTAGTGAGGCCACCTCAGGACAGGGCACAGTTCAGAGTTACTGTACATAGGGTCACCATGCGTCACAGACAACTCAATGGCACATAACAACAACAATAACTGAAAAAACAGACAAGGTTGTGTGATGACTTCAAGGACATCATGTTATTGTTTGTTGTTATGTGCCGGCGAGTCGTTTGCGACCCTATGCACAACAGCCCTAAACCCTGCTCTATACTGCGCCAACCGCACTGCCTCTGACACACCCATCC
>NW_006399796.1:12791725-12798855 GCF_000299155.1 Elephantulus edwardii | reverse complement strand
ACAGCATTAACAGCTTTCAGCCTGTTCCTCTACCTATAGCAAGGATCATTCTCAACTTGTACTCTACATTTTAACGTCTAGCAAGTTTTATTTATTATGGGTCAGCTAGACAGATAGAATTGGCTTTGGCCTTGATCCTGCTTTTACATTTTATTTGTTGAATGTTAACACTACTACCCAACACAACCCACCAACTCTGCCTAGAGTTTCATTGGGCCAATTCTTCGTGCTCATTGTCAAAGGATTATTTGGAGGGAAGGAGGAGACAGTATTTTTAGCTGCTTCCAAGTGTAGCATCCTCAGTCCTGACAACAGATGCCTGGTTTCCTTTTGCAGTATAGTTTTTTTCCGAGTTAGAGGTAAAACACTATGAGATATTAAGGACTTTCAGACACTTTATAGAGTCTCATTACCACTGTTTTTAATCTTATGAACTTTGAAAGTAAAAAACTAAGGTGTTTTGTTGTTTTAAAAACTGAAAATTCTGTTATTTTAATTTTTCATTGATTGGAAAATTCTAGACTCTGGCATTAGTTAACTCCATGTGAGAGTTCTGGTGACAACTTAAGTACTCTTTTTGGGATTTTTTGGTGCTTTAAAGGTTATTTTAGTGGGAAAATTAAGCTAAGCTATAAAAATGATCACTTTCCAGATGTTATTAAAACAGAATCATTCTATTTTTTACCACATTATGCATTGAAGAGGATGTATTGGTTTGCTTTTTATCATTCAATTTTGAATCATTATTTGAAATTTTTCAAATTCTTCAGTCTATTACCAGATCCAGGGCATTAAATTTAAGCCTCACCAAGGAACTCTGGTAGCCTAGTGTTAAGGACCTGTGCTACCAACCTAAAGGCACATGGTTTGAATCCACCAGTTGCTCATCAGGAAAAAGATGAGTCATCCCCTCCTGTGAGATTTACTATCTCTGAAAACCTGCTGGAGTCTCAGCTATGTGTCTCTTCTGACTTGATGATACACAACAACAGGAAACTCTAGTGGCCTGGAGGGTAGAGAATTATGCTGCCAAACCAAAAGCATGTGGTTTGTTTGGATCCTCTGGCTGCAACTTGGGAGAAAGATGGACGGTTTCCTGTTGTGTGAATTATGGCCTCTGAAAACATTTAGCAGGCTCAGCTATGAGTTGGCTTCAACTCGACGGCCAGTGGGGTCTGTTTGATGTTTTAGGAAGTAGCTCAGGCAGCATGTAGTCCTTAGGGGGTTGTACTGCTAATCCAAGTGCAATACCATCAGAGACTCCTTGGGGGGGAAATCTCTCCATGTGATTTACAGCCTCTAAAAAAACCCAGTGGAGCTATCTGATGGTTCCGCATCAGCAGTAATGAAAGAGTCAGTGAGTGAATATATCAGGAAAGAAATCTTAGAGGCACAGGGGGCTATTAACGGAAAAGCCATGTTTATTATTTGTGAGGATGTGATTATATTTTCCAGAGGGGCTTCAGGCCTTTTGTTCTTAAGGTCACTATGAGTCATGCTCAACTCGAAGGCAATCAACAGCAACAACAATGTTCCATATAGTTTCTCTCATACTTTTAAGGCCTAAAACATAATGATCCTATCTAAATCTACAGAAATATTTTTTTTTACTCTAAATCTTTACCAATCATTGTGACAGTTCCCAAACTAGCGACTCTATTAAATTAATGAGTAAATAAATTTAAAAGACCAGCAAACTTTCCTAATTTATATGCTACTTAAAGGTGTTATAAAACAAAACTTGCTTTTTACAGTTCCAGGAATTCTACTCATCTAAATTAAATAAAAGGAATATATTGGATGGGTAAAATATGCTGTTGATATTTATGTTTCCATGACTGTTTTATTTACAAATGACTAAACCACCCTCAAAAAAAAGCAAACACAGAAAATCCTTCTTTTCCCCACATTTCCCCCACATCTATTGATGAATTTTGCTTCCATACACACTGCCAGCATGCAATCCTTATGTCTTGGAGCAGGGACATTCACCCACAGCCAAAGACAAAAAGATTATCCATTTTTAAATATAGTCTGTGCTGGTCCAGGATTTTGTTTTCAGTTGAGATGCATTTGTTCCTCTGTTCAAGGGGATTTTTTTTGTTTGTTTTGGTTTTGCTTGTTTTTAATACTAACAAGATGTTCTTAAAAGGCTTTATTGCCAGTGAAAATAGTTAAGCTATTGGGTTTTCCCTTCTGAGAACAATATCCCACTTCATTTTCCTAAATTCACTAGCCTCTTGTGACTTTTCACACATGTTCCCTGAGGATGCTGGCAGATCTGGATTTTTATGAGGGAAACGGCACTACAGGTTTCTGTCTTTCATTCCTCCTCGCAGAGAAGGTTCTTTGCACGGCTCTCCAGACTGAGGTCACGAGCTCTCACTGCAGCATGTCGGGAGCCAATTAGAGCATTTGTTCAGGCTGGAATGCCCTCTCCTTTCAGGGGCTGCTCTTTGTGAATTTGCCAGACTTTTTTATGTGATGTTGAAATCTGCGCCTGCTTGACTGTCACAGCTGGTTTTGATCAGGCTCCTTTAAAGAGGAAGTTTCAATTAGCACAGCTCCCAACGTCCTAGGGAGGTATATTTTTTTATGACTCCTCAACTAATAACACTCTTTGTTTCTAGTGGTGTGTGACTCTGTAACAAACACAGTCTCTCATGTGAGTCACCAAGTGACTTTAAAAGCAATGCAAGGCTGTGCCAAGACCAGAAGAATGAGACGGCCAAATTGAATTAGTGGTTGAAACGCATTAATTTATGCTAGATAAATGTTATTGTGGTCCCGTGGGCAAGTACTTAGGTCATAGGCTTTATGAACTATTTGCAGCAAGAAGGCTTCATGGCAGTAAATCAGCTCTCTAGCGAGACCTGCAAAGGACTTAGAGCCACTTACTCTCTCCTGCTCCCTTAAATTGCCTCTGCCTTTTTCTCCTCTGATCATCTCCTTCTGTTGAGACAGCTCACCATTATGCATGGGGTTTGTGATATTTAGCATGTAAGCAGTTGGAGTAATGATTTGTGGAGGCTCTGCCTGGCTCTGGTTGAGGCATGACCATCTATTATGCCTGTGGTCTTCACCACAGGCAGCTGGGTGTTTATCATTCCAGACTACAGATCGCAGTGGGTACAGGGCTCTGGCTCTGCACCAGCTTTCAGAGTCCGCGCAGCTGTGTTGTGAATGGAAACCTTGATGTCTCAAACACAGTGCATACAACCACGTCCTGACAAGGCTGTTTCTCTTCTGGGGAGGAATTAGATCCACTTAAGGATGGATTATTTCTAGAGTAAGAAAAGTAGAAATAAGTGTTTTCTGGCTGCAAATTGTGGCAAGTGAGAGATGATGCCAAGAAAGAATTATGCATAAATGATAGTGTTTAAACTTGTTTTTATGTGTTTAGATATGTCTCTGCCAAAAAACTGACAAGGCCTCTCTGTTGGCATTTTTTCAGAAGCAGGCCACTCACACACTGAACATTTTCTTAATAAAGAAATAATTGTAAATCATTGGTGTCTGGGCAGGTGCTAACCAGTTTACCTTAAACATGATCCCCTGCAAAACACCTGAGAGCAATGGGCTGGAGAGTGAAGAGTCCTCCCTTCCCCACAGTCCAACAACAAAGGGCCCAGCAGCAGATACAACTAGAGCCTCAGTGTTCTGAACCTACAGCTGTAGTGTCATAGTCCGTTCCTAGTTGCACTGCTAAGAGAAAAGCCACACCATTCCTGAAGTTCAAATCTGCCATCTAATCTGAGGGAGAATGTTGTGCACTTTAAAGCCTAATAAAGTCTAGAAGTGATCTACAAGTCAGTTGAAACTCAACTCTCAATGAAAGCACCACTAATTAGCCTTGCAGTCTTGAGCAAATTTCTGCCTCCTGTGTTGACACATACAAAGAGATAGTAAGAGTAGCTGCTGTGAAGAATTTGAAAAAGTTCCTAAATGTAAAGCATTAACAAAGTGAATAAGGTAAACTTTCAATGCCCAAATCTAACTGTCCCAAACTCCTTTCTGATGTACAGCCAACAACCAAACTTTGAATTAACAGCTCGACTTGAACAGCACTATGCCACCTGTATGCCATTCTGTATGAGCAATCTAAACATCCAAACCCACTTCCACTGAGTCAGTTCTTACACAGTGACCCTGGAAGGCAGATCAGAGAAGCCCTACAGGGTTCTCAAGGCTGTAAATCATTATAGAAGTGGCAAAGGTGGACAATCCAATAACAAAAGGCTTACTTGTATTTAAATACTAAACTTTAGTGAGCAATTTCATATCTTTTTCTACGTCAAAGATTCTGTTTCTGAGTTTGACTGGCATCAGCCTCCCCCCCAACTCCTCAGCACCTTTCTATACAATAAAAATTTTCGTATTTTCAATTCCTGACAGGGACAAAATAGCAAGTTCATAATGTAAGCATGGGCTTATTTGTGTTATTTACTAGTCTGTAGTGAGGAGTTTTACAGAATAATTAGTGAATAGGTGCAAGTAAACATATATTGACTTCATTTATTGGGTAACCTGCTCCTGACTAGCAATTGTTATTCAGTTGTTACCTAGTAACTTGTCTGTTTATAGGGAAAAAAATAAAAAAAGATAAAACCCAAACCAACGGTTTCAGTTAAAACTGTCTAACTTATGTGTATAAAGGGTTTATGTGTGTGTGTGTGTGTGTGTGTGTGTGTGTGTGTGTAAGTTTTAAAGAAAATTCTATTTGTTCTGCTTTTAATTCAAGTTATAGTTCCTTAAATCCTAAATTCTTCAGTTCTTATCCAAGCCTAGAAAAAAAAAGATGCCATCAGCATTTTTTCATTATGTATCTACTAAATGTTACATGTAAATGATGTACACTATTTTAACTCTTATGGTCAATTTCACCTAAATCATCAAACAGAATATCTTATTTTAGGGGCTTTGTACTACAGTACTAAGAAAAGTAAGCTTAACATGGAAACAGTAGTGGCCATGAAATATCTTAACTTTTAAAAAATAGCTTATCCTTTACATGAAAATTTGTTTAAGAGCAGTGTGACTGTCTCCAGGATCCTTTGTTTACACAATGTTTCTCACACATATTCCCTCAAGAAATTGTTGTATTCATGATTAAACTAATGAAAAACATTTATTCAGTAAGTTAACTTTTAGGTCTTTCTCACGCTTTCTGGTATTTCCTTCAAGTCATATTTTATCCTCATTTTTATCCTTTGTTCAGATAAAATTCTATTTCTATGCTTCTTAATTTTTTTTTTTGTTATTATTATTACCATTCAGATCACCTCCTTGGGAATCAGTAGCCATGAAAAAGTATTGGGAATTTATTATTGTATGGTAAATAAATGTGAAAATTGTGTAAGAAGTTATCTCATCACAATAACACTGATGTTTTCACTACAGTCAATGAACCTGGTGCCTCCTAGGTGTTACTGGGTAGCACAAATCTCGAAGGCGAGGTGTGAGTATATTAACAGACTGAAGCCTAGTGCAGACCATCATGAAGAACATCTGTCTAGGGCAGGAGTCATGGAGGATCATAAGCTTCCCATGGAGATGGCTAATCAATAAAAGTTCTATACTCAGGATTTTGAACATTTTGTTAATTAGGCCAAAGCAAAAGGCCTTTTTTGGCAATTATTCAGACAGTGATGTAAAAAGATAGCCTGACAAACAAACCTCCGTAATCCACTTACATCTCACAGAAGCCAAAGGGTTGGAAAAGCCTATTAACAAGCTCTCTGCCTGTCTGTCTGGAGACGTAGTTAAATCGAGAGTCTGCTCAGCACCTGAGGCAGTCTGTTAATAAAAATCGTTTGCAGCAGATTTCTGTTCTATTAAGAATGGACATAAAACAGCATAATTTAAAACATGTCAATAACTCAAGGCAAAAATGCCAAACATAGTCTGCTCTGTCTTTATAAAATGGAGCCAAGTATACACAAGGAAACAGCCAGGACGGCTTCTGCTGACTGAGTGCAGAGACTGTCCGTGATGAATAATGTGATCCTTCAAGTGAAAACAACCTCGTGGGTGGGTATCTGTGTGCCTATTCTGTTCTAAACTCAAGGGATGCATTCTATTTAAAGGCCAAGGAGATTTCTAACCTTCAGTCTTAAAAGATGCCTTGAAACCTGGGCCTTTGTCAGCCTCATAAATTCATAATAGCTTGTGTTTCCTTTTCCTGTTTCCCCTTTTCTCTTTTTTTTTCTTTTCCTTCCACTCTATTTTTTTTTTCTTTCTTTCTTTCCTTAGTGGTATGCACATGCACTTTGAAAGCTTATCTCTCTATAGGCAGTGATCTAGAGTGGAATTATTTTAGGAGCATACACTAAATCTAAAATCATCAAACACAGCACCACTACTTATTTTATAAATTGGGTTAAATATACTAAGTAGCTTCCAATGATTGTAATACATACTTAGCAAAATACAAGGGCACAAAAGTTAAGATCGCAATAGTGTTTCTCTGGTGCTAGTTGTTAGATATCGTTAGCTCAGTTTCAATTCATAGCAGCCATATGGACAACAGAAGAAAATGCTACCTAACCCTGGGTCATCCTCACAATCATTTCAATGTTTGGGCCTGTTGTTGCAGCCACTGGGTTGATTTATCTCAAAGATCTTTTCAGTTTTTCCTTGAGTCTGCTTTAACCCCACTCATTTTCAGTTTGTGGTCCTGTGGTGATTTGTATATTGTTGTGACATTGAAAACTGCCACTGTATTTCAGATACCAGCAGGAACACCCATAGTGGACAGCTTTCAGCATAGATTTCAGACAAAAACAAATTAAGAAGCAAGACTGATTATTTACTTCTGAAATAAAGTGCCCTCAAAATCCTGTGCCTCCCAGCTGAACACTATCTGATAGAGTTCCCAGAGATGAGCCTCTTTGGTTGGAAGGCACTCAAAATATCACTGGAAAAGAGCTGCCTCCACAAAGTAGAGCCTACTTTAATAACATAGATCGAACAAAACTTTCTCACCCAATGAAGGATCATCATTTCCTGATGTGGCAAGATTTGAACTGAGGAGAAACAACTTAAAACATCTATTGCTAATTAGAATGTGGAATTAATAAAAAATTAATCTAGAGAAAATGAAATGTGACAATTAAATGCAATATAAATAT
>NW_006399796.1:12763819-12783220 GCF_000299155.1 Elephantulus edwardii | reverse complement strand
CTAACAGCAGACTTTCCCATCGCGATACGCTTTTTGATTTCCTGACTGCTGGTGCCAAGAGTGTTGATTGTGGAGCTGAGCAAACATGAAGAAAAAAGATTATTACAAATACAGAGGAAAGGGAAAAAAACCAGAATGGATGTCAGAGAAGATTCTGAAACTTGGAATAAAATGAAAAACACCAAAACAAGATGAAATAGTATTGAAGTAAGAGAGCTGAACAGAAAATTTTAAAGGTAGCTCTGGAAAACAAAGCATTGTCAATAGATGTGCAAAGACCTTGACTTAGGAAGCAAAAAGGCCATTGAGAAGAATGTGAATTCCAGAACACATCACTGAGCTCAGGCAGCACTTGCAAAGACCAGTTGTTTGAATGGACCAATGGAATATTTGTTATTTTTGTTGTGTAGTCGCATCCCACCCATAACTGAACCTCTGGTGGGATTTCAGAGGCAGTTAATTGCACAGGAGGAGATTGTCCATCCTTGTTCTGCAGAGCAGCTGGTGGCCTCCAACCACATATCTTTGGAATTGCAGACCAGCTTCTTGCCACTAGACCACCAGAGCTCCCTAATGGAATGAGAAAAGATGTGTGTCAGAGTTTTGTCCTTTCACCATACTTATTCAATTTATGCTGAATAAATCATTTGAGAAAATAGACTATGTGAAAAATAATATGACACCAGAATGTGAGAAAGACTGACTCATTAACAACGTATGATATGAGGATGATAGGCCTTTGAGGAAAATGAAGAGAACATGAAACACAGACTTCTCTATGGATTTCTCTTCAACATCAAAAAAAAACCAAAAATCTTCACCACTAGACCAATAATTTAGAAATATCATAGTAGATGGAGAAAAGATGAAAGTTGTTCATGATTTCCTGTTACTTGGATTGCCAATCAACAGTCATAGAAGCAGCAATCAAGAAGTCAAGAGATAGATATATAGCCTTAGGTTCGTATCTGCTGTCAAGGGTCTCTTTAAAGTTCTAATGAGCACAGTTGTTCTTGGTTTTTATTGCTGAGTCAGGACCTACTCATAGCTGATGCTCCAGTGGATTTTCAGAGGCAGTTAATTGCAGGGGAGGAAACTGTCCCTAGGATTCCAGAGCACCCAAAGAGCAAGACTATCAATTTAAAGACCAAGGTGAGCCTGATCCAAATCCTCATACTTTTGATTGCTTCATATGCATGTGAAAAATTAGACAATGGATAAGCGTAACGGGAGAAATGCATTTGAATTGTAGTGCTGACAAAGTATATTTAATATATTATGGACTTACCAAAAGAAGAAAGAAATTTGTGTTGGAAGACACAACCAGAGGGCCTCTTAAAGGCAAAAATGGAGAACATTCTTCTTGGAAAGACATCATGCTTTTAAATATGAAGGTTTGGAGAAGAGAAATATCCTCAGTGGCATGGATTAACAGAGACTGAAACAATAGGTTTTAGTACAGTGGAGAATTAGAATGGTGCCTAGTTGGGTAGGTTTTACATCTGTTGTACCAGGGATAGGAATGAGTTGGAGTCAATTCGGGGACACCCAAAACTAAAAACTATTTTACAAAACATATCACGATCCAGGGACTAAAACCAACTTAAAACATGTCCAAAATTCATGAGATAAAGTCTCACTACCCTCACTATGTAGGAACATTCTGGTTTCACCTTTTCTGAGACTGATTCCTTGTGTTTGTGACAGTTCATGGTGTATTCACTATTATTCATTCATATCATAATGCAAAGGTATTACTTCTTCTTAAGTATTGCTTATTCATTGTCTGGCTTTCGTATGATCTTATGATCATACAATACCAAGGCTTGGGACAGGGAGAACAACTTAGGCCTCAAACCTACATCTTTGCTTATTATCACTTCAAACAATATTTTTGCAGTGGATTTGCCCAGTTCAGTTTGTGTTTGACTTCTTGACTATTGGTTCCATGGGTGTTGATTGTTGATCCAATGAAATCCTTGGTAATTTCAGTCATTCTTCCTTTATATTGCTTATTGTGACAATTAGGAGGAATCTTGGTTTGTTTGTTTTTTTTTTAATTGAGGGATATTCTATATTGAAGGCTACATACTTTGATTTTCATTGGTAAGTGCTTCAAGGGGAACTTACTATGTTACAATGGCAAAGACGGATTGATAGCATTCTAAATGAGTGCTTGGGGAAAATGAAGTGGGGATGTAAAAGGAATGACAGTGGCTCTCTGCAGATCTGTACTAAGCCCTGCCATGTTTAACAGGCCTTTAGATTTAAATTTAACTTTCTGTTTCCCACATCAGGTTTGGTTGGATGGTTGAGCCTGATTGATATTATCTGCTCTATTAGGAGGCCTCTCCTGAACTCAGTGGTGGTTTAATTAAATTCTGTGTGTTGAGAGAAGTGGTTTTGCAGTTTCAATTGATTTATTGTGTTTGTGACATCTGAGTCTGATTTATTGTATTGACTCCCAAAATTGTTTTTTGAACACTCACTCTCTATATTTTCATTCTAGTTTGCTTATAAATTGTAAGAATTTTCATTTTGTGGTGGTTTTAGTTTTCCGCTTTTATTTGTTTTCCTGGTAGGATGATAAACTACTGATTTCACTGTATAAAAAACGTGACTTCTTGAGAGTGTGAATTTCTGTGGGCTGTGTGTGCATGAACAGAGCTGTTTGGCAAGTAGTGCTGTGGTGAGAGAGGGATTGACTGACATTTTTAAAATCCAGACTATAAATTACAAAACGGTTGGCATCACACAAAGACTTTCTCCATTCTTTAAGTTTGGGTTTGAGATATAAATAGGAACTCCATGTCATAGAGACCTGGCTCTTGAATTATCTGAAAGCAGAGAGCACAGCCAGCTGCACAATACAGATTGGAGCCTCCAGTACAAATTATACTGCAGGCACATCAACCTACAGAAGTTTCCACTTCCAACTCCAAACAGCATGCATAAGGAAGGAGGGATGACAAGATCCAGGCTGCAATTTCTGTCAAGGGAGAAGGACAGAGGACAAAGCAGTTCCAATCAGCCTAAATGTCTTGTTAGACTATGGAGGAGGCCTGGCACAGCCCAGTTACAGACACCACTGTAATGATGGGTCAGGCTTCCAGTTTTGTAGTGATTTCCTACAGCTGGGGCCACTTAACCCCAAACTGAACCCCCAGCCAGGGTTCTGGAACAAATCAGGGAGAATTGAAGGAAGCTTAGGTAAATACCTCAGACAAATCAACTTCAGGTCAGTCTATGGCCCAGTCCGCTTTGACCCTCTTCCACGGTATTAAGAACTGGACCTTGGCATTGTCCTTTGCAGTCAGCTCCTAATCCCACTGTTGCCAAATTCATTTGGAGTAATTCTGAAGGACCAAAGAAAAGTGCCTCATAGGGTTTCTAAGGCTGTGGTCTCTAGAGAAGCAAACTGTCACCTTTTTCTCCTACAAAAAAATTTAGAGTGAGGTAAAAAGGCTGATTTTTTTGTTAGCAGCTGCATGTTTAACCATTGTTCCACCAGGAATCTCTAGTCAGCTTCAAAATGGTCCTTAATAGTCCTTAAGAATGACTTTTTAATTTTTATTCTTATGCCTGTATCTCTATCTCAGGGGATTATTTCAGTAATCTTCTATTGATGTCCTAAGTACTCAGAATAGTATTTCATCTCAAAGTTCAGTCATACCTATTAGTACTTGAGTATCTGGACAGTCACAGACTCCACTGATGACTCCCTTTTACCCAGATTTTAGTCTATGGTCACTTCTGACTCTGCCACTTCAATGCCCTATACTTAATCTGAGATTCGGTCTACATTACACAGGAGAGCAGACTCTGAAAATGAAGCTTACTCCTCATCCTGGACTTTAAAACTTGATTTCTCCCCCCCCCCATTTCCCTCTTAGGGATTGCCAGTGTAAATAGATAACCCACTCTTCACTTATGGACAATATTAGATTGCAAAAACCAGATCATTATTCGAAAATTGGTATTTTTGTGAAAATAAAGGGTGGCCACATTTTCTCACTTCATCATTTGCACTGGGAATGTTCAACTGCACGTCTGCTGAGGTCACTTTTCACTGTTGCCTTCCTTTCTCTCATGTCACACCTTAAAAAAACTTGATACCTGTCATTACCCCCAAGTCAGGGCCACCCAGTCTTCCAGAGCCATAGTGGCCCAAGCATTTACTCTCCCCTCATCCCTGTCCTCCCTTCTCTTTTCTGCAGTTACCATATTTTCAAATTAATAGCTCTCATTCCTTCAATAACTTCAAAATGCCCTATTAGCCCTGTCAGGAGTAAGGGATCCCTATCTATGAGCAGGAGGGTTTACATGATTCAAGGAGGGCCAGGGAGATTGGACATTGCCTACTCTACTCTTGTGCTGGGCCCTTGCTCAATCATCCTGTTACTCTCCCTGGGTGATATTGCCTCTGGTCCCATGTCCCTGTGCAAACTGACAATTCAGAAACTTCTTATGAAGACAGCCACCACAGGACTCTTTCCGTTACAGTAAATTACTGTTGTTATAGGACATTTATTGTTGTTGATTGTTGTTGAATGCTTTCAAGTGGATCACGACTCATAGTGACCCTATGAACAAAAGGCTTGAAGCCCCTCTACAACTATCGACACTTGTTGAAGTTCATAAGGTTTCCAGAGGCGTGTTATTTAGAAAGTGGATGCCACTTTCCACTCAAGTAGTCTACTCGACCCTCATCTGTGCCCACCCTGGAGAGGGCATTGAGAAATAATAAAGGATTGAGTAGGTTACAGTCAGCTGATGTGGGATCTCATGGGCTTCAGGCAACCAAATGCTCTTGCTCAGAGCTATTTTGGACCTCAGCTTGCCTTTTCCCTCTCACCCTTTAGAGCAAGGAGCTAGGGTCAGACCTCAGGTCACTGACAGACCCCTGCCTCAGTGGTGGCCCATATTCAGTATACTAGCTACCTCTTCCGTAGTCTCAGATGGCTGCAGGCACACAGGACCACCAGACAGTCCTGCTATCCCTGCTCTAGCAGCACTAGCATGACACAGGTAGGAAGGACCTTATCTCTGCTTCTGGGTTGTGGTTGTTATTCTCAACTGTTGAGTTGTAACTAACTCATAGCTAACTCTCCAGCTGGGTTTTAAGGCAATTAATCCAAGGGGAGGAGATTGTCCATCTTTCTTGCAGGGAGTAGCTGGTGGATTCGAACTGTGTGCCTTTGGGTTGGCAGCACAACTCCTTACATCTTATCCACTAAAGTTTTCATCACTCCTAGACAGGGAAATAATATGCAGCATGAGGTTCCTGTTCCTCTGTCCATGTACCTGAGGCATGCCAGTCAGGAACCTCAGGGCTTATTACTGCCAGATATGCATCATTAAGGGGAAAACAATAAATTTTCACTATTGTAATAACTAGGGAGCTTGGGTTGCCTAGTGGTAAGAAGCTGTGCTGCAGTCCCGAAGACACGCAGTTCAAGGCCACCAGCTGTTCCACATAAGACAAATCTCCTGTGTGATTAACTGCCTTTGAAAACTCACTGGAGGGTCAGCTATGGATTGGTTCTGACTCTATGGTACATAGAGTTGTAGTAAACGAAAAATGTTGGATAATCAGTTTGTTGATAAGTAAGGAGTAGTTATATTTGAGTTTTTTTTGAAAGCATATACTTTGTTCTTTATAGGATACTTTAGCTCCTTTAAGAATCTATTTATATATTTGACTTTCTGGAAACTATTAAGTGACATTCATCCAGATGAGGAAAAGAAATGATTGTTATTGTTAGATAGTGTTGAGTCGACTATGACTCACAGCAAACCTACGAACCCTGTCTTCTCCTGTGTCATCGTGAAATGTAACTCAATCACAAGACACATGAAACACCAGCTATTTTTTACATTGATTTTCATCCAGCACAAAATCTGCTTGAAAAAAAAAACCCTCACCCATATCAAATTCAAGTAAAAATAATGCCAGATTAGTTTTGGGGGAAAAAGACCCCTAAACATTGCTGAGATATAATTTATAGTTCACAAAATTTAGTCATTTTAAATGTACAGTTCAATGATTTTTTTTTCACCTCATCTTTACAAATCTGTGTACAGTTCGCCAAAATCCAAACTCAAATCATTTTCATCACCCCAAAATAGTCTCAAGAAGATAATTAGTTATGATTTTTTAGACTAATTATCGTTAATTAAGTCAATCAAGGAACCTAAATTTCTTCATATATAAAGTACAAAGAGTGGTACATGTTTAAGAAGAAGAAAGCAACGTGCTCTCTTACGTAGTTAATTCAAATGACCTGACTGGCCTGATCCACAGGTCAGACTCTTCAATGCAACCAATTCTTTTTACGTGCAAAATTACAAGAAAATATTGAAAAGAACTCCTTATATTCTAAAGCAGAACAAGTCTATTTGTGAGGGAGGGAAACACAACTTATCATACTCTAGATAGAAAAGATTCTGGTTTCTGTGCTAACTGCAGATGATAAAATAAATCCTCATAATAAAACACCATCAGTCTGAGTTAAAAGCACCATGGACTCCCAGATCCAGTACCTGCAAGGTAAACAGCAAATGAGTCACCAAGATTTCTGGAGCCATAGTTCCTAATAGACTGGAAAGAGCTGGCCTTGAAAGTGCAGTGGTAAAAAAAAAAGCTGGAAAGAGCTTTCTCAGCAGTGGTAAGTGTGTACTTCCTCACTGTCAGAGATAATGATCCTGATGGTGTTTTTCCAGCGAGATGGTCATACCCAGTAGAATAGAGAGCAGACTATCAAGACATGGAGCATTTAAAGATCTGGTCCACGAAGTAGGTGTGGATTTAATGAAGCCTCCCTTCTGAGAAACTGGACAATTCACATGAATTATTAAAAATAAAAGACTGGTCTATTTGTTCTTGCTTTCATTAAGAGAATTTCATTTACAAATGTTTCTCAAGCAACTTCCTGTTTATGAACAACACAGCAATAGACTGTGAGGGGAAGTGTATAATTAAATGTTCAACTTTGAAGTCTTCATGATCTTCAAAGGTCAGAATTTCATTTGGAGAGTTTAATATTTCCCTTATACAATTTATCAAATGTCAGTTCTTATTCAAAGAGAATCTTTTTTTTAAGAACTAAGACCATAAGATGTGAGCAATGGTTGGTAAGACGGATCCTTGATGTCAAGTGGTAAACACAGACAAAAGATTCATAGAATTCTCTACCACTTTCCTTTTCAGCTCTTTGTCTGACATCCAAATGCCCCATTTCTTCTGAAGAAGACAGTATGTACCATTGTTCAACTTCTACATACGTAGTAAACCCATTACTTTTCATATACTTTCAAGAACATTTGGATTCAGTGAGGATATCACTTAAATGGTCCTAAAACAAATGCCCAGTTTTCTTATAAAATGTTTCTCTATTTTAAACAAGGTGTCTCTCTAGAGACTAAGGTGTGTCTGATACAGGCCATGGTCTTTGCAATCACTTATTATGCATCAGAGAGTTGGACAATGACTAGGGAGGGTAGAAGGAAAATTGATGCCTTTGAGCTGTGGTGCTGGAGAAATTCTTGAGGGTACCATGGACTGCTAGGAAAACAAACAGATTCATCCTGGAAAGGGTCAACCCGGGCTGCTTCTTGGAGGCAAGGATTCTAAGGCTCCGTCTGACATAATTTGGACTTGTTGTAAGGAGAGACAGGTCCTTGGAGAAGGACATCATGCTTGGGAGGGTGGAAGGACAGCGCAGGAGAGGAAGCCCTCTATGAGGTGGATTGATTCAGTGATTGGGGTAATCGGGATGGGTGTGTCAAAGACAGTGCGATTGGCACAGGAAAGAGCAGAGTTTAGGACAGTTGTACATAGGGTCACTATGAGTCGCAAGCGATTCGATGACACATAACTACAACAACAACAACTTAACCAATCATATTTATGGGGGGAAAATTTTATTATTTAGTCTTGATAAAACATACAAAACTCTTTAGTTCAAACATTGCTTGTTTCTGTAGCTAGTCAAGTCAAATTACCAGCATGCCTCCTTCTCATTCTGATTTTATATAAATCAGTGGTTGCTTATGTGCTGACATGCTGGTACATTGCTATTACAGAAGCTGAGGTTCCTCTTATCTTATCCAAACACAGAAACACTTGCTTGAAAAGTGACTAATGATATCTATTGGACCGTAAATGCAAGGGTTAAATGCTACAAGGTGCATGCATCATTTAACTACAGGTTTTGGTCTTGTGGACTAAGATATTTTATTTGCAAAATTAGACTGGGTTCTGCACAAATCAATTTTTATCTTCTTGGAACAAAATCCACTTCGGTGAAGTATTCTTTTACATGCTTATTAATGATGGGAATGGGTGAGAGCTATCTTATCTTGAGTTTTGTTTCCACATAGCTTCCAAGACTCAGCAGACAAGTATTTGAAGGAGGATAGCTCCTGATAAAATGCTTAATGTAAAATATTTTTTCTTTACTGAGGTCACCTGCAAGCATCTCCCAACCACACTTTCATGCTTCAGAATATTTCCTCTTTCAACTTAAGTGATAAAAACGTTTTAATTGTGTTGTTAGTGTTGTGTGCTATTCAGTTAATTGTAAACTTTCCTAGCAGATCTGTAAGACAGAGTGGTAATGTACTATAAGGTTTCTGAGGCTGTGGAACGAGAGATTTTTTTCTTTTGCTGGTGTAAGATGGATAGATGTTGGTTTAAAAAAAAAAAAGAGTGAACTGGAAGATACTTATTTGTGTTCTATTGACTATGCAAAGACTTTCTATAAAGAAGAACCAGAAAAATACAAATTTATGAAATACATAAATTGATTAAAGATAAATATCTACACCATTGAAAAAGTTTCTTTATACACAATTTCTCACAAAAACTCTCTAAAGAAATCTTGTGACACATTTAATATGATGCATTTTCTTACATAATTCTCTCAATTTCTGTATGATATATGTGTTAAGGAGCTTGGGAGGGCCAGTTGTAAGAACCTGTGCTGCAATCCAAATGCATGCACTTGGAATCTACCAGCTGCTCTGTGGGAGAAGGATGGGCAATCTTCTTCCACACTATTAACTGACTCTGAAAACCCATGAGAGTGTCAGCTTTGGGTCACTTCTGACTCAACCGTACACAACACATGTTACCTGTGTAGATCCATCTTATTAGTAAATACTGTCCAATCCAGTATGAATTCTAATGACTGAGTGAACAGCAGATAGGAGCCTGCCCTGCACCAGACTAGGGTAGATCCATGGAATATTTATAACATGGTGTGGTTGCTGTTAGGTCCTATCTAGTCGGAATCATTATAGCTGGCCTTCTGGGGATTGGGCGTAGGGGTGGGGTTTGAGGCAGTAAATCACTCACTTGATTGTCTATCCATTTCCTGCGGAGCAGCTTGTGGATTTGAACCTGTGTCTTTGAGACTGAAGTGCATCTGCTTACCTTTAGGCCCCTAGAGCTAAGCACAATTTATTTGTATGTGTGCATGCTACAATTTTGTGAAATGTTTTAAATGCTAATATTCTTGTGTTTTAATATATTCTTGTAACTATGGTGACAGATTCTTCCCTCATCCTGATAGTCTGGTGTGCCCTAAATTCTGAGCACCATAGAAAATCACATTTGATTAAATCAGTTCTTCCTGATGGAAGAGAACATTGCTTAAAACTTTCTAATTTGTGACCTATGATTGCACTCTGTTAAATGTGATTCGAAGGTCAAGTCTGACTTAAAGCCATGGAACACAGCACAAATTCATTACTCCATTTTAATTCATGTAGTGACATGGCTAAGATCCAGGGATGCCTATATCTTGACCCAGAACAAAGAAGGAAATTCATCTTTTCCATGATGCAGACCTCCATGGTCAAGATTGCAGAGGCCCTTTCAAAAGTTCACAGCATCCACCAAGATACATATCGAAATGCATTACTGCTGTTTTTACATTGCAAATAGAAAATACAAAAGTGCTCCACATTCAGCACCAAAGATGAAATCCTAAATGAAATGTCATAATGCCATGGGCTATGTAGTTATCAAAAAAGCAAATGAAAAAGGTAGTCAGTCAATCAACAGAATACATTTTTTTTACACAGTTTTATGAAGTTCTCAAGTGAAAGAATTTTAGTGTCAATTTGGCATAGCCTCTTGGGTAGATGAAGATGGTTGTAGTCCAGAAAATGTAAACTATTTGCTATTGTATAGTTTGTTACAATCAGAATGAGAACAGAAACTCAGGATTACTGACTCTAGTTTAGCCAACTATATCATTAATTGTGTGCTAAATCCATATTGTATTCCTAAAACTTCCTCAGTTGTGGAAAGCTAGAAAAAAGATGTGTGTGTGTGTGTGTGTGTGTGTGTGTGTGTGTGTGTGTGTATAAATATATATATTCTCTAGGCCATACATTCTCAACAGAGCAAAACAACTCCAAGAAGAGCAAACATTGGTTCTTGAAAATCAAGAAAAATCTTCAATATTACTGTGCTCTGTGGCCTTCCTAAGGGCCACAGTGCCTAGAAGATATATTCAATCTGTACCATAAAAGTTTTATGGAGGGAAAGAGGTGTTAGAATGTGTAACAAAACTCCTTAGGGGAAATGATTAAAAGAGAGAATGAGAAAGAGAGATACACTAACACAGATCAATGTTCATAGTCTTAGGGAAGTCAGCAAAACATTGAGCACAAATGCGCAAGGCTCAATCTTAATTTGTTTCTAAAGTTAAGTTAAGAAGCTGAGATACTAAAGATTGCTTTACTGATCTTGTTCAGTTTCTGTGATGTGTAGTGAAGCATTGTTAATATGTTGGGTTGATTCAAACATATAGTGACTCAGTATGACAGAATAGATTTTCCCACAGAATTTTCTAGGCTTTTGCCTATATGGGATAAGATTGCCAGCACTTTCTTTCCTGTGAAATCACTAGATGAGTTTGAACTACCAACTTTCCTATTAGCAGACAAACGCTTAACTGTTTAACACCAGGGTTCTTACAATAAATCATACCAATGTCTTTCTTTTTAAAAAAAAATACTAAATTAAAAAATTCATTTTTATATAACGATAGAATAAATGAGCGATAATATACCGAAATTTTATTAGGAACAATATATATAAAAGTTATTGTTGGATGCAACTCAGTGCACAGCAAACAGAAACCGTGACCTATGCTGAGCCATCCTCCCTAACATGATCAAGTCCACTGTTTCAGTTCAATGTTAATATATCTCCTTAAGGATCTTCCTGTCTTTTGCTGATTCTCTGCCTTTCCTGCATAATGTCTTTTGCAAACACTGGTCCCACCTGACCACATGCTTAAAATATATGAGACAAAGTTTCACCATGATTGCCTTTAAGGATTACCATGATTGTACTTCCTCCATGAGAAATTTGTCTGTTCTTTTGGCAATCTATGGATATATTTCATACCTTTTGCCAATTCTACAATTCAGAAACATTTCTTCTTCTTGGTTGTGCCTTTTTTCCTTGTTCAACTTTCACTTATATGCATAGAAAGCAATTGAAAATACCATGGCATGTGTCAGATGCACCTTAGCCTTTAAACTGATATCCAACTCTACGATTCAGAAACATTTACTCTTCTTAGGTCTTCCTTTTTCATTGTTTAAATTTCATTTGTATGCATATAAAGCAATTGAAAATACCATGGCCTGTATCAGATCCATCTAAGTCTTTCAACTGATATCCTTGTTTGGGGGCATTTTGAAGAGGTTCTTAACAGCATATTAGCCTAATACAACATGTCTTTTGATTTCTCAACTGCTAATACCATAGGTATTGATGTTTATTCAAGGAAAATTAAGTCCTGGGCCGCTTAATTTTCCCCCCCTTGTATCATGATGATGTTTAAAGAGGAGGAAACAGTACATGGGGGCACAGGACCATGAGCATTTCTCTGAAATTGCCATAAGGAGTGAAAGTAACACAGTCCCCACTGCTGAGCCCATAGCCCAGCTCCATGGTGCCTCTAAAGTGACATCAACAGCATGAGGTTCATTTTTCAGTTGTTGACTCACAGTTGTGATACTGAAAATGGGGTTTATTAGGGAAGTAGTTTGGAGAGTGGGAGAAGCAAATAATATCACCCAAAAGAAGTCCAGGTTTTAGCTCAAGTTCCAAGGTGCAATTCCTAAATTAGTTCAGCTTCTAGTTTCAGTTAAGCAGTCAAATCCAAATCATCCTGTAAGGTTTGCCTCATAATAGTTGTAAGTCAGCTTCTCCTTCAAGCATCTGACAAGAGGAGCAAAAACCAAAAAGCGTCAGGTCATACCTTGCGAAAGTTTCTTAACAGCAAGCAATGTGACAGTCTCTCTACCACCATCACCAGGGTCTTGCTCCAGTCTCCTTCAAGTCTTGCTGCTTCAAGTTTTGCTTGTCTCAAGTACTGTTGCCCAGTGTGGGAAACTTTCCTTCTCTTTTCCTAATCCTATAGCTGTTGATGATTTGCAAGACCATATGTCTGCTGTTAAGACGGTTGGAGACCAGAGGAGGATAATCATAATGGCTAAGAAAAAAAAACACCAAAAACTAAAAAAAAGCCAACTTTTAGGCTAACTCCACTGTGGCATAAATTGACCCATTTGTGAGGATTTTTGTTTTCTTGATGTTGATGTGTAACCCATATTAAAGGCCATATATAAACTTTGACATTCTTCAATAAGTACTTTAAGTCTTCTGTTATTGTGTACCATAGAGTCAGAACCGACTGATAGCTGACCCTCTGGTGGGTTTTCAGAGGCAGTTAATCACTCCTTCTCCTGTGTTAAGTCTTCCAGTGAAAGAAATTATAAAGGTCCCAGATCTAATTCCAGCTTTTGTCATGCATGAATACTTTTTGAAAGATTATTTTGTTGAGGTTATATAATTTCAATACAGTTGTTACATACCATCTTGTCTGAACCAACTCATAGCTGGTGCTCCAGCATGTTTTTGGAGGCTGTAAATCACATGGTAGGAAATTGCCCATCTTTTTTAAAGGAACAATTGGTGGAACCAAACAATGAGTCTTTGGGTTGGCAGCACAATTCCTTAACACTAGGCCACCAGAACAACCTAATCTCAATATTATAACCAATAAATTTAGACTTGCATTATCTACCTTGTTTGGTTTGGGTAAAATCATAAAAAAGAGGTATGTTAAACAGTCAAAATAAGTCAAAGTGTGCTTGGAACTTTATCATATATGACACTCTGGTGGGTTTTTGGAGACTGTAACTATACTGGAGGAGGTAACCCCTTTTCTCCTGCTTCAAAGCACCTACTGTATTTGAACTAAACACCTTTCATTTGGAAGCACAGCTCCTCACTAGGATACTAAAGCTCAAATATATTAAGCAATATACCTGATAAATGACAACAAGAAAAGGAAATCTACTGCTAGTAAGTCTATTCTAATGTAACCCTCCATTGGGTATCTGATGTTGTAAATTATTATAGATGGATACAACTCATCTTTCTCCCATGAAGTGGGTGGTGAATTCAACCACCAGTTCTTTGGGTAGAACCCAACATATACCACATTACAACATAGGGGCTCCTTGCCTGCTAAACAGTGTTCTTAAGTAGAGCTGACCCATTCCTTACACTTCAGCTGGTTTTCAGAGGCAATAAATTACTGGAAGAAGAGTGCCCATCTTTCTATTGCAGAACAGCTAGTGATTCTTACCTTTAGATCAGCAGCATGATTCCTTACCATTACACCACCAGAGCTTTCTTGCTAAACAAATATGTATGTGTATGAGTCGCAGGTGACTCGATGGCACATAACAAAAACAACATTTTATACACACACACACACACACACACACACACACATATGTATATACATATATGTGTGTTTATGTATACACACATGTGTGTGTATGTCTATAAAAATCTCCTCCTGTGTAATTAACTGCCTCTAAAATGCACCAGAGAGAGGATTAGTTATGGGTCTGTTCTGACTTGACAGTACACAACAATAACAACATATATTTTAACATTGTCTCATACTATTATATTGTAAGAGAAGAACGGGCAGTCTCCTCCTGTGTGATTGACTGCCTCTGAATACACACTAAGTTGTGAGTCAGCTCCAATCTGATGATATGCAACAACATTATACCAAATTTGTTTTATTATTATGTGTCAAGTTGGAACCAACAGAGAGCTGATGCTCCAGTGGGTTTTCAGAGGCTGTAAACACGGGAGAATATTGCCTATCATTGTAGCCCAGAGCAGCTGGTAGATTTGAACCATGTGCCTTTGAGTTGACAGTGAAACTCCTTACAACTAGACCACCAGAACTATATCATATAAATGACAGACAGATAAACAGAAAGTGAGTGAGAGAGAGAGTGAGCAAGTATGGAGATCTGGACTTTTTCTGGATCAGTTCGTTCAGTAGACAATTTGTTCTTAGAGATGCTTAAATGTCTTCTTTAGAAACATTCTTCTCTATTGCCAATACCTCTCATCTTCATTCTTCTCCCAGTCTTGACACTTTCCACCACTACCTTTGTTCCCCTTGTTGAAATCTCTTTAATGACTGGCATGCTATCTAGTTCTGATTCATAGAGAACCCTGATTCTGATTAAACTATTAAAATTTAGTGTTTAGGCATCATTCTTTCTGTATATTACTCACATTTTCAAAATGTTACATTGAGCTATCTCATTAATTTCTGCCTTTCTCAAAATATCTTAAACTCCTTGAGAAGAATTGTAAATGAAACCTATTTATCCAACAAGCACTTGTTGGGCATTTACACTCTTCCAGCCACTGTTCTATATAAACTTTTCTAAATATTGCATTTACACAGGGAACAAAATAAATAATGGAACTCTATATATTTCAATTCAATTATTTTATATGTATATCATTGCACATATTTTATGATATACATATTAGCAAAGAGGAATATGTATAATTTACATAAAATTTATAAATAAATATTTGATAAGTAACTACTCATTGGGATTGAAATGCCTATATTTTTACTGTTACTCGTGACCTAGTGGTAATGAGTTGTGCTGCCAAATCAAAGGCACTGTGTATCCACCAGCTGCTCTGCTGAAGAAAGATGGGAAATTTCCTCCTTTGCAATTTATAGTCTCTGAAAAATTCATTGGAGAATTAGCTGTCAGTTGGCTTGGACTCAACGGTACACAATGACAACAAAAATATTGGAAAGGAATCAGAAAAACTAGAGACCATTGTTCTATTTGATTAATAAGTCTATGTAGACAAAGAATACCTATTCCTTTTCCCTTAAAAATTCCATTATTGCATAATAAAGATAAATATTCAAATTAAGAAACTCTTTAATTGCCTAGTAAAAATGTCACCAAATGATTTAATTAGGACAGTAATTTAGCTAAAATAACAAAGAATGTCTGCCTTGAATATCATTCTCCTTAAGAGGTGGAAGATCAGAGAAAAAGGGAGGTCCTCAAAAAGATGGATTGACAAAGCGACTGTAAAAATGAGCTGAAGCAGGGGGAAATCATGAGAATGGTACACAGTAGAAGTTCCTATCTATTGTTCATAGGGTCTCTATGAATTATAGTCAACTTGACGGAAGCTGAAACAATACGATATTAAATTGACTAAGGCTGATAGAAGGAGGATAGATGCCTTTCAGTTGTGGTGCTGGAGAAGAGTCTTGAAAATATCATGGATCACCAAAAAAATAAATAAACCTGTGTTAGAAAAGGTAAAGACCAAGTTTCTCCTTGGAGGCTAGGATTTTGAAGCTCCATTTCACATACTTTGAACATGTGGCCAGGAGGAACCAATCCTTGGAAAAGGACATCATTCTCGGAAGGGTGAAGGGATGGTGCAGGAGAAGAAGACCCTGGGTGAGATGATAGATAGATAGATAGATAGATAGATAGATAGATAGATAGATAGATATAGATAGAGTAGGGTAATCGGGGTAGGTGTATCAGAGTCAGTGAGACTGTCTAAGGACAGGGCAGGCGTCAAGCTATTGTACATAGGGTCACTATGTGTCACAGGCAACTTGATGGCACATAATAACAAAAACTTAAGATTAAATAGGAAATGTAGGTGTCACTCAGTTTAAAGTTATGGGGAAGGAGCTGGGTGAGAATGGTTATTCAACTTAAAGAATGCAATCAATGCCACTAAATTATATCCTAGAGAAATTGTTGAATCAGTGTGTGTGCCACTATATACATTCTCAACACCACCATCTAAAGTAAAATGAATTACCTTTAAAAGTTTATCTTTTGTTTTTCAAAGACGGGAACAAACTGGGGAGTGGGGGATAAAGAAAAAAGTGCAACAATGAATGAATGAAAATCCAATATCTCTGTAAATGTTAACAAAAATTAAAATAATTTTTTAAAAAAAATGTATTTGGGGATCTGGGTTAATTAACCAGATTGTGCTGAAATATACTTTTTTGGTGTGTCAAAATAGCCTCCATTGCCACTGTTATTAAACAGAACTGACATGGAGATTGGGGGGAAACTAAGAAAAGGGGATAAATAATGAACACCGCATTGAGATAGATGAAGGAAAGAATATATGATTAGGCATTATTTATATTTCAATACTCCAGAATAAGAAGTGCGTAGCAAAATGGGGGAGACAAGAAGGGAAGGGAGAAAATTATTTAATAACGAATGTTTGGTTTTGGGTGTTTTGTTTTTGTTTTTGGCTGGTTTTTTGTTTTGTTTTGTTTTGTTTTGTTTTTTTAGGTAAACTGGATTGTGCAACACTGAGTAAATAAAAATTACAACTTTTCTGTAATCTTCCATTAAATTCACAAGCGCACAAAGTGTGTGTATATATATATATATATATATATATATATTTTAAAAAATAGCTCCCAATCCATTAGGATAGATCATCGTAAGAAAATCCCACAGAAAGAGTTTGATAACTTCTATGTCTTCTTTAAGGGGAAAAATTTATTTGGATTTGATCCTAACACATCAAATAATAAGACATGCATTGTGTTTTTAGTAAAGATGATCTGTCCATCTTCAAATCTGAAAAGAGAAAAATAAGAGGAAATAAAAAGTCACAAACAGCCCCCACCATGCAGAGTGACAGCATTGTAATACCACAGAATCTAGAGACAGATGGTGGGTTATAGCAGACATCAATCTTCGGTGAGAGTAACTTTAGGATAATGTCCCTCTTTGGTAATGGACACGTCTTTGCAAAGTTATTGCTGACAGCATCCTCTAATGTGCTGATTTGTTAAGACATGGTTTTTATTGCATCTAATCTTGTCATAAGGCATGGTGGGGGGGTGAATAAAGGTTGGTACATGTTTTCCATGTAGAATTTTTACAAGAATTGCCTGCATTAGAGAGTGGCTAAATTGTTTTCCATATTTTATGGCACATTTCTAATGTTCTACCACACACAACATTGATCACTCAGTCCATTAGCTTATTATGATATCTTGAAAGCAGACACTTCCTTTGGGAAAAGCTATTATTTGAAATGAGATGAAGGTTCTGAATATATAGGACAAAGTGAGGTTGAATCTATTGAGCAGCTGCTTAATTTTATCAAGGGAAATAGTTAGCATGGTGAAAAAAGCAGAACTATAATTTTGTCTTTTTTATTTTTTTTATAAAATGTCTAATACATCCAAATTAGTTCTGTCTTCTGAGGTAGTAGGACACTTTTTGGTAGATGAAACTATACCTCTTAAGGATAACCAATCGTTAACATAAAAAATATTTTTGTAAATATATACATTGGAGAATACTCATATTATTAGAGTTCTCATAGGAAAACAGATATTTAAATACAGAGACTTGTTACACAGGCTATAGAAGATCTGAAGAGATGCGCAGGATGGTGGGATATTCCAGAAATAAGCCACAACATGAAACCACCATTATCCCACTGATGCTTCCAGAGTGAGAGCTTTTCAGCTGGAACTAAACGTATTCTGAAGCTGACTTTTAGGAGTACAGCTGACCTTTCAGAACCATGAAAGGAGGAGTTTTCCACTGAATTAATGTAGTGATAGTGTCCCTGAAAGAGATGTGAGAGTACTGCATTGTTCCCTCTTCCCACACCAGAGAACTCTGGTGGTATACTGTACAGGCAGTTGGAGCTAACTCAAAAGCTGTATCTCTCTGGTGGTTCAAACCCACAAGTAACTCCAGTGTGAGAAGAGAAAATAAACAGCACTCTCAACTGCTGGAAACTCAGCTATGAGTTGGTTGTAACTTAATATTAATGTGAATTTGTTCTTACACTCCAGTTCACTAACAATTCCTGCTTCTGTGAGGAAGCCTTGGAATTGCAGTCCTGGGCACTACAGAGCAGAAAAAGAGGGAGTGGAACTAAGAATCGACAAATGAATGAATCTTATGCTAAAAGAGATAAAAATAGCTTTTCTATCCTTCAGAACTTCACTGTAAGTTTAATATGCTTCTGAGTATTATGAACACTGTCTTACACAAAAAGACACAATTTTTTTTTTCCAAACTAAAATTGAGATACCTGGCAACAAAGGTAGAAGTAGTGCGGAGAAGTGGGGTGTTTTTTGATAAATGTTCTTCAGAAAACACTTTGAAAATACTTGTGAAATGCAAAAAACTAAAAGAAAACCAACAAAGCTTGTGAAATGCATTTTTAGACTTATCTAATTGTTTTTATGTGCCATCAAGTCATTTATGGTTAATAGTGATCTTCTGAACAACAGCTCTGAATTTGGCTCTATCCTGAGTCTGTCTTACTGTCTCTAACACAACTACCCCCATTGTCCTAATTACTGTGTCATTCCACCTCATCTGGGGTCTTCCTCTCCTGTGTTGTCCTTCCACATTTCCGAGCATGATGTCCTTCTCCAAGGACTGGTCCCTCCTGGCCAAGTGCCTAAAGTATGTGAGACAAAACTTTAAAATCCTTGCCCCAAGGAATAATCTAGTTTCACCCTCTCCAGAACAGATCTGTTTGTTCTTTTGGCAGTCCATGGTATGTTCAATACTTTTCTCCAGCACCACAACTTTAAGACATCAATTCTTCTTCTGTCATCCTATGCATTGTCTAGCTTTCTGATGCATAGCAAATAATTGCAAAGTAATGGCTTGGATCAGGCACACCTAAGTCTCTAAAAACTGTTACTGTTGTTCTTCAGTACTCTGGAGAGGTCCGTGACAGGAGACTTTCCCAGTGCAATTCGTCTTTTTATTTCCTGGCTACTGTTACCATGACTGTGGAGCCAAGCAAGCTGAAGCAGTTAACAATCTCAACCTCTTCTTTGTCTATCATGGTGATGATGCTGTTGCCAATTGGCCCAGTGGTGTGAATCTTTTTTTTCTTGATATTACAGGCTTATGAATGCTTTGTTTTATACCTACTCTATATCAAAAGCAAAATATAACTTAAAAATAAGCAAGAAAGTT
>NW_006399796.1:12751770-12759458 GCF_000299155.1 Elephantulus edwardii | reverse complement strand
TGCTCAAGGCCTCAAACCTGTTCCTGAGATGGTTTTGAAATTCGAGTGGGATAGACTTAAGACCAAATTTTGGTTCCTGTGGACTTGATTTAATTTTCCTCAACTTCAGCTTGAACTTGCATATGAGTAGTTGGTGGTCTGTGCCACAGTCAGCACCCCTCCTGGTTTTCACTGTTGATATTGAGCTTCTCCACCAAATCTTTCCACAAATGTATTCTATTTGATTTCTATGCATGCCATCAGGTGAGATCCATGTGTATAGCCTGCGTTTATGTTTCTTATAAAAGGTATTTGCAATAAATAAATAAATCATTCAATGTGCAGAACTCTATCATTCTATCTCCAGCCTTATTTCTCTCACTGAGCCTATGTTTTCCAACTACTGATCCTTCTTCCCTGTTCCCAACTTTTGCGTTCCAGTCACCCATTATTTTCAATGCATCTTGATTTCGTGTTTGATTAACTTCTGACTGCAAAAGTTGGTCAAAATCTTCTATTTCCTCCTCTTTGGCTCTAGTTGTTGGTGCATATATTTGAATTATAGTGCTATTCATTATACTTCCTTGTATGCGTATAGATATTATCCTGTTGCTCACTACGTTGTATTTCAGGATGGATCTAGAAATGACTTTTTAAATTATGAAACCAACCCCATTCTTCCTCAGCTTTTCATCCCCAGCAGAGTAAATTATATAATCATCTGATTCAAAATGTCCCATGCCAAGCTATATCATTTCGCCAATACCTAGTATGTCAATATTTATGCATTCCATTTCTTTCTTAACAATGTCTAATTTTCCTACATTCATGCTTCTCACATTCCACGTTCCAAACCAAGAACTGAAAATACCAAGTACTGACATAGATCTTGAAACTTTTATAATCATGTCCTATGACTTAGCAATTCCAATTCAAGGTACTGGTGGCACAGAAATAAACATATAATGTACAGAAAAACCAAAGACATTTCTGCTACATATAATAATAATTAGTATTATTACTATAACTCTTACAAATAAAATATAAAACAAAAGCAACAGAACAAAATACTGCATTAAAGAGATTCTGTTTATATGAAGGTAAAATGTGGTAGGATTAGTATTATCTGTTAGAAATCAGAAAGGGAGTTTTGGTGGCTTCATGGTAGATTTACACTGCCAATCCCTAGGCAGGCCCTACTAATCCACCAGCTGTTCCAAGGGAGAAAGACAGACAATCTCCTCTCATGAGATTTACAGTCTCTGAAAACCTGCTCAAAGGTTATTCATGAGTCAGCTCTAGCTGGACAGTATCTAACAAGAGAAATCAGGATAGGTGCAACCTGCAAGGAAGTTGGCCACTGAGAAAGGAGTAATGCGAAATTTCTGGTGTGTTTACTATTGTTAATTCTCAGGCTCCTCCCCTCCTTGATTTTTGATTAGTTACACAAAGGTATTGACTATAAAAAAAAAATGCTGTCATAGATAAAAGAATTGATTTGGACAAAATCCTGACACAGTAAAGTTATTCTTGTAGCCCTGAATTTTCTTTTAAGTTACTTTTTCTATCTTTTACTCAATAATTTGCAAGAACTCTTCATCTATCCTACATATGAGTCCTTTACTAGTGATTATATGCACCAAAATTGTATTTTTTCCCACATTGTCTCTTGCCTTTTTAATGGTATCTTTTATTGAACAGAAGTTCTCCATTTTCATGCAATGCTACTTATCAATTAAATCCGTAAATCACTGACCTGCTTAATAGCCTAACTATATTGTCCTAATGCATTTATTAAATCATTCTTAATAAATAGCTTTTGTTGTTGTTCTTGTTGTTGTATGCCATCGAGTAAGAACTGACCCACAGCTGACCCTCTCATGGGTAGGTTTTCAGCGGCAGTTAATCGCATGGACGGAGATTGCTCATCCTTCTCACATGGAGCATCTGGTGGATTCGATCACATGACTTCAGGATTGCAGCACAGCTTCTTGCCACTAGGCCACCAGCGCTCCGTAAAGAACTTATACTGGGTTTAATTGGTACTCATATCCCATTGTCTTAATTATGAAATTTAGTGTTCCTCCCTAAACATTTTTCTTCCTCTTTGCTCATTTCAAAGCCTTACTACTTTTTTAGACCCTTCTCAAAACCTTGTAAGATTTTCCTATGATTTATTTATCTTTTATGATAAAATTACCCAGACGGTCCTATAAGAAATGTGACATATTTTGAAAGGTGGCAGTTACAAATATACTAATTACATTACTCTAGCTCTATTCCTCTGGGTTTCCATTTCCACTTATCTTCATTTAGAATAAGTCATTCGCTTATTCAACAAACACAGAGTGTGTTCTATAATTTAGGGCTGGGTTCCTAAGGATAGAGGAAATCCGGCATGACTCCCATCTTTTTTGTTGTTGTTGTTGTTGCTTTTTTTTTCTTTTTTTTTATTTAGGTTGTTTATTTTTCATTTCAATGAACATCTACAGAGATTTTGGAATTCCATTCATTCATTGTTGCACCCTTCTCCCCGCACAAACCCCTCCCCCCACCCTGTTTGCTCCTCTCCTTGAAAAGCAAAAGAAAAACTCCCTCATTGGTACATAATCCCCCCCCCGGACCCCCCCCAACCCCCCCCCCTACCCCCAAATATAATCAATCCACTCTGCAACCCTCATTGCATACTCCTACGATAAAAATAATGCCCTAAAATATAATACTTTTAGACTATTCTCTCCCCCATAGACTTCAATGCCATCTTCTTATAGAGATAATAGTCATTAATCAATAATCGTATACCTTTTTGTCAAGTTACAGTTGTGGAATATGTGACAAAGGAAAGGTGTCATTGTCAGGATCTGGCTACTTTTCCTAGGAAATATGTCAAGCAGAGGAATGTTGGCAAAATATCCATATATACTCCGCAGGAGCTGGAGTGCAAGAGGATTTACTATAATCCAGTGCCTGCAGCTAAGACAGCAGGGTAGGTGGCTGTGGTCTGTGTAAGTGTTGGAATGGAGAAACTTGATGACAGCCGGCAGTCTAGCAGAATCATAGTTTGTTATCTCTAAAATATATTGTGAGTTGCTCATCATCATTCAGTGAAGTAACGTTTCATTCTAAAATAATTCCTGTTCTGAAATATTTATTGTTAACTCCTTCCAATTGCTTGGATAAAAAGTGTTTCATGAATATTTCAAAAGTCATGTTTCCTGTCCAGAAAGGGTGGTAGAAAGCCTGGCTTCCATGTCATTCTACCTACCTTCCCTCTAGAATATAATTTTTGTCTTTATGTTATTTTGCATATGAAATCATTTCTAGCAGTTCAGACTTCATAATTTTGTAATCTTATTAGTTTGTATTCTTTTAGAGGCCTAAAGCTCTTCAGTCTACTTCTTTCTTCTAAGGGAATATAATTCTTTGCAGACAAGAGAAGTATAAGGGAAAAAGCTCATGTTTTTGTAAATTAATTTTTCTCCTTTTTGATGTTGCTTATCTGTATTTTCCATGGGTATACAACTCAGTATCATCCATGAATTGCAGACCAGAACTTTTTTTCCAGTATAATTATTTTCAGAACCTTTTAACCGGCATTTTAACTGCTAAATTATATGTTGTTGTTGTTATATGCCATCGAGTCGCTTGCGACTCATAGTGACCCTATGTACAACAGCCCTAAACCCTGCTCTATCCTGTGCCAATTGCACTGCCTCCGACACACCCATCCCAATTACCCCAGTCACTGAATCAATCCACCTCATAGAGGGTCTTCCCCTTTTATGCCATCCCTCCACCCTCCGAAGCATGATGTCCCTCTCCAGGACCTCTCCCTCACAACATGTCCAAAGTATGTCAGACAAAGCCTCAGAATCCTTGCCTCCAAGGAGTAGCCTGGTTTAACCCTCTCCAGGATGAATCTGTTTGTTTTCTTGGCAGTCCATGGTACATTCAATACTCTTCTCCAGCACCACAGCTCAAAGGCATCAATTCTCCTTCTAACCTCCCTAGTCATTGTCCAACCCTCTGATGCATAACAAGTGATTGCAAAGACCATGGCCTGTATCAGGCACACCTTCGTCTCCAGAGAGACACCGTGGCTCTTGAGTCCTTTAGAGAGGTCCCTAACAGCAGACTTTCCCATCGCAGTAAGTTTTTTTATTTCCTGGCTGCTGGTGTCAAGAGTGTTGACCGTGGAGCTGAGCAAACTGAAGCTGTGAACAATCTCCATCTCTTCACCATCCATCCTGATGCTGCCAATTGGTCCAGTGATGAGAATCTTTGTCTTCTTGACATTGAGCCTCAGTCCATACTGAAGGCTGCAGTCTTTGACCCACTGCAGCAAGTGCATGACGTCCTCCTCAGTTTCAGCAAACAGGGTTGTGTCATAGGCATAACATAGACTGTTGATAGATCTTCCACCAATCCTGATGCCACATTTCTCCTCATAAAGCCCAGCCCTTTCAGATAATCTGCTCTGCATACAGGTTGAAAAGGTATGGAGATAGGACACATCCCTGGCATATGCCTTTCCCAATTTTGAACCATGCAGTGTTTCCTTGCTCTGTTCTCACGACTGTCTCTTGCTCCCAGTATAGTTTTCACATTACCCCGATCAAGTGTTCTGGGATTCCATTCTTCTCAGAGTCAGCCAGTTTGTTATGATCCACACAGTCAAATGCCTTTGCATATTCAATGAAACACAGATAGACATTCCTCTGATATTCCCTGCTTTCAGCTAAGATCCATCTAACATCAGCTACAATATCCCTAGTACCACAACCCCTTCTAAACCCAGCCTGGACTTCTGGCAGTTCTCTGCTGATGTGCTGTTCCAGTCTTTTTTGGATAATCTTCAGTAGAATCTTGCTTGCATGTGAAATCAATGAATTGTTCTATAGTTTCCACATGTTTTATTATGAGGGTTTATTGCTTTAAAATTTTTAAATGAGCTATAACACCTTCAATACATTTTAAAATAATAGTTTGAGTTTTTTTCTTTTAAAAGGCAATATACAGTTTATATAGGCAAAATTAGGGAGCTCTGGTGGCTTAGTGGTAGGGAGTTGTGTTGCCAAGTTAAAGGTATACAGTTCAAATCCATTAGATGTTCTGTAAGAGAAGGATAAATAATCTCCTCCTATGTGATTTACTGTCTCTGAAAAACCACTGGAGGGTCAGTTACGGGTCGGTTCCAACTTGATAGTGCATAATAACAACAGCATAGGTGAAATTATTAAGGAAATCACAAGGAACACTTAACAGTGTCTCATCTTTATAATTATTTGCATCTCTCTAATTTCTTTTTCTGCAAGGATATACTTAGTCATAGAAATGTTTAAAGATTTATACGCTGATCTTTTATTTGCTTTTTTCATTTAACAGTATGTAATGAACATCTTGCTATGTCATTACATATCCATAAATTAATGAAATTAATGACTATTCTGTATTCCTTCATGTAAATGGACAATAATTTATTCAACCTGGAGGTTTCTTAAGGTAATTCAGCTATGACACTATATTTAAAATTCTAATGTGTGGCTGGAAGACCAAAGAAGCATGTAATGTAAACTTGGCTTAAAGATGATAACAAATGGTGATCATATAGATGAATCATAGAATTTACATTATTCTCATAGTTAGCAACAAAAAAAATTAGAGATGTTGAGACATGCTTATTTCATTATACAAATATTAATTAAATCATTCAATAGGTACTGAAAGAATAAAATTTGGTTTATGTAATGAGATCATCAGATTGACTGCATGAAACAAATTGTGAAATACAATTTATGTGTTAATACATTTTGGCCAACAAAATTTCTACTTTGGTTGATGTATTCAATATTTTATTGTTATTTTCCTGTTATTTTCTTGCATGTTCTCTTGTAAATGAATGAATGAGCTTCCTCTATACTCAAATCCATTACCTGAAGGTGCTCTTAAGAAAGAGTACATTTTTAAAACAAAACAAATTCATTGCTATTGAGCTGGAACCAATTTATAGTTGGGCCTCCAGTGGGTTTTCAGAAGCTGTAAATTGTGTGAGAAGAAATTGTCCATCTTTTTCCCTTGGTCGGCTGGTGAATTCAATCCAGTAGAGCTGGCCTTTGAGTTAGCAACACAATTACTTACAGATTTTACCACCAGAGCGTCCTCACAAAACTAGTGAAGAAAATAGATATAAAATATATTACACTGTTAAGAACTGCTTTCTCTTCCCTACACCCTGTCTTCAGATCAAGGAACGTGTGCAGGCTAAAATGAAAGCAATTTTGTCATAGTGAAAATTTATGTCTTGAAGTCATACTGTCTTTAGGTGAAGCTAGAATATAATCTTCCTTCTTCCTCCACCTCTGGGAGCTGGATCAAAGAAGTCTAGGGTCCACTTCAATTGATCAGGAAGACCATGGCTTGAATCAGATACACCTTCCTCCTCAAACTGACATCATTGCTCTGTATTAATTTAGATAGATCTCTGATAACAGACATTCCCAGTACTGATTTCCTCACTGCTAATACCAAAGATATTGATTGTGTATCCAGGTAATATGTTGTTGTTGACAGCTTCAGTCTTTTATCTTGATGTAGACTATCACTTTTTTTGTATATTATTATTGTTGGTTTGCTTACAAAGTTCGTATGCACTGTGTTTTACACTATTCCTCATTGGTACTGTTTTTTTTTTTTTTTATGCAATCATTCTCATGCATTATGTTTTACAAAGTTAATCACCATTGGACTTTGTCCATTATTTCCCTATCATTTCACCCGTATCTTTTCCATTTCCTTCCCCCCACACCCTTTCACCCACCAAACTGAGGATGGGTAGAGGTGAAACCGTAGGGAAGCTTTTTTCCAAGCTTAAACCATAAGAGACATTGAAAAGTACTGTAAAGATAAAGATAGATGCATTATGAGCTAAAGTCAACTCAGTAATAAGGAGTAAAAATTCTGTTTTCATGCATTCCATTGATTTCATCTTTTCAGAATTATTTTGTTTTTCCTATAGTAAATATGTATAAATCTTATTTCAGAACACAGATGAAATTCCACTTGGAATACATTTAAATAATATAAAGCTACATGACTTAAGGTGAAGAAATAAATTTTTTTCAGTTACCTTATGACGCCTCTGAAGTTTGAAAAATGGAAAAGGGTTAAGATTCATATAACACATTTAGCTTTTGTTCTCTAATAAAGATTTCCTTGAGGTAGAAGGAGAATTTTAAGTTGAAACCAGGAAATAATGATTTCTGTTTCAATCAGAGCATATCCAAATTTAATCATTAAATTAAAATATGAGTTACTTTCAGTGTTACACTTATATTACTTCATGTACCAATTAGATTGTTCTTTAATATGTTCACTATATTTAACTTGAATTTAATATTTAAATATTTACATTTCTAAATGGCCTGCTTTCTGAAACTCAGAATGCAAACGTCAGCTTTAATTTTGCCTAAGATTTACCCACCTTTCAGTTTTTCACTTAATTCGTTTTTGAGTGCCTACTTTGTGCTAGACAATACACAGCATTGGTGTATTAAATTGACAGAAACAGAATAGCATTCTTGGTATTGGAAACATCATGTGCTAAAAGCTCTCAAGTAGGATAGAACTTGGAACATTTGTGTCAGGTGCCTGAAATTTCTTGAGTTGCCTGTAAGTTTGAGATGTCATTGTAAGGTGGATATGATGTCAGA
>NW_006399796.1:12733036-12751670 GCF_000299155.1 Elephantulus edwardii | reverse complement strand
TAAATATTTTATCTTTGATATTTAATATTGTAACAATATTAAATATAATGGGAGGCCATGAACAAAGTTTAAACACCATCCTATATATTTTTCCAAACATCACTCTACCTCTTCTGAAATTGGGTGAAGATGATATTTGTGACATGTGTAGAATAAAACAAAGATTAATTAGATACACTATGACCTTCATAATTACTTGCTATATATCAGAGAGCTGGACAATGACTAAGGATGACAGAAGAAGAATCCAAATCTTGGAATTGTGGTGCTGGAGAAGAGTCTTGAACATACCATGGACCACAAAAACCACAAAATGGAGAGGGTTAAACCAAGTTTGTCTTTGGAGGATAGGATTTAGAAGCTCCTTTCCACATATTTTGGGCACATAGTTTGAAGGGACAGATCCTTGGAGAAGAACATCTTGCTCAGAAGGGTGGAGGGATAGTGCATGAGAGGAAGACTCCTTGATAAGATACTGATACAGTAACAGAGGCAATGGGAGTTAGTGTGTCTGAGTCAGTGAGACTGGCTCAGGACAGGGCAGGCTTCAGAGCTGTTGTACACAGAGTCACTATGAGTTGCAGACAACTTGACAGGACATAACAACAATAACAGCACTAGAAGGTCTAGGGAATTCTGGTGGCTTAGTGGAAAAAAAGCTGTGCTTTAATCTCAAAGACACATAGTTTAAATATACCAGCTGCTCTGGAAACCCACCAGAGTTTCAGCTAAGGGTCAGTTCCAACAAAACAACAGTAGAAGCTGTGCTGTCACAGGCAGTTGAGTGTTACACTGCTAACCAAAAGTGATGAGTGTGAGTTTTGTCTGAATAAGCAGTAGTGTATGTGAGAGAGCAGTGTAGCTTGGTTAATGAAGGGAAAAGAGATTTCTTTGTATTAACATATGTATGTGCTGGGAATATATTTAATGAGTTACAACAATGAAATAAATGAAGAGGGATGGGAAAGGGAGGAATCCAGAATTGCAGTCAGGTTTCTAGTTTAAGCAACTGAGTTTATACTATGGAAATTATTACAATGAGAGAGACAAGTAGAAGACAAATTTCATTGCCCTTATTACTTCAATGGGACTTGTAGAATTTGAATGCCTTTTTGGATATGTTAAGTCTGAGATTTTTATAACTAATTAATGTTTAAGGTCAGTGCATAGTGTTCTTGTTGGCCACCATCAAGATAACCCCAACTCCTATAGGCCACACAGACTCAAGCACTGCCCACTGCCCCATCTTTTACTATCGAGACACAGAGGCATATGACTTCTCTGACCAGAAGAGAGCTCAGGATAATTATTTGAATTCAGATAGCATGACTGTGAGGATCTTAGAAACTCTTTTATCAATGGATTAAAATGTGGTTTACACGGTTGATGGGAATATAAAATGGTACAACCACACTAAAGACAGTTTGGTGTTTCCTCAAAAAGTTGAATATAGCAACTTTGTATGACCCAGCTATTTCACTACAGAGAATATAACCCAAAGGAATTAGAAATGACACACACACACAGATATATACACCAATGTTCATAGCAGCATTACACAACATTGGAAAAACATGAAAACAGCCTAAATACAACTGAATGGATTGAAAAATTTTGGTACATTCATGCAATGGAATACTACACAGAATTCAGGAGTAATAATTTTCAAAAATATTACATAACTTGAGAGAGACTTGAAGAGCATTATGCTGAGTGAACTAACTCAGTCTCACAAGGACAAATACTGAATAAAACCATTTTTTTAAAAATAGAAGACTAACTAGTAAAACATGTGTGGGGACTCATGTGGAGAAAGGGTGAGAACAAAGGGGTGAGGACAGGTAGGGGCAAAACCACAGGGCTGTGCAGTTTGGTGGTTGCATGGAGGGGGTGAAAGAAATGGGAAAGATCTGGAGGGAACCTGAAAAGATTGGAAAATGATGGGCAAGGTCCAGTGGTGATTGATTTTATAAAACATAATGCATGGGAATTATTGTATGAAACACAATATGAATGAGTATAATGTGAAACAATGTATATGAACTTTGTGAGCAAACCAATATAATTTCTTTTTTAAAAAAACTCAATGTTGCTGTTGTTGTTGTGTACTGTAGAGTTGGAAGCAACCTATAGCTGACCTTTGTATGAGTTTTCGGAGGCTGTAAATAGCTCAGGAGGAGATTGTCCTTCCACTTTCCATGAGCAGCCAGGCCTCAAACCTCATGTCTTTGGATTGCAGCGCAGCATCTTGCCACTAGGCCACCAGAGAAACTAACAACCCATGTGTCTTTTATTTTGTTTCCATGTCAATTCATGACCAATTTGATTTCAAATACATCCATCAGTTCGTCCCACTATCACCATTACTACAATTGCTAATACCACTGGGACATTTTGAATCAAATTTTAACTATAATGTGACTTCAACCACACTTAGTTTAGATTTTAAAAGGATGAAATACATATTACAATAATGTGACGTTTAAAAAAGCATAATCATGATGCCATTGTCACAACTAAGTAACATTTTTAAATATTATTATGTATCAGTTTGCCTTCAGATTTCAATTAAGGAGTGTGTTAAGTGTTTGGGTTGCTATCTGAAAAGTCAGCAAAAGGCATCCACCAATCACCCCATAGAAGAAAGATATGCAGACTACTCTCATAACGATTTAAAGCCTCAGAAATTGTGTTGAAGGTTCCCATGAATCAGAAATTGATTCAACGATGGATTTGGTTTGGGGTGATTGCTGTATTAAGTATTTAGACTGCAAATCTAAATGTTAGGGATCTAAATACACTCGTTGCTCCAAGGGATAAAGATAAAGCAATCTTCTGGCAGTTCTACTCAATCCTATACAGTCAGTAAGAGTCACACTGACTTGAGGGCAATTCTTTATTCAATCCATAAAATGTTATAGATTGGCTTTGAATCAAGAAGTGATTCAAACAGATTCCTTTTTTCTCTTGTCAGTTTTTTTACTGAAAAACTAAATCTTGGTCTATACAGATTATCTAATACTGGATTTTACTGATTTACATTCTCATGGCATCATTTCTCTGATGATCCAGTTTCTCTGTCATTTTCTACAAATTAGTAGTTAAGTGTATCAGGTTTTACCAGTTTTGAATTATTTGTGTTAAGAATATTTCATTGGTAGTGGTAGGCATTTCCAGTAAGATACACAAACAGCTTAACCACTTTTCTTTCCCTGATGCTAGCTCTCATAAATCATTACCTACTTTCATTATTCCATTAAATCTTGAAGTAGAGCTTTTCAGTTTGTTTTTTGTATGTTTCTGACATATTTCCGACATTATGTCTAGTACTAATCATTTCCTTTTGGAACCTCTCTTCATTTCAGTTGAAAGTAACATTTAGAGACCACAATTTTGCTTTCAGCATTTAAAGGTATACCCTTTTAAATTCAAGACCACAAGATTTTCCCCTTAATCTCTTCAGGCTCGTCAAGCGATATTTGTAACATTGTTAAAAAAGGGATAATTACTTTTTAAGAACATAGAGGGTGCCCATAAACTGAGCTCTATTAAAATCAATATTTAAAGAAATGGAAAAAAAACAAAGGCAAAAATACCAAACTAGCTGGGATCAAGTTAAGACCAACTCACTGCTATCCCACATTTGTGTAGGTGTAACTCTATCCCACTGGAGCCCAAAGACTGTAACCTTCTGAAAGCAGAGCAGAGTATTATGCTTTCTTTCAAAGCACATCTGGGTAGATTTGAACTTCCAGCCTTTCTATTATTATCCAAGGGCTTCCCTAAAGGACCTGGAAGAGTAGTCAGGACAGAAGCAAGGGGATGGACGTTCCTTCTTGTTCTGAAAAGGAGACAATTATATCAAAAAATATGGAGAAGAAGGGTAGTACAATGTCAAACAGGGTGAATTTGCACTTGACAAAAGGAATTTGTTGAAGCCTTATATTCTTAATAAAAATTGTTGGTTCTATTAAATGACATGGCACAGAACTGTATAAGAGTGAGGTGACGAACAGCTCAGAGATGGGGGAAAGGAAAGTAAATGGAGACATGTCCTAATTCTGGAAAGAAAAAAAAGTGGCCCATTTCTAAGTCAATTTTTTCCCCAGGAAATATTTCTTAATTGATAAAAGTAAGTCCAAGTTAAGGTAAACTCTTTAAGAAATCAGAGTGAGAATAAGACATTCATGCTTCTGAAATATAAATTAATGAGGCATGAATAGATTCCAACTCAAGTGTTTTTATTAATTTTTTTTTATTTTGCATTACTGGATTTCTTAGTGTGTTGAATGGTTCAAGGTACGAAAATGTATTTACACACAGTTATTTCTAGAATCTTCTCTATAAACAGAGAAAATTTCCATTTCTCACTGAATAGCAGAGGTCTGTTAGAATCGCAAATCACTTGTGTCTCTTATCAATGATCCCATCACTCAAGCAATATCACTGCTCTGTATTGGCACCAGGTTCTTCCTTCTGCTTGATTATCCCATTGTCTCGATTACAGAAAGATGCATAAAGAAAGGAAATATCCAAACTTTCTGTCATTTTCATGTGCAGTAATAGATGCTCCTAACATAATTACATAGACTATATATTCTCAGCCTCACTGACTTGGCCAGATGGTGTGTTCCTCTCCTGTACAGCCCGTTAGTTTATTTTAGCAAGCCCTTGAGACTGCTTTAACATCCCATAAACAGAGTGGATGAAGGCCAGGTTCTTTCTAGGTTAATGATTTTGAGATCAGTATTTTTGAAACCTAAGCACTGTTTCAGCAAAGGGGGAAAAAATCAACAGATGGGCAAGAGGGTCACTATCAGTGATTATGATGGCAATAAAACAGCTTACATAAGGAAAAGAACAGAATGTGTGGTTGAGTAGAGTCCTTCCCCACAGCTATGTGGTAATAGAAACAAAGGCGCATCAGGCTTGCCTGTTGCTTCAGACAGTCTTCAGCATGAAAATAAATTGTAAAGTGAATTAGCAACATGTTTTCCCTTGTTTGGCAATCGTTTTGCGTCTTACTCAGAGTTTCTTTTCAGGGATTAGAAGGCTTGTCTTAGAAATAAGGGGGCCATATTGTAGATTAGCTTTTATTTTACAACATACATTCTGTAAGTTTAGAAAGATATGTTCAGAGTGATGTGTTTTAATATGTTTAGAAGGATAGCAATCTTTTAAATCAGAATATACAATGTAATTGGATTCAAGAGGATGAAAATGCAACAAATAATTTCTCTGGAGGGAAAATTTTAACAGCTGTAAGTAAAAATAGTTTCTCTAAGAATGATAGAAGACATGGTATGTTTTCTTCAACAGGAACTCTCAGCAAAGAAATGGTATGAGTTTTAAAAAATAGAAAAGTTGAAAATTAATAGTGTACTTTCAATCAAATTTTCCTCTTCACATAGGTGCAGGAACAGTAGTGGTCCAAATCTCTCTCGCTTTTACCTTCAGGTTTCCTAACACCTGAGTGCTTCATCTTTGAGCAGTGAGTACAACAGTTATCAAATTAATGATAACAGTTTTTTTTAAAAATTACTTTGGAAGAAATAGAAAGATAGGACTTATGGCTATGGAACTAACTTAGCAAAGGATCATTACAGCTATCATTTTCTGGGAGAAAAATATTTTATTCCCTAATAGAGAAGCGACTCACAGCAAAAGCTTTTATCACCCCCACAGGTACAAAAGCCCCAATGCTGAGCCAAGATCGGTCCGACCCTTGGGCCTGCGGCCCTCAGGTCAAGAAGAAAAATATAATCTATACAGGAGTTCTACAGGACACATCACCTTCCCTTCTGAGACAGAACAACTAAACTTAATAGACACTGGTCACAGCATAAAAATATGTCAGAAGTTGACGTGTTTGGAATCACAGAAGCCATGAAAGCTTCAGATACAAGGTGTCATATCATGGGTTGGACAATGGAACATAAATTCTGAAGGGATTTGGTAGAATTGAAGGGATATCCTGGTGGAGGGTGGAACTGGGAAATAAGTGGGTCAAGGCACTGGGCTAAGGGCAGGGACAACACTGTAACTAATAGTTAACTCCACAAGGAGGGATTTCTCTTTCACTGCTCCATAAATTGCTTGTCTGTCAGATACTCCTCTAAATCTGAACATTCAGATTAAGACAGACTAGGAAGAAGGATTGGCCATCCACTTCTGAAATAGCAGGTCTCTGAAAACCCTATGTACAACAAAACACACGTAGACTAACAGAAAGGGCAACCTAGGTAGAACTTTCAAGTATGGAAATACAAAGGAAGAGGAACAGTTGTAAGCAGACACTAGTGACTGGAACATGGAATGTGAGAACCATGAATTTAGGACAAATAAAAATTGTTAAGAAAAAAATGGAATTCATAAATATTGACATACTAGGCATTGGAGAGATGAGATGGACCGGCATGGACATTTTTGAGTCAAATGATCATATGATATATTACTCCAGAGATGAAAAGGTGAGAAAAAATGGGGTTGCTCTCATAGTTAAAAAAGTAGTTTCTAGATCCATCTTGAAGTACAACATTGTGAGTGATAGGATTATATCCATATACATACAAGGAAGTCCAGTGAATACCACTATCATTCAGATATATTCACCAACAACCAGAGACAAAGAAGAAGAAATAGATGATTTCTACCAACTTTTACAGTCAGATCAAATATGCACTCAAGATGCATTGATAATAATGGGTGACTGGAATGCAATAGTTGGGAACAGAGAAGAAGAATCAGTAGCTGGAAAACATGGACTTGGTGACAGAAATGAAGCTGGAGATAAAATGAATTTTGTGCAACCAATGACTTATTCATTGCAAATACGTTTTATAAGAAACATAAACGCAGGTTATACACACAGATTTCACCTGATGGTATGCATAAGAATCAGATCAATTACATCTGTGGAAAAAATCCGCTGGAGAAGCTCAATATCAGCTGTGAAAACTAGGCTAGGAGCTGATTGTGGAACACACCACCAACTACTCATGTGCAAGTTCAAGCTGAAGCTGAAGAAAACAAAACCAAACACACAGGAGCCAAAATATGACTTCGAGTTCATCCCACCTGAATTTCAGAATCATCTCAGGAACAGGTTTGAGGCCTTGAACACTAATGAGCGAAGACCTAATGAGTTGTGAAATGATGTCAAATGTATCATCCAGGAAGAGTGCAAAAGGTTATGACAGGGACAGAAGAGGAAGAAAAGACCAAAATAAATGTCAGAAGAAACTCTGAAGATTGCACTGGAGCACAGAGAAGCCAAAGCCCAAAGAAGAATTCAAGATACTAAAGAGCTGAGCAGAAGATTCCAAAAGGCAGCACGCGATGACAAAGCAAAATATTACAATGAAATGTGCAAGGAGCAAGAGTCAGAAAATCAAAAGGGCCGAACTCATTCAGCATTACTTAAGCTCAAGAAACTGAAGACCAAATTCAAACCTCGAGTTGCTATAATCAAGGATGCTTTAGGCAGAATATGAAATGATCCAGGAAGTATTAAAAGAAGATGGAGGAATATACTAAGTCATTATATCAAAAGGAATTGGCAGATACAGAAGAATTTAATGAAATAACATATGAGTAAGAGCCTATGGTGATGAAGGAAGAAGTTCAAGCTCCTTTGAAGGAAATAGCAAAAATAAGGCCACAGGAATAGATGGTATACCAATTGACGTATTTCAGCTAACAGTTGCTGCCCTGGATGTGCTCACCAAGTTGTGCCAAGAAATCTGGAGAACACCCACTTGGTCAACTAACTGGAAGAGATCTATATATGTTCCCATCCGAAAGAAGGGTGACCCAACAGAGTATGGAAACTACAGAACAATATCATCGATTTCACATGCAGGCAAGATTCTACTGAAGATTATGCAAAAACGACTGGAACAGCACATCAGCAGAGAACTGCCAGAAGTCCAGGCTGGGTTAAGAAGGGGTCGTGGTACTAGGGATATTATAGCTCATGTTAGATGGATCTTAGCTGAAAACAGGGAATACCAGAAGTATGTATATCTGTGTTTCCTTGATTATGCAAAGGCGTTTGACTTGGTGGATCATAACAAACTGTGGCTGACTCTATGAAGAATGCGAATCCCAGAACATTTAATTTTGCTAATGCGAAACCTATACTTGGACCAAGAGGCAGTAGTCAGAGTGCAGGGTAACACTGCATGATTCAAAACTGAGAAGGGTGTACGCCAGGGATGTGTCCTATATCCATACCTTTTCAACCTGTATGCAGAGCAGATTATCTGAGAGGCTGGGCTCTGTGAGTAGAAGTGTGGCATCAGGATTTGTGGAAGATCTATTAACAATCTGTGTTATGCAGATGACAAAACCCTGCTTGCTGAAACTGAGGAGGACTTCATGCACTTGCTGCAGTGGTTCAAGGACTGCAGCCTTCAGTATGAACTGAGGCTCAATGTCAAGAAGACAAAGATTCTCACCACTAGACCAACTGGCAGCATCAGGATGGATGGTGAAGAGATTGATATTGTTCACAGCTTCAGTTTGCTTTACTCCACGGGCAACACTCTTGACACCAGCAGCCAGGAAATAAAAATCCGTGTTGCAATCGGAAAGTCTGCTGTTAGGGACCTGTTTAAAGTAGTCAAGAGCAATGGTGTGTCTCTGAAAACTAAGGTGCGTCTGATACAGGCCATGGTTTTTGCAATCACTTGTTATGCAACAGAGAGTTGGACAATGACTAGGGAGGATAGAAGGGGAGTTGATACCTTTGAGCTGTGGTGCTAGAGAAGAGTATTGAATGTACCATGGACTGCCAAGAAAACAAACAGATTTATCCTGGAGAGGGTTAAACCAGGCTACTCCTTGCAGGCAAGGATTCTGGGGCTTCGTCTGACATACTTTGGACATGTTGTAAGGAGGTACAGGTCCTTGGAGAGGGACATCATGCTTGGGAGGGTGGAAAGACAGCGCAGGATGGGAAGATCCTCTATGAGGTGGATTGATTCAGTGACTGGGGTAATTGGGATGGTTGTGTCAGGCAGTGGGATTGGCACAGGATAGAGCAGGGTTTAGGGCTGTTGTATATAGCGTCGCTATGAGTCACAAGCGACTCGACGACACATAACAACAACAATTCCTTACTTTTTTATTTTTAACATAAAATCTGCTTCTAATGCATTTGCATGTGCTGATTCATGTATAGTTGTTCTGAAACAGGTATTGTTTGGGAGAGATTAGGAATATAGATGTCATCCATGAAGAAATGTCATTCAAATAGTACATGTAATTATAAGTGCTTTCCTTATTGGTTAAAATATCAAAGCATGTGTGGCCTGGGAATTGGGCTATTCATAGACATTTGGTACAGCAAGAAGAACTGGCAATAAACTGTGTACTTAATTTTGAGATGAGAGAAATCAGATGGGGACCATGATCCACACTATTCCTAAATATGAGATCTTGTATGCAAGATGTCTTCATTGCAAGATATGTAACTATCTAAAGAATCATATTGATACGTAATTGTTTTCCTCAAGACATAACATTGATTTGAAGATGCCTGTACTGTTCACATCATATGGAGTTAGGATTCATCTGATATTTTTCTTTTTGGAAATATTTTTAGCCACTTAAAAATTATGCCATCTTCCTGATTTTTACTCATTTATTAAAATATTTAAACACTTAATGTCCTTACAGTGACTCTGTAAACTCCTTCCATCTTCTTTTAATGCTTCCTGAATCAACTAATATTCTGTCCAAAGCATCCTTAGAGGCTTGAGTTTGTTCTTCAGTTCCTTCAGCTTAAGAAATGCTGAGTAAGTTTGCCCCCTTTGATTTTCTGACTCCAGCTCTTTGCACATTTCATTATAACACTTTTCTTTGTCTTCCACTGCTGCCCTTTGAAATCTTCTGTTCAGCTCCATAGGTTTTTTTTTTTTATTTCTTCCCTTTGCTTTGGCTTCTAAGTACTCTAGTGCAATATTCAGAGTCTCTTCTGACATCCATCTTTCTCTCTTCTTCCTCCTCTGTCTTTGTAACGACGTTTTGCATTCTTTATGCATGAAATTCTTCCTATCCTCCCACAGCTCATCTAGTCTTCACCCATTGGTGTTCAAGGCCTCAAACCTGTTCATGAGATGGTTTTGAGATTCAAATGGGATAAGCTGAAGGTCAAAATTTGATTCCTGTGGATTTGATTTCATTTTCTTCAACTTTAGCTTGAACTTGCATGTGAGTAGTAGGTGGTCTGTTTCACAATCAGCACCTGGCCTAGTTTTCCCAGCTGATACTGAGCTTCTTCACTGCTTCTTTCCACAGATGTAATCCATCTGATTCCTATGCATACCATCAGGTGAAATCCATGTGCATAGCCTGCTTTTTTGTGTTTCTTATAAAACATATTTGCGATGAAGAAATAATTGAATTTAGAAAATTCTATCATTCTATCTCCAGCTTCATTTCTATCACCAAGTCCGTGTTTCCCAACTACTGATCCTTCTTCTCAATTCCCAACTTTTGTATTCCAGTCACTCATTATTATTAATGCGTCTTGAATGCATGTTTGATCAATCTCTGACTAAGTAAGTTGGTAGAAAACTCCTATTTCCTCCTCTTTGGTTCTAGTTGTTGTTACATAGATCTGAATGATAGTGGTATTCACTGGATTTCCTCGTATGTGTATGGATATTATCCTTTCACTCACAATATTGTATTTCAAGAGGGATCTTGAATGAATTTTTTAATTATGAAAGCAATCCCATTTTTCCTCACCTTTTCTCTTTTGCATAGCAGACTATTTGATCATCGGATTCAAAATGTCCCAGGCCATGCCATCTCATTTTTCCAATACCTAATATGTCAATATTTATGCATTCTATTGATTTCTTTCTTAATTTCTTTCTTTCCAATTTTCCTGCATTCATGCTTCTCACATTCCCCATTGCAATCACTAGTGTCTGCTTACAACTGTTCCTCTTCCTTTCTGTTTTCATATTTGAAGTCTCACCCTCAGTTGCCATATCTGCTAGTCTAATAGTGCTCTATTGTACACGGGGTTTTCAAAGGCCTGTTAGTGGTGATAAAGAAAGAAGTTCAATCTGTTGTGAAAGAACTGGCAAAAAACAAATCCCCAGGAACTGATGGCATACCAATTGACATTTTCAACCAGCAGATGCTGCCCTGGATATGCTCACCAAATTGTGCCAAGAGATCTGGAGGACAACCGCCTGACCAACTGACTGGAAGAGATCTACATTTGTTTCTATTCCAGAGAAAGGTGACCTGATAGAGTGCAGAAATTATCAAACAATATCAATGATATCACATGCAAACAAGATTCTGCTGAAAATTATTTCAAAACAACTGGAACAGCACATTAACCAAAAACTGCTAGAAGTGGAGGCTGGATTTAGAAGAGGCCATGGTACTAGGGATATTATAGCTAATGTTAGATTGATCTGGGCTGAAAGTAGGGAGTACCAGAGGAACGTCTATCCATGTTTCATTGACTATGCAAAGGCATTTGACTGTGTGGATCACAACAAACCATGGATAACTATGAGAAGAATGGGGATTCCAGAACATTTGATTGTGCTTACATGAAACACATCCTTGGGCCAAGAGACAGTGGTTAGAACAGAGTAAGGAAACACTACATGGTTCAAAATTGGGAAGGGTGTATGCCAGGGATGTGTCCTATCTCTGTTCCTTTTCAATCTATATGTAGAACAGATCATCTGGGAGGCTGGGCTGTATGAGGAAAAATATGGCATCAGGATTGGAGGAAGAGTCATCAACAACCTACGTTATGCATATGACACAACCTTGCTTGCTGAAACGGAATAGGACGTGAATCACTTGCTGCTGAAAGTCAAAGACTGCAGCCTTCATTATGGATTGTAGCTCAACGTCAAGAAAACAAAGACGGGGAGGAGGGTATCGATCATGCGGTTGTACATTTTTATGGGTGTGGCATGAGGGAAATTGGAAGAATCTGTTCTGAAAAACAATGCATTTGAATTTTGTAAATAAACTGGCATAATAAAAAATGCAAAGAAAAAGGGGGGAACACAGATTTTCACCACTGGGCTGATTGGCAACATCGTGATAGATGGTGAAGAGATTGAAATTGTTAACAGCTTTAGTTTGCTTGGCTCCACAGTCAACACTCTTGGCACCAGCAGCCAGGAAATTAAAAGACAAACTGCATTGCTAACGTAGGCTGTCAAGGACCTCTCCAGAGTACTGAAAAGCAATGACATCAGTCTGGAGACTAAAGTTGGCCTGATCCAGGTCATACTCTTCACAAATAACTTGCTATGCATAAGAAAGCTGGACAATGACTAGGGATGATAAAAAGAGAATTGATGCCTTTGAGCTTTGGTGTTGGAGAAAAGTACTGAATATATCATGGCTTGCTTAAAGAACAAACAGGCTTATCCTAGGGAGGGTGAGACCAGGCTGTTCCTTGGAGGCAAGGATTCTGAAGCTTTATCTGCCGTATTTTGGACATGTTGCAAGGAGGGACCAGTACATCAAGGAAAGGTACATCAAGGTTGGAAGGGTGGAGTGACAGTGCAAAAGAGGAAAAGCCTCAGAGAGATGGATTGTTTCTATGCCTGGGGTAAGAAGGGTAGATGTGTCAGAGAGGATAAGGTTGGCATAGGATAGAGCAGGTTTCAGGGCTATTGTACATAGGGTAACAATGAGTTGCAAGCAACTTCATGGCACATAAAAACAACAAAAATGTCCTTAACTCCATTTGTAAAAATATCTCCTGTTCTAATGTAATAAAAATTTCCCCTGCATAGGAGAGTAAGTGGTAGGTTTGGGGAAAATTGGAGACTATGCCTCCCCTTTTATTCCTTATCTTAGAAACTTTCCAGACTGCAAAGTCCAATTGTCCACTCCACAAAACTAACAGCCTTTGACGAAATTCAAACCAAATACTGAAAGCCAGTGGGAATAATATTCCACATATTCTCTTATATGTTTCAACACTATTTAACTTCAAACATGATGTTTTCCAGTCAGTCTGGGTTTGAGGAAAATTGTCTCAAGATCATCTTTAAGCATATATAAGCATATAAGAAAATAAAATATTTTCTAATAAAAACATTGTCATTGTTATGTACCATGGAGTACAACAGGCCTATACCCTGCTCTGACCTGTGTCAATCTTACTGTCTCTGACACACTTGTCCCCATTACCCCAGTCACTCAATCAATCCATCTCATAGAGGGTCTTCCTCTCCTGTGCTGTCCCTCCACCTCCCAATCATGATATCCCTCTCCAAGGACTGGTCCTGCTTTGCAACATGTCTAAAACAGGTCAAATGAAGCTTCAGAATTCTTGCTTCCAAGGAGCAGCCTGGTCTCACTCTCTCTAGGATGAACCTGTTTGTTCTCCTAGCAGTCCATGGTGTAAAGGCCTCAATCTTCGTTCTATCACCCCTAGTCATTGTTCAGTTTTCTGATGTATAGCAAGTAATTGCAAAGACCATGGCCTGGATCAGGTGCACCTTAATCTTGAGACCGATATCGTTGCTCTCCAGTACTTTGGCGAAATCTCTGATAGCGAACTTTCCCAGTGCAGTTTGTCTTTTAATTTCCTGGCTTACATAGAAACAAAAGAATAAAACATTGTCATGTTTTCTATTTGAATCCTTGTCTATCATTTGTATTTAAAAAAATTAATTTCATTTTGCTTTCTGAAGTGAGTTTAGAAGAGCTTTTATTTTGCATTTGCAAAGAAGTACTTAGTTTTTTCCCTGTGTAATCACACTCTCTCTCATTCGGGAATTCCATCTGTTTACATTAGCCATGAGCAGGATCTACAGGAAATGGAGACAAAAGTCAGAGGTGGGAAACAGAGCCTTGAAAACATGTTAGAAATATTCAGAAAGCACACACTTACATACACACATATATCTTAGCATATTCCTGGAAATAATGAAAAATCCCTTTTCTTTTTGGAAAACCCCGTCTTCTTCCTTCTATTCTTCAATTTCCTTCCCATAACCAGTGTCTTAACAGCAGTCATGTTCTCAGAATGAAACAAAATGTGTTTTAGAGGCAGCCTTGGAGACCAAGAATGTGAACATATGTGCTGTGTGGTATAGAACTAAAATACAGGCCTTTTTAATTAGACCCCAAAACTGCTTTTAACACTACTTTTTTCAAAGTTAGAGAACTATATGGTTTTACTGTCATACAGACTCATGCTACCACCAAGCTTTCTTTTTAATTAATACACAAATAAAAGATACATAATGAGTAGCCCAGAGATGACACATTTATCCTCACTAATGAGGATATAGTGTGAGGATGTTCCCTTCTTGCCTAAGGCTATGCCGTTTTTAGTTCTTCATCCTTTAATTGCAGAATTAAAGAGTTTACACTGGCTCTTGTAATTAGAAAGAGGAGAAACACATTTTTGTAGGTTAAGAATCACTTGGAGGTGGCATGGTTACAATTTCCTGTTGTGCCAAGACTTTAAAAAGTTCCGGATGCGTGGTTTCTGTTCTGCTAGCAACCACCTCCTCAACTCCCAGAATAAAACTCTTTGTTTGGGAGAAATTAAACAAGGTAAAGTTCACACCAGTCCAATTAACCAACAATAAATACTGAACAAAATTTCTGCAAAAGAGTTAAGAACCATGAGTGATGGTGGTAAAAAATGTTTGGACACAGTGAAAACTAACACCTCAGTAGTGGAACATATTTTCAAGGTGGGGCTTTTGTTAAAGTTTCTCCTTAGATATTCTGCTAAAGGAAAACATAAGCAAGAGGGGGAAAAGTGGTTGCAAGCACTAAACCATGAAGTGGATGAGATGAATCATACATAAATTTCTTAAGTATAAGACAGACTAAGTTTAGCTAAAAGAATGGTAAAACTTAGTTCCACTCATGTTGGCAAAAGCTTCTTTTTAAAAAATAAAATTTTATTTTAATGAAAGTTAACAGAGAAGTTAGACTTTCATTCATTCATTATTGCACATTTTACCCCCTCATCCTCCCTTCTCCCTTCTCAGTTCACTTTTTTAAAAAAAATATTCATTAATTGTTGCACATTCCAGTCACCCATTATTATCAATGCATATTGATTGCATGTTCAATCGATCTCCAACTGTAAAAGTTGGTAGAAATCTTCTATTTCCTCTTCCTTGTGATCTGAATGATAGTGGTAGTCACTGGACTTCCTTGTATGCGTATGGATATTATCCTGTCACTCAAAATGTTGTACTTCAAGACGGGTCTAGAAATGACTTTTTTAACTATGAAAGAAACCCCATTTTTCCTCACGTTTTTATCTCCGTAGTAATATATCTTATGATCATCCGACTCAAAATGCCCCATGCCAGTCCATCTCATCTCACTAACTCCTAGTATGTCAACATTTATGTGTTCCATATCTTTCTTAATAATATTTAATTTTATTACGTTCATGGTTCTCACATTCCACGTTCTAGTCACTAAGGTCTGCTTACAACTGTTTTCTTCTTTTTTGTTTGAATACTTGAAAGCTCCACCTCAGTTGCCCTTTCTGTTATTCTATGTGTATTCTGTTGTAACATAGGGTTTTCAGAGGCATCGTGATGGGGGAGACAGTGTGATTGGTACAGGACAGAGCAGAGTTTAGGGCTGTTGTACATAGGGTCGCTATGAGTAGCAAGCGACTCGACGGCACAGAACAACAACAACAACAATTATTGCACAATTACCTACCCGCAGTCCCCTTTACAATGATATATCTCTTATTCTGGGTCTGTTGTCTTACATATAATGCCTAATCATATATTCATTTTACACAGTTCTTTCTTTCATGTTACAATGCAGTGATCTTTATGTATCCGCTCTTTTTTTTCTTTTTAAATTATACTGTGTTAGGATAGAATGTGCCACCTCAGTAGTCCCCGAGACTACAAAATTTCTATCACCACAATAACTTTTGCAAATCTGGTTCCCCTTGCTCCTATGCATCCACTCTTAACCTATTCTTTTCTATTTTGGAGTCGTTGTCCTTCGGTGACTGAGATAGTTCACGCGAGAAATCTGATGAAAAGGCTTAGCAAGACACTTATTTCAAAAGTGGGCTTCTTGAATTACGGTAGTTGTTTTGGTTGTTCGGTATCCTCAAGTTGAATATGACTCATAGCGATCCTACGAACAATAGATGTGAACCCTATCCTATCCTGTCATCCTCAGCATTTCTGATATACTTGAACCCATTGTAGCAGTCAACTATGTCAATCTTTTTGGTTGAAGTTCTTCCTCTCTTTTGACAACCTTCCACCTTTCCAAGCTGTGGTGTCCTTCTCCGAGGAACAGTCTCTCCTAATAACATGTCTGAAGTACATGAGATGAAGTTCTGCTATTTGCCTCCATGGATCCTCTGGCTTCATTTTATGCAAAACATATCTATTCTTTTGGCAGTCAATTTTTAGTGAATATTTTGGGAATGTCTGGTTGTGAAGGAGTGTGGAATGAAGGACTTCATGGACTGCTTTGGTTTTTTTTCATTTCAGTTGGAGATTGAAGAAGCACCTGAATGCACTAAAATGGATGCTTTTACTTTGGTGAGAGCCAATGGGAATGTTTGGTTGTAAAAGAGTGTGGAATTAAGGACTTCATGGAGTGCCTTGGTTTTTTATTTCAGTTGGGTCCTCGGGCCTTACAGCCCTTGGGCCTGTTGTTGTTACGTGCCATCAAGTTATTTGCGACTCATAGCGACCCTATGTACAAGAGTTCTAAACATTGTTCTATGCTGTGGCAACCTAGCCATCCCAAATGCACTTATTCCCACAGCTCCAGTCACAGAATCGATCCATCTCATAGAAGGTCTTCCTCTCCTTTGCCGCCCCTCCACTCTGCCAAACATGATGTCCCTCTCCAAGGACCAGTCCCTCCTTGCAACATGCCCAAAGCATGTCAGATGAAGTTTCAGAATCCTTGATTCCAAAGAGCCTTCTGGCTTCACCCTCTCCAGAACAAACCTGTTTGTTCTCCTAGCAGTCCATGGTATATTAAACACTCTTCTCCAGCACCACAGCTAAAGGCATCACTTCTCTATCAACCCTATTCACTGTCCAACTTTCTGAGGCATAGCACATAATTGTGAAGACTATAGCCCAGATCAGGTGCACCTTAGTCTCCAGTCTGATGTAGTTGCTCTTCAGTACTCTTCAGAGGTCACTCACAGCTGACTTTCCCAATGCAATTCGTCTCTTGATTTCCTCGCTGCTGTTACCAAGAGTGTTGATTGTGGAGCCAAACAAACTAAAACTGTTAACTATCTCAATCTCTTCACCATCCATACTGATGCTGCCAATTGGCCCAGTGGTGAGAACCTTTGTTTTCTTGATGTTGAGCTTCAATCCATATAGGAGGCTGGAGTCCTTGACCTCCTGCAGAAAGCACTTAAGGTCCTCCTCAGTTTCAGCAAATAAGGTTCTGTCATCTGCATAACATATGTTGTTGATGACTCTTCCAACAATCCTGATGCTACATATTTTGGAGGAATATACTTTTAAATCATACAGCACTGTTCTGTCATTTTGCCATACTGGGGTAATTGGGTTTGTTGTGATACTGAGTCTTATGCCATTGTGGTGTCAGATGCCATAACAGTTGCCCATGGTGGACAGTGTTTGGCAGAGCTTCCAGTTTAAGACAGGTTTGGAAGCAGGAGTGGCATCCACTTCCTAAACCACATGCCTATGGAAACTCTATGAAACTGGAGAAACTAAAATAGTTATAGAAAGACTTCAGATCTTTTGCTCATAGGATTGCTATGAGTTGTCATTGAATCCACTACAATCAACAACAACAACATTATTTCAGGATATTTAGTACTCTTCTCCAACGCCACAACTCAAAGATGGCAATTCTTCTTTCATCCTGCAGACTTTCTCAGTGCAACACATCTCTTGATCTCCACACCGTTGGAACTGAGGATGTTGATTTTGGATATAAGTAAGGTGAAGCTGTTGACAATTTCAATCTTTTCTCCCACTATTAGGATATTGCCTATTGGTCCAGTAGTTAGAATTTTTATTTTCTTGTTGTTGAAATGCAATCGATATTGAAGGCTATATTCATTGGACTTCTGCAGTAAGTCCTACTCATTTTCAGCAAGAAGGGTTATGTCATCTGCATAAAACAGGTTGTTAATGAGTCTTCCTCCTATCCTGATAGCACATTTTCTTCAGAGTCTACATTCTCAAATAACTTACTCAGCATACAGATCAAATAGGTATGGTGAAAGGACACAAACCTCACCTGATACACACCTTTCTTAATGCTAAACCATGATGTTGTTTTTGCTATGTGCCATCGAGTCGCTTGCGACTCATAGCAACCCGATATACAACAGCCCTCAACTCTGCTCTGTCTGTGCCAATCATACCGTCTCTGATACACCCATGCCGATTACCCCAGTCACTGAATCAATCCACCTCATAGAGGGCCTTTCCCTCCTGCGCTGTCCCTCCACCATAACAAGCATGATGTCCTTGTCCAAGGACCAGTGTCTCCTTACAACACGTCCGAAGTATGTCAGACGAAGCCTCAGAATACTTGCCTCCAAGGAGCCGCCCAGTTTGACCCTTTCCAGGGCGAATCTGTTTGTTTTCCTAGCAGTCCATGGTAC
>NW_006399796.1:12642200-12732408 GCF_000299155.1 Elephantulus edwardii | reverse complement strand
ATTCCCATTCTTCTCAGAGTCAGCCACAGTTTGTTATGAACCACACAGTCGAACTCCTTTGCATATTCAAGGAAACACAGATAGACATTCCTCTGGTATTCCCTGCTTTCAGCTAAGATCCATCTAACATCAGCTACAATATCCCTAGTACTATGAACCCTTATAAACCCAGCCTGGACTTCTGGAAGTTCTCTGCTGATGTGCTGTTCCAGTTGTTTTTGGATAATCTTCAGTAGAATCTTGCTTGCATGTGAAATTATTGATATCGTTTTATAGTTTCTACACTCTGTTAGTTCACCCTTCTTTGGGATGGGAACATGTATAGATCTCTTCCAGTCAGTTGGCCAAGTGGTTGTTCTCCAGATTTCTTGGCACAACTTCCTAAGTACATCCAGGGCAGCATGTGTTAGCTGAAATATGTCATTTGGTATACCATCTATTCCTAGTTCTCCAATTGTTTGGACAAGAGTCTCATGTAGATTTTACATGAACACAATTAAGTGCTCTGGGATTCCCATTCTTTGCAGTGTGAGCCTAAAGTCAAGTCATGGTATCACTTAGAGACTCAGTAAAATTAGTGGTTTGTGAATTGAAAAAAAAGTGGTGGTGGTGGTGTTAAGTGCCATCGAGTCATAGATGGCTCATCCTGACCCTCTGAATGAAAGACTTGAATAATTACATAGCTTTCATCATTTGTCCACGTTCATAGGGTTTCTGAAGTCAAGGTGCTTCCAAGATTGTTTTAATCGGTAAACTCCACCAAACACAGTCCACCATGGGTAACCTTATCACATTTGACACACCAGTTTCACAGTATTTAGCTTCACAGCAACTATGAATTGCCTCTGTACAGCAGAGGAGAAACCAACTTTATACCACTTAGAAGAATGTTTGACCCAAAACAATTAAAACAGGTCTGAGGGCCTGTGTCCCTCACTTTTTAATACTCCTCATTCCATGAACCTTGATAGTATGGATACTATATGGTAAGAAGCTGTACTGCAGTCCCAAAGGCACGTGGATCAAGGCAACCAGCTTCTCTGAGGAAGAAGTATGCACAATCTTCTCCCATGTGATTACAGCCTCTGATTACCACCTGAGAGTCAGCTATAGGTGACTTCCAACTCTACAGTACACGACAACAAGAACAACATATTTATTTCAAGGCATGTGTTTGAATCCACCAGCTGCTCCACTGGAAAAAAATGGGCAATCTTCTGTCATGTAATTGACTCTCTGAGAACCTGCACAAAAGCCTGCTATGGGTCGGTTCCTACTCGACAGTACATGACGACAACAACATATTAATTTCAGCCTGTGTACATGTACAATTTCAATAGACAGTTAATGGTATTCTCTAGAACAACAAACCCAAGCAAAAATCTGTTTGTCACTGTGGTTCAGACCCATGGCGTCTTTCCATTGGATTTTCAATGTGGTAAATCTCAGCAGGAGGAGATTGTCCATCTTTCACCTGCAGAGCTGCTAGTAGCTTCAAGTTGTTGAACATTTACAGCCTTTTGGTTAAGAGCATAACTTTTAACAACTAAACCACTAGAGTTCTCTGTGATTGAAGTCCAATATTTTTCACCAAAGTCTATTACCAAAAGTATTTTATTAGAAGACAAGAAATGTGTGATCTAATCCTGATTCTGCCTTTTACACTATCATGACCTTTGTGCAAAATGTTTAAACTACTTGAATACCTACTTAATTTCTAGAAACAATACTCATCCTTCTCATTTTTCCATCAGTTTTTAAGGAGTGATAGAGATAACTTAGAAGAAGGCACTTTAAACATTTCTACATTCATATTCAATTAAGTTTAATCTTGTGAATGCTTTGATTTTTTTTAACAGTTTAGTCATAATCCCTTTACAAAGTACAGGTGTCCAAGAATTTTAAGGTAGACTTTTTAAGATTAACTCTATTTAACCCTTGAGGTGTCTTAACTGGAAGCTGAGGTGTTTCCTAAAGTCTTTTCACATTGGTAGATTTTCACCTTCAATTTTCATTTTTCCAGCAAGTAAAGAGTATCTGTAACTAAACATCTGTTTTGTTCTCCAAACATTCAGTCTACTGTACTTATGCTTCAAGGGGACATGGGTCATTGCCTGCCTTACATCTCTGAGTCTCCTATTCGAAAACATCAATCCTTCAGTCTTCAGCTGACTCGCTAGCTTTGAACTCCAAAATGTTTTTCCCCAAGTCCGTGAGGCTCCAAAGGCCATGTTTGGCTCCTTTACCCTTTAGTCAGTTCTTCCTGATTGACGTATTAGTACATCAACCAAAGCTCCGTATGAATCAACATATGAATTGAGGCAAAATGTAACACAGAATATAATATTAGCCTTACTGAATTTCCCTCCTCCTAGGAATCTTGGCTCATCAAATAGCACTTACCTTAACAAGTTAACAATATTTCAAATTTATTTTTATTGTATTTTGCCTAGTTTTCGTATATTTTGAAGATTGATGTGCTATAAATTAATGGGCTTATAGCTTATAGTAGGTACCCTGTGAATATAGAGCACACAGACTAGAGTATGATGTTTTCCATTCTTTCTTTCACCGTATGTCAACAACTTCACATTTTCTCAGTTTTTACTAGAAGTGGTCACTTCAGAGACTCTTGACTTCCAAATCTAAGAACTCAAACAGATATTGAAGGAAGTTTTGTATCTTAGTACATAATTAGTTCAGTAAGTGTTTCAAAAGTTGTCATACAGTGGTCACTTGTGGTTGCTGTGAGGCTGAACACTGTAACACTGATGTGTCAGATGTATTAATGGCTGGTTACCCAATGCGGACAGAGAGTGAGATGGGCTCCCCAACTGAAACAAGCTTAGAAGGAGGAATGGCATCCACTTCCGTAATAGCTTGCCTCCGGAAACCCTATGAAACTGGAGAGAGGATGAGAAACACCCAAGCGTTGAAGACTCTCCTTCACAGGGTCACTATGAGTCGTCTATGACTCGACAGCACTTAACAACAACAAGTGTTTCAAAAGACAGTGAGGGGCTGAGGCAGAATAATTTAACCTTTTATATAGGTCAGAGCATGTGAGCAGAAATTCTGAGAGTAGAAATAGAATAGTTTGAAGAAGAAAAAGAAGTGAGATTAATAAAAAGGAAAATAAACACAGATAAATAGCAGGTGGATATAATAACACCAGTTAACTAAAGTCTCAAATTATATTCTCCAAGGTCTTTTGTTGGGTTTATTGTTTACTTTGGTTTTCTTTTATTTGAGAGCTACCATGATGTCTTTTTAGATCAAATTAGTTTAAAAAAAACCAAAATACCTCATGTAAGTCCTTAATCTAATTTTAGTTGTATTTCTATGACTTATCATCATTATATCCTGATATGTATGTACAGAGTTTTTGTATAAAAACTCTACCTCTAGGCTGATAATATCTTCTAACTTGATTTAAGTTGAGTAAATAAGTTTACAATTTTGATTTTCACTCTTACACAGTTTACCCAGTTTTGTTGATCCTATTTAATGAGCTCTTGATTTTATCATAAGGCTAAGCAGTGGCTTGCATTGTTTTTATTTCCTTTGTTTTGCTAATTACCAAAGAATTATCTTAAGAAATGATACTGTCAAGTGAACTGGTATTTTCTGAAAAGAAGATAGTGACTATCCCTTGTGCTTATTACTGTGTCCTTCTGATCATCATTAGTTTGCAACCTGTTTGGTCTGCTTCACTCTCTACAAGAGCTTTCTTAGTGCTGCTTGGTGAAGGGCAAGACAAAGTTCTAGTTTGTTGTTCATCAGGTTGCTATGAGTCCTAGACTCACATAATAGCAATAAAATTCTATCATAATCAATATACCATAAATCAGATAACATGAGAAACAGAAATGTATTGTCTTGCAGTTCTGGAAGCTAGCTGTCGCAAATCAGGCTATTAGATTCCTTCTGAGACCTAGACAAGAGAGAATTGCCCTGTCTCACATATGTATCTCTTTGGCTTCTACTAGCTCTCCATAATCCTTGGCACTCCTTGCCTCACAGCTTTTTCAGCTATAGTTTCTGCCTTTCTTATTACATATCTGCTTTCCAGTTATGTCACCATCTCTTATAGTTTGTGTGTGTGTTTTTGTTTTGTTTTTTTATTTTATTAGTTTTAATGAACATTTACAGAGATTTTGGATTTCCATAGATTCATTGTTGCACTTTTCTCCCTGCCCCCTCCACCGCCACCCCTCTCCCAGTTTGCTTCTCTCTTTGAAAAGTAAAAGAAAAATTCCTTCATTAGTATAAAATCCCCCCGCCCCGAGTACACTCCACTATGCAACATTCATTCTGGACTCTTGTGATAACCATAATGCCCTATAATATGTCGCTTTTAAACTGTTCTCTCCCTCATCTGTTTCAATACAGTGTACATAATTTATCCAGTTTTTCTCAGTCTTACCCCAACCCTGAAGATTGTTAGTCAGATTTCATTAGGACTCATGACCTTCCAATAAGAAAACATATTATTTAACTGATAATATCTTCGAAGGTCTATTTTTCAAATAAGTTGGTAGGTTTTTATTGTTGTTGTGGGTGGTTGTTGAATTTTTTTCTTTTGGTGTTTTTGTTTGTTTGTTTGTTTGTTGTTTTTGTTTGGGTTGGTTTTTTTTTTTAATCGCAGGTACTAGAGACTAGAACTTCAAGATATCTTTTTGGAAGCCAAAATTGAATCCCTATTACATGTCCTATGTTCCTTGAATACTATGGAACTTGGTGGAAACTTTCCAAACTCTCTTGGCTAAAAGAATTCCTTCTTACGTGGCAAAAGAATCTATATTACATTTATTAAACATCCTATCTTCAAGCTTCTGAGAACATGTTCTTTTTAAATTGCATTATGCTTCTGCTTTATTATATGTAATATATAAAAATACCCTTTCTTGACATAGGTCATTCTAAAGTGAAATGTAAATAATTTATAAGCTTTGTTAAGTTCTTTTATTTATGCATTAAACAAATTTTTATCAAATAACTTTTACAACATATCAACCCTACTGTAAACACTGACAATAGAGAAAGGAAAAAAAACAGGTAACTTCATACTTCTTGACAACTGGTGAAGGTAATTTATGAAACTCTGCAGTGTTTCACTCAAGCTTTTCTTTCTCTTGATAAATGCATTCTATGTTAAGTAATGTAATGTTATATATAAACAAATTATTTGACTTAAGGAAGTATAAAGAAAACATACGTGTGTCCCAGCTAAAAAGCCTTGTGATAAGGTTTTTCTATTAAATAAATTCTTTCCAAATTTTGTAGGGCAAAATATGAAGGAAAAACTTCTGCTGGGAAGTCTAGAACCAACATACTATTTGGTCTGAAATCATAGCCTCTCGCATTTTCATTTTCAATGTAAACCTAGTCTATAGAGTCTTTGTTGCTCATAATAGTCATTTTATCTTTATTCATTATTTGATTTCTTCATCATCTTTCATGTTATTGACTTTTAATTCTTTTCCATCTGCTCACTTTTCCCCTTTAACTTATAATCTCTATCTCATAATGAACTAAACCATTGTAATAAATGAAATTGTGTTCTTCACAGAGATAGGAGGAAGTTCTCTTCTCCATGCCTGTGAATATCACTTTGGTTTAGCAATAGGTAATGCCTTTGAAATTGTCATCAATTAAGCTAACAGCAAAGTGGGCACCAATCGCTTTGAGGCAATACCTTACAAAATGAGAGAACAGACCTTAAGGAAGAGTCACACAGGGGAGGAGACGTCATGATTACAAAGTAAAGGTATGTTGTGTCCTCTCAAAGACTACCTAAAGCTAGAAGTGTCTTGGAGAAAATGCAACCAGAGTGCTCCTCAGAGGCAAGAAGAGTGAAGCTTCATCTCACATATTGTGGGCATGTGTTAGGAGGGGATATTCTTCTGGAAAGGGACATTGTACTTGAAAGATTGAGGGTCAGGGAAAGAGGAAAATCCCCAATGAGCTATATCACTACAGTGACAGTGGCAATGAGCTCCAGAGTGTCAAGTATGATAAAAATGTTGCAGGATCAGACAAGGCTCAGACCTGTTGTCTGTAAGGTCTCTATGCATCTTACTTGACTTGATGGCAACTAACAACCAAAAGAAGCTAGAAAAGACAAGGAATTATCTCATTGAGAAGATACAGAAAGAACAGCTCAACTGACATCTTAAATTCACACTCCTGGCCTGTTTTTCCAACTGTGGTATTTTTTAATGACAGCCCTAAAACAACTACAATCTCCATACCGCTTACCATTCTCACTTTTATCCCGTTATTATACATTCTTTCTAATAGTCATACTTATTATCTAATGCATATGTGCATGTCTAGCTTTAAATCTCTTCATTCTAATAGAAGGGTGGAAGAACTTAGAGCCATACAATTAAAGAATATGAAGTTATAATCTCTGACAATGTTTCACTGCTGCTGGTTTGGTTTTTGTGCAGGTTTTTTTGGTCTTGTTTTTGAGGGAGCATTGTCATTTGGGAGTAAAAGAAATTACTAGAGCGAGATGAATGAAGTAAACTTCAAAACAGCTTCTAGAAGAAATTCCTTAACTAAAAATAAGTCATACTGGGGGCTAGATCACATAGGCTGAATAACTGGAGTCTATTTTGGATAAAAATTGAGAGTCTATTTTATTTTCTCCTACCACTTTATCTTACCATTCTATGAAGAATACAAATAGAAAGTATATATAAAACAATCCAAATTAAAAAGCAAATTACTGACTAATTCTTCAGACCTCATTTGTACTCACCTCTATTTTAATACATGTTGTTGTTGTTAGGTGCCATTGAGACATAGATGACTCATAGTGACCCTATTCCAATTAGGAATTACAAGTGCATTTATTACTATTGTTGTTTATAATCTCCTAATTTTCTCTTTAAATATTTCATAGTTGTTGTTAGGTGCGAGTTATTTAAAACATATCATGATCCAATGTTCCTAGTGATTAAACAATACTCGGTCCTGCTATATCCTCCTTATCACTATCTTTGAAAACACTATGGAAGTCACTATGTCGATCCATCTCTTTGAGGATCGTCCTGTTGTTTACTGACCACTTTTTTTTTACCCAGAATGAGGTCTAAATTCTAAAGACTGTTGTCATTGTTGTTTTTGAGTGCCATCAAGCTAATTTCAATTCTTAGTCATATTCTATGAACCAAAGCAAACCTGTGCCTGAGACTGCCCCATTCTTACACTCTCTGCTGTCCTTAAGTTCATCATTGCATTCACTACATCAATCCATTTCTTTGAGCCGTTCTTCTTTTCACTGACACTCTGACTTACCAAACACCTTGTGACCTTCTAAGAAGTGGAGCCTCTTGACAATATGTTCAATGTATGTGAGATAAAATCTCGTGATTTTTACTTCTAAGGAACACTCTGAGAGATTTGTTTCGTTTTGGTTTTGTTTGTTTATCTGTTTGTTTACAATACATTGTATATTTAAGGAGCTGTAATGGTGTAGTCCAAAGGAAGTTGTGCTGCTAACCAATGGGGATTTCTTCCCATTCTCGGAAATGGTGGGTCAGAATGATTTTGTTCTGACTTGATTGCTATAAAAGAGATACTCATCAGCAACATTACAATTCAAAGGCTTAAATTCTTTTTTGATAGTCTTTATTCTAAGTTTTCATGCAATTATAAATACTATGGCTTGGACTAGGCACACTTAAATCTTTAAACTCACCTCTTGGCTCTTCAACACATAAAAGAGGCATTTGACAGCAGATGTGCTGAACTCAACGAGTCTTTTGATTTCTTGGCAACTATTACCATAGGCTTTGATATTAGAGTCAAATAAAATAAAAAAAAAATCACAACTTCAATCTTTTTTCATTTATTATGATGTTTGTCTCGTTAAGATTTGGTTTCTTCATGTTGAGGTGTGATACAAACTAAAGGCAATATTAGTCTTTGACCATCTTTACACAAGCAAGATTGTATTACTGTATAAGTAATTAAAGAGTCTTTCTCCAGTCCTGATGCCACATTCCTCTTCTTATTAACCCAGCTTCTCAATTATTTGTTCAGCATACTGAATTTAAACCAGGCAGAATTCTGTTGTTCTGTTTGTGTGACCGCATATTGGATCATGTGCAGTTTCTGCGTGAACATAATTAAATATTCAGAGATTACCATTCTTCTCCATGTCATCCATAATTTATGAACCATATATTAAAATAATTTTGCATAGTCAATGAAAGACAAGTAAATATAACTAGCATTCTGTGATTTCAGACAAATTCCATCTGACATCGGCAATGATACTCCTTTTTCATCAGCCTGTTCTAAATCTAGGTTGAATTTCCTTCAGTTCTCTGAAGCTGTACTACTCTAGAATTTTTTAATAACTTTTGGTAAGATTTTATTTGCATGAGATATTAATGGTTCCTCCCCCACATACTCAGTAATTACTACATTATGTTGGATTGCCATTTGGGGAATGGGTAGAAATATGTCCATTTCAGTCAGATGACCAGGTTGTCTTCCAGATTTCTCAGTATAGATAAGTGGGCATATCTAGAGCTGGAACTGTTTGTTGAAACTCTTCAATTGATATTCTGTCAATTCCTGAAGCCTTATTTCAATGTCTTCAACTCTTTGATTTTTCTCCTCAGTGCTATTCACTCTTGATCATACATTACTTTTTGAAATGATTCAGTGTCAATCAGTTCTTCTTGATACAAGGACTTTTTATATTAATCTCATCTTCTTTTGTCCAAGGAATCCTTCAGCCTTGCAAGTGTTGTTGTTGATTGACTTTGAGTCTAACACAGCTCATAGCGACCCTATAAACAAAAGGCCTAAAGCCCCTCTACAACTATTGGCATATCAAAGTTCATAGAGTTTTGGGAGGCATGTTGTTTAGAAAGTATGAAGCTTGAATTTGTTGTTTAGTTCTTTCACATTGAGATGTCTGGTATGTTCTTGTGTTTTGACTTTTTAACTCCACATATTTTTACTTTCATTTCTATTATTGGGTTGTCTTATTGAACTGCCCTTGAAATCTTCTATTCACTCTGGTACTTCATCATTTCTTCCTTTCATTTTAGCTTTTCTACATTGTAGAACAAGTTTTAATATCTTCTGACAATTATTTTGGTCCTTCTTTAATTTCTTTTAATGTCTTTTAAAGTCTTTTAATGACTTTTGTTTTCTCATGTAGATTTTTCTTAATGTCATTCCCACAACTAATCTTCAGTCATTAGTATTTATCAAATTTGTTTTTGAAATAGTTTTTAAATTCTGATGGGATAGACTCGAGATTGTATTTGGCGTTGGTGTCCTTAAATTAATTTTGTTCAGCTTCAATTTACACTTGCATCTCAGCAGATGATCACCTATTCCATACTGCGTCTCTGACCTTCTTTTGAATGATGACATGGAACTCTCAACTTTTTCTTTCTTCAGATGTAGTTGATTAGATCCCAATATATTAGGTGAAGTCCGTGTTTATAGTTGCCATTTGTATTTTTTAAAGGTATTTGCAATGAATAAGGTTCTGATCACCAAAACTATCTCATGCAATCTCTGACCTCATTTATATTTCCATTGCCGTATTTCCTGACTGCCATTCTTTCATTTTTAGCTTCCAGTTTTTGCATTCCAATTATTTTGATTGTATGTTTGATCAACTTCATACTACAGAAGTTGACAGAAATATCCAATTTATTCATCTTTAACTTTAATTGTTGTTGTTGTTGGTGGTGGTGGTGGTGGTAGTATTGTTAAGAGCTGTTGAGTCGTAGACAACTCATAGTACCCTATGAATGCTGAAGAGTGAATTTTAATACTAGTTGTATTATCAAGTCTTGTATGTATATGGATATTATCCTATTACTGACAGTATTATACTTTAGGATTTATCTTTGAATGTTCTTTTTGACAATGAATATGATATGTCATCATTTTTTATATTTTTTGAAAAGTAAATATTATAACAAACCTAACCTAAGCACTGTTCATAGAGTTTCTGGAGGCAAGCCATTTCAGAATTAGATGCCACTCCTGCTTCCAAGCTTGTTTTAATCGGGAAGCTCCACCAAACACTGTCCACCATGGGTAACCATTATCACATTTGACTCATCAGTGTCACAGTGTTCAGCATCACAGCAACCATAAATTACCTCTGTACAGCAAACGACAGACCAGTGCTATACCACCTAGAAGCATGTTTCACAAAAAAACCCCAAAAAACCAAACAACAACCCAACATAAAAAACAAAACAAAAAAATACCCTACACAAAACAAAACAATGTGAAGCAGGCCTGATGGCCACAGATTAAAATCACCCACCTTCAGCTTGGTAGCATAACTTTCTGTCCACTAGGCCAATGTAGCTCTCTCTATGTTGTTGTTGTTATTGTTGTTAGGTATTGTTGAGTCTTAGATGACTCATACACTTCCAAAAGGGCTTGCCTCTGGAAATACTATGAATAGTGCTCAGTTCTTCTGTTCATAGGGTCACTATGCAAATGTTCATTAACAACAATAACAACAACAAAAAGGTAATGCAACAGAGTATGTAAATTATCCAACAATATCATTATTATCACATGCAAAGAAAACCCCCTGAAGATAAAGTACATTTACAGAGACCTACGAGAAATACAAGCTGAAGTTAGCAGTCTGTGGCACTAGGACTCATAGCCAATGTCAGTTGGATTGTGGCTGAAGACAGGGAGTTCTAGAGCAATAATTATCTGTTTCATTGATTATGCAAAAGCACTTGACTATATGGATCACAACAAATTGTGGCTAACTTTGAGAAGAATGGGAATTGCAGGACTCCTGATTTTGCTTATGCAATACCTATATTTGGACCAGGAAGCAGTCATCAGAATGGAGCAAGGAAATACCGCTGATACCATTAGGCGCCATTGAGTTAAATACAACTCATAACAACCCTATGAACAAAAGATCAGAACCCTGCACCATCCTTACACTTTCTGACACACAAGAGCCCATAGTAGCAGTCACTGTGTCTATTTACCTGTTTGAGGTCCTTCCTCTCCTTCATCAATCCTCCACATTTCCCAGCATCATGTCCTTCTCCAAGGTACATTACTCCTGGCAATATGTCCTAAGTAGGTGCATGATTCAAAATTAGGGAGGTATCCTGTCTCCATATCTTTTCAATCTATATGCAAAACAGATCATCTGGGAGGCTGGACTTTATGAGGAGAAATATGACATCTAATTGAAGGAAAATAACTTGTGTTTTGCTAATTACACAACCTTGCTTGTTGAAGTGGAGAAAGACTTGAAGCATTTGCTTCAAAATGTCAAGGACTGTAGTCTTCAATTTGAATTGAAGCACAATATCAAAAAGACAAAGATTCTACCACTGGCCAATTGGAGGCACTATGATGGATTAAAAAGAGATAGACATGGTTCACAATTTTAGCTTGCTTGGTTCCACAAGCAACACTTTTGGCACCAGCAGTCAGGAATTTCATTAGGAAAATCTACTGTCACGGACCTCTCCCATGTGTTAAAGAGCAACAGTGTGTGTCTAGAGACTAAGGTGTGCCTGATTTAGGCTATGGTCTTTGCAATTACCTGTTATGAATCAGAGAGCTGCGCAGTGAGTAAGGAAGACAGAAGAAGCAATGCCTTTGAGCTGTGGTGCTGGAGAAGAGTATTGAATATACCATGGTGGTAAGAAGCTATACTGCAATCCCATAGACACATAGTTTAAGTCCACAAGCTGCTCTGCAGGAGAAAGAGGGACTATCTCCTCTCATACCACTAAACTGTCTCTGAAAACCCCTTGGAGAGTCATCTATGGGTCTATTCTGACTTGACGGTACACAACAACTGTCACAACAACATAGATTGCCAAGAAAACTAACAGGTCTGTCCTGAAAAAGGCTAAACTGAATTGCTTCTTAGAGGCAAAGATTTTTAAGTTCCGTCTCACATACTTTGGGCATATTGCCAGGAGAGACCAGTCCTTGGAGAAGGATATCATATTGGAAGGATAGAGGTACAGTGCAGAAGAGGAAGATCCTGGAAGAGACAGATTGACACAGTAATTAGAGTAATGGGGTAGATGTGTCAGAGATAATGAGATTAGCTCAGGACAGAGATCAGAGATACTGTGTGTAAGGTGATGATTAGTCACAGAAGACGCAACAGCACATAACAAAAACCATCATGTCTACAAAACAGAGAACAAGAACTACATGATCCTATCAATTGATACAGAAAAGGCCCTTTACAAAATCCAAAGCCTTTTCCTGATTAAAACACTCAACAAAATAAAAATAGAATGGGATTTCCTCAACATTGTGAAAAGTATGCACAGAAAACCAAGAGTCAATATCATTCTCAATGAAAAGTTAAACACAGAAACTACCCAAGGGTGACTACTATCAGTGTTCCTATTTAATATTATAAAGAAAGTCTTGTTGTTGTTGCTTGTTATGTATTGTTGAGTTAAATATGGCCCATAGCCATCCTATGAAAAATAGCTCAGAACCTTGCCAACTTCACCATCTATGACACACCTGATCCCATTGCCACAGTCACCATGTCAACCCATATCACGCAGGGTCTTTCTCTTTTTCCTCTGATCCTCTACACTTTCAAGAATGATGTCTTTCTCCAAATTCTTGTCCCTCTTGGTAACCTGTCCAAATATGTGAGACAAAGCAGCAAGATCCTTGCCTTCTAACTTGGTTTCACTCTCTCTAGGACAGACTAGTTTGTTCTCTTAGCCATCTATGGTATGTTCAATATGCTTCTCCAGCACCACAAATCAAAGGCATCAATTCTGCTTCTATCATTCTTATTCATTGTCCAGCTCTCAGATGCAAAACAAGCACTTGAGAAGCCCATGACCCCAAATAGATGCCCCTTAGACTGAAATAGTTGTCCTTCAGCACTCTGGAGAGATCCTTGATAGCAGATTTCCCCAGTCCAACTCATATTTTTACTTCCTGACTACTAGTGTCAGAAATGTTGATTGTAGATCTAAACAAGATGAAATAATCAACAATTTCAAGCTCTTTTCCATCTATCATGCTACTGCTTATTGGCCAAGTGGTGAGGATCTTTTTTCCTTGATATTAATATGCAATCCATATTGAAAGCTGCAGTCCTTGATCTTCGATATGTAGCAAACACAGTTCTCCTTAGTTTTGGCATGTAAAGTTGTGTCATATGCATAACACAAGTTGTTGATGAATTTTCCTCTAATCCTTAACCCACATTCTTCTTCATAAACTCCAGCCTTCCGAATGATCTTTTCCAAACATAGATTGCAAAGTTATGGAGAAAGGATCCATCCCTGGGATCCATCCTTGATGCACTCCTTTCTTGAATTTGAATTTCCCTTGCTCTGTCTGGACTACAGGTTTTTGGTCTAGGTATAGATTTTGCATCAGCACAATTAGATGTTCTGGGTTTCCCATTCTTCTCAATGTTAGCCCCAATCAGCTGTTATCCGCACAGTTAAATGCCTTTTGCATAGTTAATAAAACACAAATAGTCACTCTTTCGATGTTCTCTACTTTCAGCCATGATCCATCCAACATCATTAATTATATTCTGGCAGCTCCCTGTTGATGTGTAGTTCTAATAATTTTTTAGTAATCTTCAGCCAGATTTTGCTTGCAAGTGGTATTAGTGATATTGTTCAGTAATTTTCACACTCTGTAAGATCACCCTTTTTTTAAAATGAGAATAAATATGGAATTCCTTCCAGTCAGCTAGCCAGGAAACTGTCCTCCAATATTTCTTACCACAACTTGGTGAGAACATCCAGGGCTGCATCTATTTTTTTTTAAATATATCCTCTATTCCTGGGGCCTTAATTTTTATGAATTCCTTCAGAGCATTTTGAACATCCTCCTTTATTTTTATTGGTTCTTGATCATATACTACCTCCTGAAAAGTTCTTTGTCAGCCAATTATTTTGTAACTCTGTGTATTCTTTCCATCATTTGTTAATGCTTCCTGGATCATTCAATAAATTGCCCATAGCATCTATAAATATTGCAACTCATGGCTTGAATTTCTTCTTCAGTTCCTTTAGCTTGATACATGCTGAATGAGTTCTTCCCTTTTGATTTTTTTACTCTTACTCTTTATATATTTCATTATAATAATTTGCTTTGTCTTCATGAGCTGCCCTTTGAAATCATCTATTCAACTGTTTAACTTTCCTCTTCTTCTCTTTACTTTGCATGAGCCGTCATATTAGGTGTGAATTGGTAGTCTTAGCAAGATCAACAAGGCAAGAAAAAGAAATAGGATGCCATAATGGTAAGAATCTGTGTTACAAAATCAAAGGCACATCATTTGAATCCCATCAACTGCTCCTTGGGAGAAAGATGGGCAATCCACTCCTACGTGATTAACTGCCTCTGAAAACCCGTTATAAAGTCAGCTATGGGTCAGTTCACAGCAATAACCATCTGGAAAAGAGAAGGTAAAACTATACATGCAGAAGGCAAAATAGTGTACTTAGAAAACCATAAAATTAACCAAAATAAGTTTTGGACATAATATATTGATTAAGCACAGTAGCAGAATACAAGATTAGTATACAAAAACTAGTTGGTTTTTTTCCTACAGTAACAAAGAGAAAATAGAAATGAAATCAAGAAAAATAATATCAATTATAATAGCTAATCACAAGGTGAAATACTTAGGAACAAGTATAACTAGAGACATAAAGTCCTATGCAAAGAATATTACAGAACATGACTGCAAAAGACAAAAATAGATCTAGAGAAATTTTTATTTATTTATTCCCATTTAAAAAAAAAGGTGACTCTACAGAGCATGGAAATTATCAAACAATATCACTGATATCATCTGAAAGCAAAATCCTATAGAAGATTCTCCAAAATCTACTGAAACAGTATGTCAACAGAGAACTACCAGAAATGTAAACTGGGCTTAGAAGAGGCTGTGGCACTAGAGCAATATTATTGCCAATGTCAGATGAATCTTGGCCAAAATCAAAGAATACCATCGGAATGTCATCTGTGTTTCATTGACTGTGCAAAGATGTTTGATTGCATGGATTACAACAAATTGTGGCTAACCTTGAGGAATCTTAGAACACTTGATTGTGCTCATGCAAAATCTATATTTGGACTGGTAAACAATTGTCAGAACAGAGCAAGAAAACATTAAGTGCCATCAAGTTGCCTATGACTCATAGCAACCCTATATACAATAGCTCTGAAGCTTGTCCTATCCTGAACCAGTCTCATTGAATCTGACACACCTAATCCCATTGCCCCAGTTACTGTGTCAGTCCATCTTATCCAGGTACTTCCTCTCCTGCACTGTCCCTCTACCTTTCCAAGCATGATATCTTTCTCCAAAGACTGGTCCCTCCTGGTCACGTGCCCAAAATATGTGAGCCAGAGTTTTAAAATCCTTACTTCCAAGGAGAAATTTAATTTCACTCTCTCCAAGACAAACCTGTTTGTTCTCCTGATTGTACATAGTATGTTCAATACTCTTCTCCAGTACCACATTTAGTCATTGCCTAGCTCCCTGATGCATAGCAAACAATTTCAAAGACTGTGGCCTGGATCAGACAAATCTTAGTCTCTAGACTTATATCATTGCTCTTTAGCACTTTCAAAAGATCCCTGACAGCAGACTTCCCCAATGCAATTTGTCTTTCAATTTCCTGATTGCTGGTTCCAAGAGGGTTGATTGTTAAGCCAAGCAGGAAAACACTGCATGGTTCAAAATCAGGAAAACAGTTCATCAGGGGTGCATTCTGTCTTTGTACCTTTTCAATTATATTCATAACAGCATTCACGAGGCTGGACATTATGACAGAGGTGAGAAGCCACTTCCAGAAGGGAAAAACAGGCTTCTTTCTTGGTCATTCAGGTACTTTGGGGAACAAACTGCTGTCAGGCCCATGGCCTTGAAGACCTCAGGTCAAAAAGGGAGCACAAATATATAGGTGATTCTCAAACATTGTTGTGGATCAACATGGACATTTGAGAGCTGTAGGAGCTGCAAGCATCAGCGGGGTACAGAGAGCCTCAGTGGGGTGCAGTGAGTCACGGTGGGAGCAGTGAGACACAGTTCTCGATCCAGTTCTCAAGGGGAAAGCCAAGGCTTCCTGGTTTTCCATTGATCACACACACACACACACACACACACCCTCCTTTGTGCATGTCTCTCCCCCTCATCCCGTGCTTATGATCACCTCTCTTATTCAATATTTTATTAGAAGTCTTAGTGATAGCAATAAGACAAGAGAAGAAAATAAGAGATATCCAAATTGGCAAAAAGGAGGTAAAATTATCTATATATGCAGATAATATGACAGTATACTTAGAAAACCCTAAAGACTTAGCAAGAAACCTACGGGACATAGTTGACCAATTCAGCAAAGTGGCAGAATACTAAATCAACATACAAAAATAAGTTCGATTTCTCTACCATGACAAAGAGAATGCAGAGCTTGAGCTAAGAAAAACAATACCTTTCACAATAGCTAATCACAAGATTAAATACTTAGCAGTAAACCTAACCAGAAACACAAAGGATCTATTAAAAGAAAATTACAAAACATCAAAATATAAAAAGAGACTTGGAGAAATAGGAGAATATCCCTTGCTCATGAATAGGAAACTCAATATTGTGAAAATGACAATACTGACAAAGGAAATTTACAAGTTCAATGTAATCTCAATAAAAATATCAATCCTTCAATGAGATGGAAAAGGCAATCTCCAATTTCATTTGGAATGGAAAGATGCCCCAAATATGCAAAGAAGTTTTTAAAAAGAGACACAGGTAAGAAACATCTCACTCTCTGATTTCAAACCTTACTTCTGGGATGGTCAAGACAGTATGGAACTTGTGAAATGACAGACACATAGATCAATGGAATAGAATTGGGAATCCAGAAATCTTCCCTTCTACCTATGGTCAACTGATTTTTGACAAGGAGATGAAATCAGTTAAGTGGGGAAACGACAGCCTTTTTAACAAATGTTGTTGGCAAGATTGGAAAACTGTCAGTAGAAAACTCAAGCACGATCCACACCTCACTCCACACAAAAAAAAACAACTCAAAGTGGATTATGGTCCTAAGACTAAAACCAAGGGCTATAAAATTCACTAAAGAAAAGCTGGAAGAACTCTAGAGGTCATAATCCACAGCATAAACAGTCTTCCAAGCATCCTGAAAAATCTACAACCAGGAGAAGATAAAATATATGAATGTGACATTCTAAGAATCAAATCCCTATGTACATCCCAAAACTTCTCCAACAGGGCAAAAAAGGAAGCCACAGACTGAGAAAAAACATTTGGTAATGGCATGTCTGATAAAGGACTTAGAATTTATAAAATACCTGATCACCACAACAAAATAAAGGTAAATAACCCAATTGAAAAATGGGCACAGGATATGAACAGACACTTCACCAAATAAGGCATTCAGATGGCCAACAAGAACATGAAGAAATATTCAAAATCCCTATATCTAAGAGAGATGCAAATCAAAAGAACTATGAGATATGATCTCATCCCAGTAAGAATAACAATATTTAACAGAACAGCAAACAACAAATGCTGGTGAGGTTGCAGAGAAACTGGAACCCTTATTTACTGTTGCTGGAAGTGTAAAATGGTGCAACCACTATGGAAGGCAGTATGCTGCTTTCTCTAAAAGTTGCAAATAGAAATACTATTTGACCCAGCAATTCCTCTACTGAGAATATACCCTAAAGAAACCGTAACTGCCACCCAAGCAGATATATGCATACCCATGTTTATCACAGCTTTGTTCACAATACCAAATAGTTAGAAACAACCCAATAGTCCATCAACAAATGAATGGATAGAGAAGCTCTGACACTATGAAATACTACACTGCATTGAAAAACAAGGAACTCATAAACATTATAAAACTTAGGTGACCGTGTAGGACATTATGCGGAGTAAAATATCTCAGTCACAAAAGGACAAATACTGCATAGTGCCATTGTTGTAAAACAGGACTGATATCGGGGTTGGGGGGAGACTGAGAAAGAGGGGATAAATTATGTATACTGCATTGAAAAAGGTGAGAAAGAGAACTGTTTAAAAGGGATGTGTGATCAAGTATTATTGTCATGACAGGAGTACAGACAAAGGCTGCATAGTGGAGTAGACTTGCGGTGAGGGATTGTATAACAATGAAATAATTTTTCTTTTACTTTTCAAAGAGAAGAGAGAATTTGGGGGAGGGATGGACAGGGAGAAAAGTGCAACAATGAATGAGTGGAAATAAAAAATGTAAATTGAGATAGGAAAGAAATGTTTATCAATGAATTAATAATTATACTTTCTGTAAACTTTTACTAAAATAATCTTTAAAAAGAAATTAAAAGGGCCAAGAACAGTCCATTTCACTTCACTAATACCTAAGATATCAATCTCCAGTTTATTTTTTGCAATTTCTAATTTTTTCTAGATGCATAATTTGTACTTTCTACATTCCAATTAATTTACGTTCATAACTTTTTCTCTCATTGAAATTCTAGCCACACCAGTAAATGAAGTTCTTTCATTGGATGAGAGCTTTACTCCATCTGCATCATCAGAGTAGATTCTTACAGGTGGGGTACCTCTTTCCCAGTTGGGTACCTCAAGCTGAAAGTTTCATCTGCTGGCATTAAGAGTGTTCCACTGCTATTTGAGGCCATTTCAAGGGTCCATTTTTCAGAAATTGACAGCCAGGCTTGCTTTCTACATAGTCTATCTTAATGTGAAAGTTGTTTCTAAAATTGCCCGCTATGGGCAGCCCTGTTGGTATCTGAAATATCAGTGGCGTAACTTCCAGCTATGCAAGCCACCACAGTATAGCGAACTGGCAGACACTGAGTAGCTAATTAACAGTAATGGAAAACTTTAATTTACCTGGTACATCTCTATTTCACCAATTTACTTATCCAGTAAATGTACTGTATAGAATTGTTTTCCATTAAGTGCAGAATCCAGTCATCACTCACATAGTTATCATGCTTCGTTAGTCTTCATTAATCCAGAGTTGTTCTCCAGTTTCCTTTCTCTGTTGTAACATTGGCATTTTTATAGATTACAGTTAGTGACTCTCTTTATACTCTTTTTCACCTATTAATGAAACTTATCTTTGCTCATACTTTAGTAAGCTTTACAAATGGGAGTCCTGCTCTCTTTAAGGTCAGTCAGGGCTAGAATTGGGCCATACGTTACCCTGCCCAAAATTATAGTGCCTCTCTCTCTCTCATTCCTGCAAATTCAACTCTGATGCTCCAACAGATGTCCAAGACTGTAAATCATATTGGAGAAGACTCCCCATCTTTATTCCAGGGAGTGTTTGGTGGATCCAAACTGTCAGAGAAATGCAGCATTTGAAGTAGCAGTGCAACTCTCTAAAGACTGCACCACCAGATCTCACTTAATGCTAGCAGGTATGAAAGATTTTCAGGTTTTTTAAAGCAGAGAGTCTACTTACAGTGAACAGAAGGTTGTTAGGGTTAGGAGTTGTAGATTCCTTGGGAAAAGTAGACTGTGGAGAAACTGTTGAAATAGGAGACAATCAGATAATGGAGCAATCAATTCTGGTAAAGTGCGATAAGGACTGGAGATCCTGGACGATCAATGATTTATTAGAAGTATGAGCGAAATTGAAGAAATAAAAGTAAATAAATGACAGATGTATAATTAAAGTTTTTGATGATCTGAATAATGAAACTGTACAACTGTATTTTATATCAGATGAGCAGTCTTCTTTCATGTGATTAACTGCTTCTGAAAACCTGCTAGAGGGCCAGCTATGGGTCTGCTCTGATTCAGTGGTACACAACAACAACCATGGATAACAATACTTGCCCTCATTATTTAATTTTAAAAACTTACAAGGGATTTTGGTAAAAGAAAGAAAAAGGTGGGAGGAGAATGATTGACCTTTAAAAGAAGGAATCAACATAGTCCTTTGTAAAATAAACAATATTGCTGCAGATAACTGCAACTGTACCTTCAGGGAATGGATTTTGCTAAAGAGAAGACTTTACCAAACTCTCTGAAGTAGTATGAATTCAAGGGTACAAGTTGGGATAGAAACACAGGCGAGTTGATGTGCTCTGTACAATAAAAGGAGAATAATTTAAAGTAGTGGTAAGTGGCACGTAAGCTAGATTATAGGGACCAGTAGGGCAGGCACAGCAGGGATGAAAGGCAGAGAGACAATGGACCCTGAAGAACAGAGCAGGCAAATGTGGACACTGAATGACAAATTGTTTTCCTTGGGTGTGCTCTTCCTCCTCTGTCTCTTGGTCATCATGAAGATATCTTTATTAATGCCACATTATGAATTTTGTAAAAACCAATTCTTTGGGGAATATCCAGTGACTTCAAGTTAAGGCAAAACTAGAATGTGGAGAAAATAGGCTCAAAGCAGTTGAAGTCATTGAAAAATCAAATGGAAAAAAGAGAGGGGAAAAGTTTTTGTTGAGATTTAGGGAATGAGGCAAAAGTGTGGGGATTCCCAGGAAAGTTGTAGTGAAAGGAAATACTTCAGTGAGCTGAAACACCATCACTGGCATCTAGGCCTCACAGAAAGAAAGGTAGGGACAGTACAGTCTATCCACTGCACCTCGGTCTTTTAACCTGCTGTATCTCATATCACAGACATATAGGAGGAAACTCTGGTTCATAAAAAGAGGCCTATATTTATAAACAAAGAAAAACCTATAATGCGGAAGACTTTTACCCCCTTCTGATCTTGATAAATACATTTAGTAACACTATTCATAAATCATAATTTTTTTTATTACTATACTTAAAGCTCTAGAAGCCTAAATCAAGTAATTGGAAAAACGAGGACTAGACATTTTAGAAGGAGCTCTGGTAGCACAATGTTAAGCACTCTGCCATTAATTATAAGATCAACCATTTGAACCCAGCAACTGTTTTATGAAAGAAAGACTTAGAAGTCTGTTCCTATCAAGATTATGGCTTGGAACGCTATAGGAAAATTCTACTCTGTTTTGTTGTGTTGCTGTTAGTTGGCATCTACCCAATAACAACTAAAATGTGTCTGATTCAGGCCATGGTCTTTCTGATTATACTTGCTATGCATCTGAGAGCTGGACAATGAATAAGAATGACAGAAAAGTAATTGACACTTTTGAGCTATGGTGTTGGAGAAGAAGACTGAACATCCATGAATGGCCAAGAGAATGAACAGATATATCTTAGAGAAGGTGTAGCCGGAGTGCTCTTTGGAGGCAAGAATAATGAAGCTTCACCTCACAAATTTTGGACATGTTGCTTGGAGGTGCTATTCCTTGGTGAGGGACATGATGCTGAGAAGGGTGAAAGGTCAGTGAAGGAGAGGAAGACCCTCAACCAGGTGGATTGACACAGTGACTGCTGAAATGGGCTTTTGTGTGTCAGGAAGTGTGAGGATGGTGCAGGATAAAACAGGGTCAGATTTTTTGTTCATAGTGTCCGCAATGAGTCATACTCTCTTCAATAGCACCTAACAGTAACAACTCAATGACAACCACCAGCAACATGGAATTCTACGCCAGTCATCTTTCCCATGAACCAATTGCCTAAGGCTATCTCAACAAAAGAAAAGGGTCTAGGGTAAAAAAAAAATCTAAATAATTGGCTTAGGGCCTCATGGTAAGTCATACCTGAATCCCAGTTCTTATCTTTAGAGACACATAGATAAGGCAATTAAGTAGAATATTCACACAGAGAGAACTAGAAAATGACTTCTCCAATATGAGGCAAAGCATAGTCCTTGTGGGTTCCCTCACTGCAACTTGCAGCACTAAGTTGTTCTTCTCTGACAAACAAATGAGAAAACAAGAGGAGCCAAAAAAGCAAGCAAACTTTTCTCTGGAATTCAAAACACTTCTAAAAATATTTTATAGACATATCAAGGCACATAGTCCTGCAGAATCAAAACTAACATTTTATAACTTTTGTAGAATTATATGCCAGAAGGTGGACTGGTATAAAATAAGAATGAAGAGTTTTCATGGAACCTGTGAAACTTGGGCCTTTAGTTACCCTTTAAACCTTGAAGTAAGCTCCCCTTCATGGATATAAGTCTATAAAACGAATAATAACATTGGGAAAGTTTGCATATTTTCACAGTGTTCTCATTGCTTATTACAATCAGCCAAATAATAGTGAAAGGCCAGCATTTTCCCTGGGACAAAGCACAGAAGTTTCTTCATTGTCCATAGGGTTTTTGAAGGCCTTGTATTTAAAATGTGGATGGCCCATTCTACTACTTTTTAAAAAGTCTATTTTACTTGAGTATAAGATTACAACTATCATTAGTTTCTCATACAATAATCCCTAGGCAATAATTTCCACTAATTTATGCAACTGACTTATTATAATATCTAATAGCCAAACTTTTTAACACATTTCATCTTAACTTACTTTGGGCATATTCTTAGGAAGAGTCAATTGTTGAAGAGAAATGTCATTCTGGGAAAGGTGAAGGGTCAAAGAAAGCCTCAAAAGACGAGTCAATACAGTGATTACCACAATGGCCTTGAACATAACAAAGAGCCCCAGGAAGGTACAGGATTCTCCCAGCAACGTTCATAGGATAGCTCTGAGTTGTAGTCAACTTAATGGCACCCAACAACAACAACAAAGCTCAGAAGGCAGGAAGGGAGAGAAAAATGGATGGATGGATGGAGGGATGGATGGGAGACAGAAACGGGGGAGAGTAGGAATAGCTCTGTGAGGATCATAATAAGTGCCATAAACCAGTACCATAGAATTGTACTATGCTTGGTTGGGAAACTAATCTTTGAAAGTTTTCTTCCAAATCACAATAAAAAGTTAAAAACAAGCAAACAAAAAAACTAGTTTAGAAATTTTAGTTTAAGAATAAAATGAGAATCCTTGTAACTTCCAGTTATGTAAATTACAGTTGTGTAACTTCCAGTCCTACACTACAAACTGAATATCAGGACAATATATGAACAAACTAAACCTTTCAGATGGACTGGCCACAAGGTCCTCAGAACCTAACTGCTAGTGCCATTGGTCTTTGGTTTTGCTTTTGTTTTTCTCAAGCTTGTTCCAGGGTATTGCTAAATGGCATTGATCTTGATGCTGGGACTTTTTCACTAAGAACTCAAATTTTTCAAGCTTGACCTAGGGTCTTAGACCAAAGAAAGAGACTTTTCTTTCATAGGCCTCCCATCCACTAGGTTGTTCAGTATGGTGACCACTAGTGACAGGTGGTAATTAAATTTTAAATTAAATATAATTAAATAAAATTTAAAATTTAGATCCACACATTTGCCACATTTAACATGAATAGTAGCACACATGGCTAGTGACAATCATATCAGCCTGTCTAAATACAGAACATACCAACCAGAAGAGAAGACTGATCTGAGGCAACATAACTGGTCAGTACTTAGAACTGCTTTGACTTAAAAGGAAGATTCTCTAGAGCTAAGCTTACTGTACCATGTTTGCTAGGAGGTGTTGATGCATTCCTAAAGGGAATTTCTAAAGTAATTTCTCTAGCACACCTTCTATAATGGGTTACCAACAAAGAACATGCCCGGTTAAGTGAATAGAATTGTTTGATTACCTGGAAAGTATAAAAATGAGCTAGTTTATCTGAGGGCAAAATTATGCAGGTTGTCAAAATGTCTTTCTCATCTACATAGGCTACAGTAGGTAAAACCCTTGTCACCTGTTCAAGAAACGAATATGTCAAGAAGAGAGAATAGAGCTGCATGAACTATACATGCAGTCTATAAATTAAAAGCACTTGACATTTTCTATAACACATTCCAATGATATGAATCATCCACTGTCCAGTAAATGGGTTATGCTGAACATTTGCATTCATTAGCTAAGCTGTCATAAAGACAGAGTGTTAGAATCGTTACTTCTCGTCCGAAGTCTGGGCATTAAACTCTTGGGAAACAGAAGACTTTGCTCTCATAGCCCATAGCAGGTCTCTGCACAAGAGCCCCATCAGTATTCTTTCTTCTTTCTCACTGTGCTTTTCAATGAGTGCTAAAGGAATGATTTAAGAGCTGGAGAAAGCTGTCAGATCCCCTGTGAGATTAAATGCACGAGCTCAAAGAACAGAAAAAAGAAAAGAAATCTGTTCATTCAGGGCACACTAGCTTTGGCTTGCAGCTGTCAGGGAAAGAGGGAGCTTCAATGCCAGCAGCGAATCTGGACTCCTCCTTCAGCCACCTAATGATATGATTTCCTTAGAAAAGTACAATTTTCTAGAGAATATCCATTTTAGATGCTTTGGAGAGAACATTATGCCAAAAGGATATTTTTTTTTCTTCTGACAATATGCAAAGCCTACCAGAGAAATAACTGCTTTCCAAGAACTCTAATTCCTTTGCAGCTAGCTGTTCCAGGCGCAGCTGGGAACAAACTGTGAGCACACCTATTTCCTCCCACTCACTCTGCAGACTAAGAACACTGCCTCTCCACAATTACTCCAACGTCCACAATACACCTTCACTTCTCAGCACAGGACCTTACGGATGATGATAGACATTAGCTTCTTTTGAATGATCACACATACTTTTGTAACTTAGGGCCCTTTGAAAGTATGCAACTAACATATCTATACACTTCTTACTCTCCTTTTCTGGTGTTTCTTTATCTGCCATATCCCTTAATATATACTTTCTCTAAAGACTTGACCTTAGTGTTCTGAATTGAACTCTCATTTCTCTTGTTGCCATCAAGTCAGACTGAGTCAGCAGCTCTTCCATTGTGTTTCCAAGGCTGTAAATATCAAGGGAGGAGATTGTCTATCATCCTTTCAAGAAGCAACTGGTGGATTCTAACAACCAAGATGCATAGGCTTTGAGCTAACAGGCAACTCTTGGGAATTGCCACCAGAGCTCCCTGTGTCTTGAACTATGGCTTTCAAAATAAGTACTGGAAAAAAGAAATATGCATTTATGTAAGTCCTTGCCTCTATTCATGAGAGTATAGTCCTTTTTTTTTTTTTTTTGGTTTGGATCTTTTTGCTGACAGTGCATTTTACTTACTGAATTGTTTATCATTTATTTATCTATTTTCCACCTCTAGAATGTAAATTCCTTGAAGGCACAGATGTCTGCCTCTTTTATTCTGAATCCCATATCTGAGAAGAATGAATTAAATATAAAGTAGTATAGACTGGATGAACGAATAAACCAAGAGATGCATTCTTGTCGATTTTCATTTGACTACCTTGTGGTGGCGCTGCCTGTCATCCTATCTCCCTGGTTCCTGGGCCTTTCTTACTCCTAACCACAGTAAAAAGTTTACGTTGCTAATTATCTGAATCATTGTTATTCGCTGCTTTAAGTGTCACTCTTGATAGCCCAAGTATTGACACTTTTCTAGTTCTTGCTGATTTCCAGCTCTCTTCTGATCTACCTCATTGTCAGTCACAATATAGTTTATCACATACAATATTCAGCTTAGGCTGTCTCCTAGCACTTCATATTTTTGGAAGCCTATTCACAATGAATAAGGATACAAACCATTTGCTCCAGTACATCTGACCCTACTAGGATCACTTGACACTAATAATTTAGATGCACCATATACTAGGCAATTACTCAACAAACTAAACCCCCATCATTACTTGGTAAAAACTATACCAAGAGTGATTATTAGGTGCTGTCAAGATGACTAGCAGTCATAGGGACCCTATGAGCAACAGATATAAATCTTACCTAATCCTACCTATTCTTAAAATTTCCTCTCTAGTAAGCCCATTGGTGTAGTTCTGTGTTAATTAATATCCTTCAGGGTTCTCTGCCCTTTCACTTCTCTGCCCTTTCACTGATCTTCTATCTTTCTCAACACGACGTCTCTGTCATAGCACTGGCCCTTCTTGACAACAGGTCTAAGGCATATGAAATGAAGTTTCACCACCCTTGCCTCTAAGGAACATTCTTGTTGAACTTCCTTCAAGAATGTTTGTTGGGGTTTGTTGTTGTTGTTGTTATTTCTCCATGATTCAAAAGCATCAGAGCTTCGTTCTTCCTTACTCATAGTTCAACTTTCAGATACATAGGAAGCAATTGGCTTGGATCAGGCATACCTTAGTTTTTAAACTGACATCCTTGCTCATTAGTTCTTTTAAGAAGACTTAGAAATTAGATTTATGCAACATGTCTTTTGATTTCTTCACCACTGTTACCTTAGGTGTTGATTATGGATCCAAGTAAGATAAGTCATTGACAACTTCAATATTTTCTCCATCAATCATAATGTTGTGTATTAGCCCAGTTGTGAGGACTTTTTTATTTATAGATATAATGTAGCAGATGATAATCATTATCTAGCTCTCATTTCACCTTCATGTCCACTTTCATCAATGTAAGTTAGATTCAAGTTGAGTGGACCTCCAACTGCAGTTTTTTACTTATTTCCTTTTTAAAACCATTGTTCGACTACAATCAGTCTTATTATTTTTTAAAATTTTTATTATTACTTTTTAAAAACACTCAAAATCCTTTTACTTTATTTAATAAAATACAAAGACTTTATCTGTCTCAAATTATAATATTTAACATTATTGATACTATTTTCAAGCTTTGTTTGCCTGTTTTATGTATAATTATCACATTTAATACTCGAAACAATTTTGTGATGTCAGTAAGAGGAGCACAAGAAGATTAAATTAGTTGTTCAGTGTGGTGCATTTAATAAGTGATAGAAGTGAGATTAGAACCTAGGCAGTTAATTAGTCTGCGAGCTTCTACCCTGAATGTGCTCTGGTGGCTCTGGTAGTCTGTAGGGATCTGTGCTGTCAATCCAAAGGTCAAATGTCTCTGGTGGTTTGAATCTACCATGGTAACTCCACAGAAAAATAATAGGTAATCTCTTCCCATACAATTTACTGCCTCTGAGATTTAATTGAGATTTACCTATGAGTTAGTTCTAATATGATGACAATGAGTAAGTGAGTGCCCTGAATGAATAAACTGGCCAGTGGTACTACCATCATTTGCCTCTCATCACATTGCCCAGACACGACACTACAGACTGCAGTGCCACTTTCAGCTTCTGAAATATGTACAACTCAATGTTCTTCCTCAACAGGGTGTCCGTAGACCACTCCTTCTGAAGTTAAATCCTCTTTCCCCCTTATATTGTTGTTTTTAGATGTTGCTGAGTGATAGTGTCCCCACGCACAGCAGAATAAAGCCTTTCTTAGTCCTGCGTCCTCACAACCCTTGCTGGATTTGAGTCCATAATCATAGCCTTTGTGTTGAGCCATCTCATGGAGAATCTTCCCCTTTTTTTGCAAATTCTCTAGTAAGAGCTGTGTCCTCTCCGGAGAATGGTTTTACACAGTATCCAATTTTCCCCTTTATAACATCAATAGAAATACATGAATGCATTTGTCTCTTTACATTTACATTATCTTTCCTGCCATTATCATGTAATTTTATTCAAAATAGCCTATTCTCAGCACATTTCTCTCTTAATAAACATTTGTTGAATCTTTCATTCACGAATTTAGTGTTACTCCGTCTTAACTAAGGAGGCCCTGCATGGTGCAGACGGAACTGAAAGGTTGGAGAATCGAGTTCACCTAGAAGTGACTTGGAAGATAGGCAGTTGGTTCTGAAAAATAAACCATTAAAAATCTGTTTGTGCACAATTCTACTATAATACATGTGAGGTCACCATGAGTTGGCATCTACTTGACAGCAACTGCTAACTTCACTACAAACCCAGAGGTAGCACTAATCTTAAATGTGATCAAATTACCAACAAAATAAGCAACTTTCCTAAGATTAAAACGCTTGTGACTGGGGAAAGCGGCACTAGAAGTCTTACCTTTCGAGACCTGAGCACGACTTCCCAAGTAGCTCTGGAGTTGAGGACCCTATACAAGAAGGTTACTGACACAGTTGGCGCATAGTTTTAATAATCTGTCTATAATTATCTGCAAATCTGTAAACCTTGAAGTGAAAAATAAATCCTTCCTACTCAGGTTCCTTTTCAGAGTTAGACTGAATGACCGATAGAGCCTCATCTCAGGGTTGCACTGAACAAATCACTGCGCAAGGAGGCACCTAATTGCTGAACCTGATTGCAACCGCTAATCACAGTCATAGGGAAAAAAGTGTTGGGAATTAATTAGGCAAGGACCTTCCGAACAGCAGCAGGAAGCCTCCAAGTGACCTTTATTTACAGTCAGTTAAACAGAAGTGTGACTAAAAATGCCAGGGAGCAAATCAGATTATTAATATTGATTGCTTAAAGAAGATGAATAATTTAGAAGCCAAGTCAGAATAAATATCCAGTGACAGAGATTAAAGAGCACAGCGTAGCGCATTTCTAACGTCCATCCGTCATGCAGCAGTGTCCCCTGCTCGGAAATTGAGAATTTTCACCCTCACAAAATACAATTAGTTTCATGACCCAGCACGATTGCTACTTGGATCTCTTCTCGTTCAGCCCAGCGCTGGGGGAAATCCAAGGTGTTGAACTAAAGCTTTTGTCAACACTTTGCATGGTAAACTAATTACAAGTTCATGGAAGGTTTATTTTCCGATTTTTATCAATAAAACATCCACCGAAAGAAGTTGGATTGCATTTTCTGTGCTTGCTGAGCAAGGCTGCAGGGTTTGTTTTTAATGACAATATCTTTGTTGGTACAGATGCCACAGAAGTTTTCAACAGCCGAGGCAGGGGTTTCAGATTATAAGTAAAGATTTTTGGAGGTTGTCTCAAACTTTCAATAAAAGCTGTCCCGTGTTTACTGGAATCTGTTTCTAACACACTTCGACAACACCACACCAATGTCCTAACTGCATATGATAATAAGGCACACTTTTTTCCCTGCAGTTACAGAAAATTAATTTATAGCACAATCTTGAGCATACATTTTTAATTACATGATGTTACTTAAGCACTGATTTTTTAAAAACTTCATTCAAAAATTTAAGTTATATTTGAAGTTATTTCCTCTTCTACCTGGAAATACAAATTGAACTACTTGGTGGGAGCTTATGGCTGTAATTATGTGTTAGGGCAGTAGATATTAATAGTTTCACTGAAGTGGAAATATTTGAGAACTACTGAAGAGGCATAGATTATAGGAAGATTTACTTGGGTTAGGATTCAGGGAAATTAAGTTTTGTTGCTATCAGATTAATGTAGCAAATTAACTAGCCGTGTTCAAGGCAGGCACAAGTTCTATATGACAGTAAACATAATTTGTAAACCAATCAATAAAGCAAGTCAAATCACTCATTTTCTATATCCAGTATAGGCATTAGTATTCATTTATGCCTATACTAATTTATGTCATTCATATTATGTATTGAGTATAGACATTAGCATTATCTCATACTCATACAAGGAAAGGAGAAAAACTGAGGAGAAATGTTTTGCATTTCTATAGTGTGAACAGAGCTGATTTAAAAGGGAGAAGCTCTTTGACAATAATTGTTTGAAATACATCGCTTAAGTATCCTGGCCCTAAGAGATCCAATGTACTTCTGGATAAAAGTTTTGCCAGGTCTTTCATTTCCCTAATGAGCTCAGGAGGTGGTGTTTTGAGTGTGTTGTGCTGCTAATCAAAAGGCAGACTGTCTCTCTCTGGCAGTTGAACTCCACCAGGAGCTCCTCAGAGGAGGAGCATTCTCCTCTCATCAAGATTTGCAGCCTCCGAGAGCCAATAGAACATTTCCATGAATCAGAATCATTAAGCCTATCTGGCATGATCCCAATGCAAGTTACAGTGAGAGCTGAAAGATTTCTCACTTAAGCATTGACAAACCTGTCTCCTTTGTTATCTAGTGAACACTGTGACACTGATGTGCCAAATGTGATAATGGTTACTCATGGTGGACAGTATTTGATGGAGCTCCCCAATTAAAACAAGCTTGGAAGCAGGAGTGGCATCCACTTCTGAAATAGCTTGCCTCCAGAAAACCTATGAACCTGGAGAAATGATGAAAATTATACAAATATTTCGGTCTTTCATTCATAGGGTCACTATGAGTCATCTACCACTCAGCGGCACTTAACAACAGCAATGGACATTAGTAAATGCCATTCATCTAATTGGTTTGACTACCTCTACTGAGGCACCAGAGTAAGACTGATCACATTTTAAAGCAACGAGGTCATTGATTATCTCCAATACAAGGAGTAACTGTTGCTTTTGATCAGATCACATAGTTACATCTATTTTATTTTCCCAGATCTATTACATGGAAAGATAGCATTATTAATCCCATATGAATTTGGTCTAAAAGCAAATAATACCAAAAAGATGTTTATGTGTATTTTGGTGACTATAAAAAGGCTTTTGATTGTGTGGATCATAGCAAATTACGGTTAACTTTGAGGAGAATAGGAATCCCAGAATACTTACTTGTGCTCATATGAAACCCGAACATAGACCAAGAAGCGGCTGTCTGGACAGAGCAGGGAATGTTGCATGGTTTAAAATCAGGAAAGGAGTATTTCAGGCTTGTATCCTTTCTTCATACCTATTCAATCAGTTGGGACTTTTTCTATGCCCCATAACTTTGAAAACAATAGAATTATAATTTAGAAGCTATATTTTATTTCTTCTAGCACCTGTTCTTGGGTGTTTTAATCAGTTGTTGTTGTTGTTGTTGTTGTTGTTGCTTAAAAGCATTCAAAACTTACATTCAGAGTAAATGGCAACAGCAAAATGGAAGGAGCTTTAATTAAGTGCCAGCATAAAGCCATAATCACATCTAATGTTAAGCAGTTTTTAGTGAGGTATGCCAAATTATTCAAGTAGCTGGCAGGTAGATTGCCACTGGTCACTAGACTGTGAAAGGATTTTATGGATTCTTGTTTGTGTCTAAAAAAATCATTAATGACACTACTGGTTAAAACAATCAGCTGCTAATTAAAAGATGCTGGTTCAAACACACCAGCCGCTCCACGGGGAAAGCTAAGCCTGTTTCCATGAAATTAAGTAAGTCTCGAATCAAATTTGGGATGGAAACTGGAATTTAGTCCTCTGTAGATAATACCATCAACCAATGTGTGTGGTTCAAACCCAGTAACTGCTCTGTGGGCCAAAGTTATGGCAGTCTGCTCCCACAAAGACTACAGCTTTCAAAGTCCTAAGAACAGTAACTCCTCTGTCTCATAAGGTCTCGTTGGTCAGAATTGATGTTCCAGAAGTGGATTTGCTTTGATGGATTTTATTTGCACCTAAGAACAAGCAAAACTTCTGTAGTAGCCATTCTTCCTCAAAGTAATTTCATTTCCATTTTTGTAAAACCAGATCGTGGTAGAAAGATGGGTTCTCATTCAAATTCTTGAAGCCTACCTAAGATAAATCTGAAATGTAACCAGGAAGCTGAGCTCATGAAATCTGATGGGTTTTCTCCCCTATCTCTAGCCAACAAAAGGGATCAAGGTCTTTAACAAAGCAATATTTTGAAAACGTTCATCTTTTAGTACACAAAAGCTAACATTAAAAACGTCGCTGTGGCATTCTTCGATTTCATCCTTTTGCTGTTTGCGTGTGTATTTTACACTATACTAAGTCCATTTGCAATGTGGGAAGCTTGGCTTTTCTTACAAATATGCCTTTATTTCTTCTCATCATGGGAAACAAATCATATAATTGCAATAATTTCTGCTATCAGACTGAAAAAAAAGCGCTGTCTCTAGAATTTGTCAAAGTGATGTTTTTATTTTAGTCCTTCATTTATACACACGTTGAAACATGATCCACCCTGGCTGCAGCCTATAATTGAATAGAGTGTACTCGACTGCCCAGAGTATAAACCATGTTTGAGTGCCTTGAGAACAGAATCGACACATGAAGGATAAATTTACTCCTTGCTCTTATGAGCAAGTTTATGTTAATGTCCATAAACTTAAAAAAGAAAAAAACAAAAGTTGAGATGATGCAATAAAGAATAGTATGTTCATAAGTAGAGAAATGTAGCTAGACACTACACTGCCTGCTGCAAAAAGATGAAAACTTTTCAGTACTGGAGGATTTGTGGTAGGGAGGGCGTTCATTTAATTAATATCATCATAATTTGCTTAGCTTTCTATAGAAGATCATCAGATTGAAATAGCAATATGTTTCTTTGTCTTTTTTATCCCTCTGAAGTCTCAGTATAATTTAGGACTGAGGAAGAGTGATTCATTTACACTTTGCATGCAAGTCACAGCTCCTTTATTGGGTTCCAAAGGATCTCTGGTCTCTCAGCTCCAGTACACAGCTGCCACTGCATATGTTGCTGCTGCAAATGAAAACTTGCTGAAATAATCATTCCCTGTGTTTTTAAGAGTCTGTGTTTAGAGCACTACTTGACACATCTCATTTCTTTGGGGAGCATGAATTTGTATTGCAAAACAGCAGAGTCAATAAAATCTAACGGATTTTTTTTCTGTTCAATATTAAATACTATAAAAAATCATGAGACTCGCTAATAGTGAAATATCTTTTTGAGCCTGAGGGACTGTGTGTACTATACCTTCTAGAATTAAAAATACAATTATAAATTAAGACTACTCATTGCTAAGCACTATCATGTCTATTCTGACTCACAGAGACCCTGTGGACAACAGAATGAAACATTAGCCAGTCTTGAGCTCGTGTCACAGTCATTGCTGCCTGAGTCCATTGTTGCAGTCATTAGTTTAATTCATCTCTTTAAGGGTCTTTTCTGGTTTTGACAACCCTCTGCTTTACCAAGCATGATGTTCTTCCCTGTGAACAACCCTTTCCATTAACATGTCCCAAGAACTTGAGACAAAGTCTTACCATCCTTTCTTCTAAGATGTATTTTTTGGACATATTTCTCTCAAGATCGATCTAGTCATTCTTCTCGCAGTTCATGATGTATTCAATATTCATGACCACCTCCATCATTCAAATTCATGAAATCTTCTGCACTCTCTTATTTATTGTCTGCCTTTTTCAGTATAAGAGAGTATTAAAAATATAATCAATTTGTTTAAGTCTACCTTAGTCCCCCAAATGGCATCTTTGCTTTGGAAAACACTTTAAAATGTTCCTTTATAGCAGAATTGTACAACATTTGACTTCTTGATTACTTCTTCCATGGGTATTATTTAATCCAAGTAAAATGGAACAATTGACAATTTTCAGAATTGGTGCTGGGGAAGAGTCTTGATGATACATACCATGGGCTGCCAAGAGAACAAACATGTCTGTCTTTGAGGGGGTAAAACCAAGTCTCTCCTTGGAGGCTAGGCTTTTGAAACTCCACCTCACTTACTTTGGGCATGTGGCCAGGAGAGATTGGTCCTTAGAGAAGGACATCATGCTCGGAAGGGTGAACGGACAGTACAGGAGAGAGAGAGACCCCAGATAAAATGGATTGATATGGTTACTGGGGTAAGGGGTGGTGGTGTGTCAGAATTAGTGAGACTGGCTCAGGACAGAGAAGGGTTCAGAGCTGCTGTACATAGAGTTGTTATACTCACTGACACATAATAACATACTATGACAAGTTTGCAAGCAAGAGTGGCATCCATTTCTTAAATAACATGCCTCCAGAAACTCTATGAACTTTGATAAATGTCAATAGTTGTAGAGGGGCTCCAGGCCTTTCTTCATAGGGTTGCTTTGAGTCATGCTTGACTCGAAGGCAATCAACAACAACAATTACTATTTCAGTAGGTAGAATAGGATCAAGAACCAGTTATACTGAAGGAAGAGGTTCAGGAAACACTGAAGACATTGTCAAAAATAAGACAACAGGAATTGATAAAGTATCAGTTGAGATGTTTCAACAAAGAAATTCAGCACTGAAAATGCTCACTTCTCTAGGTTAAGAGATTTTGATGACAGCTACTTTGTCAACTGAATGAGAGTTCTTTATATCTATTCTAGAATACTTATTTCTACCAATAAGGAACCTGTGTATTAATCAAGGAGCAGTCATTTTAACCAAGAAGCAGCCAATATTACTTAGTTCTATGTAAGAATTATATAGTTCCATTATACTTGTTCAGTCTGCATGCTGAGAAAATAATCTAAGAAGCTGGCTCATATGATTAAGAATATGTCATCAGGATTAGAAGAACTTGCATCAACAACCTGCAATCTCTGGATGACACAGACTTACTGGCAGAAAAATAAGACTGGAAGCTCTTATTGATGGAAATGAAAGACTATAGTCTTCAATATGAAATGCAGCTCAACCTCAAGAAAACAGAAATCTTCACAACTGGACCTATAAATAAGATCATGATAAATGGAAAAAAGATTGAAATTGTCAAGTGTTTTCATTTTACTTTTATCTATGATTAATGCCTATGGAAGCAGCACTCAAGAAATCAAATGGTAGCAAATACGTTGTCACAGAACTCTTTCAAAGCTGAAGAACAAAGAACTCAGTTTAAAAGGTAATCTGTGCATTGTATGAACCAAGCATGGTATTTTCAATTGTTTCATATGGATGTGAAAGTTAGACAATGCCTAAGGAAGGCCCAAGAATTGGTATCTTTGCATTATAGTTTTAGGAAGAGCATTGAATATACCACAGTTGGCCAAAAAAAAAAAAAATAGATAGAACTCTTTTGGAGGAAATGCAACCAAAGTGATCTGTAGAAACAAGGATGATAAGATCTGTTTTACATATGTTGGGCATTTTTCAGGAAGGGCCAATTCTTGGAAAGTGAAAACCTTGCATGCAAATATAAAGGGTTATCATGAGAGAAGAAAATTCTTAACAAGTTGCAGACACAATGATCGCAGTATGGTCTTGGGCAGATATTGTGGTAATGAATCAGGATTGGGCAAAGTTTCACACTATGAGGCGTAGGGTCATTATGAGTCAGAGTAGACTCGAAGGTACCTATGGACAAAAAAATTATATGAAATATGAAGGAAGGCTTCATTTTCATGACTTTTAAGTATATTATGTAAACACATGTACAAAATTGTTGTTGGGTACCATGGAGTTAAGTACAAGTCTTAGCAACTCTGTGAAAAACAGTCATGAACCCTACCCTATCCTGTGACATTCTCATCATCTCTGACACACTTGATTTAGCTGATTGCTGCAGTCACTGTGACACTTCATCTCATTGTACACAATTGTTTGTTTTTATTATGTGCCATCGAGTTGCCTGCGACTCATAGTGACCCTATGTACAACATCCCTAAACCCTGCCCTATCCTGGGCTAATCTCACTGTTTCTGACACACCCATCCTGCTTAGCCCAGTCGCTGAATCAATCCATCTCGTTGAGGGTCTTCCTCTCCTGCACTGTCCCTCCACCCTCCCAAGCATTACATCCTTCTCCAAGGACTGGTCCCTCCTTGCATCCACAGCAAGCCGTTCAGGTCCTCCTCAGTTTCAGCAAGCAGGGTTGTGTCATCTTCATAACGCAGATTGTTGAGTCTTCCTCCAATCCTGATGCCATGTTTCTCCTCATAGAGCCCACCCTCCCAGATAATCTATTCTGAATAAAGGTTGAAAATATATGGAGATAGGATACATCCCTAGTGTACACCTTTCCAATTTTGAAACTTGCAGTGTGTCCTTGCTCTGTTCTGATGACTGCCTCCTGATTCAATTATAGGTTTCACATTAGCATTATCAAGTGTTCTGGTATTCCCGTTCTTCTCAGAGTCAGCCACAGTTTATTGTGATCCACACAGTCAAATGTCTTTGCATCATCAAAGAAACTTAGATAGACATTCCTCTGGTACTCCCTACTTTCAACCAAGATCCATCTAACATTAGCTACGATATCCCTAGTACCATGACCCAATCTGCGATGTTCCAGTCATTTTTTATAATCTTCTTGCTTGCATGTTATACTGTTTGATAATTCCCATACTCTGTGGGATCACCTTTCATTGAAAAGGGAACAAATATAGATCTCTTCCAGTCAGTTGGCCAGTGATGTACAAAATTAGCAGCATTATTTTAACCGTTACTGGTTTCACTGTCTTCCCCCTCCTCTTCTACATTCTTATAGGAGCACAGGTAATGCTGTGGTTAAAGCACTTGACTGCTAACAAAAAATGTCAGCAATTTAAACACATGAACCACTTTATGGGAGAAAGATATACTGTTCTAAAATAATATAAAATAAAGCCTTGGAAACAATATGAGGCAATTCTTCTCTGTCTTACAAGGTGATATGAGTTAGAATGGACTCAAAAGCATTGGGATAATTTTGGCATAGTCTTGATGCGAACTACATTAAACATTAAATAAGAAAACCAATTAGGAAAACATGTTTTTACTGTTTCTTTATCATATAGAAACCATTCCAGTAACATTAATTCATGGGATATATGAGATAACTTCACATACATATGTTGTTGTTGACAATGCCATCAAGGTTATCATTCAGATGACCCTGTGAAAACAAATTTGAATGTTACCCTTTCCTCCACCTTGCTCAAACCCATTGTGTCAATACATCCCCATGAAGGTCATCTTCTCTTTCACTGATACTTTTCTTTTCCTAGCATGATGTCTTTTCCAAGAACTGGTGCACTTCTGACAACATACTCAAAGCATGTGAGAGGAAATTTCATCCTGCTTACCTCTAGGAAGCACTCTGGCTGCAATTCTTCCAGAGTTGTTAGTTCTTTCGGCAGTCCGGGGGATAGTCAGTAATTTTTGTTAACACTACATTTCAAAATAATTGATTTTTCTGGAGTTTTCCTTATTCATTGTCCAATTTTCAGATGCATATCAAGCAATTGAAAAAAATACCATGGATTGGTTCTGGCACATGTGTCATTAACCTGACAGCCTTGCTCTTGAACACCTTCAAAATGTCATTGATAGCAAAATTTTCCAATATAACATATCTTTCAATTTCTTGACTGCTAGTACCATGGATATTGATTGTGGATTCAAGTTTGTGCAACCATGTGCAAGTGTTTGAGATTTGCCACACCCTCAATCATGGCAACATGCAAGAAAAAGTTAGTGAATAAGATCATATAGGATTAAATTTACACAGAAGTATATAAGAAGGTTGTTGTTAGGTGCTTTGAGTCAACTATGACTCATTGCAATCCTATGAACAACATTTCTGAACCTTGTTTTATCTTGTACCATATTGTTGTTGTTCTTGTGTGTCATCGAGTTGCCTACGACCCAAAGCGACATGATGTACAGCAACTCTGAAGCCTGCTTTGTCCTGAGCCAGTCTCACTAATTCTGACAGATCAACCATTATTGTTCCAGTTACTGTATCAATCCACCTCATGCTGGGTTTTCCTCTCCTGTGCTGTCCCTCTACTCTTCTGAGAATGATGTCCTTCTTCAAGGATCAGTCTTTCCTGGTCATGTGAACAAAGTATGTGAGATACTTTTAAAAAACTTAGCCTCTAAAAAAAAGAAAACCTAAAAAAAAAAAGTAGCCACTAAGGAGATACTTGGTTTCACCTCTCTAAGACCTGTTTGTTTTCATGGCAGTCCAAGGTATGTTCAAGACTTCTCCAACATCACAGTTCAAAGGCATCAATTCTTCTTCTGTCATCCTTAGTCTTTGTTCAGCTCTTTGATACATAGCAATTAATTGCAAAGACCATGGACTAAATTAGGTGTACCTTAGTCTCTAGACTGGCATCGTTGCTTCTCAGTACCCTGGAGACGTCCCTGACAGCAGATTTTCCCAACGTAGTTTGTCATTTGATTTCCTAACTCCTGATGTTAAGAGTGTTAATTCTGTAGAGCCAAACAAGCTGAAATTGTTAACAACCCGTCTCTTCACCATCTATCCTGGTGCTGCCAATTGGCCAGCGGTAAGAATCTTGTCCGTCCGTCCACACAAGATATAACCAAGATGCATTAATAATAATGGCTGACTGGAATGTGAAAGCTGGGAACCAGGAAGAAGGATCAGTAGTTGCAAAATATGGACTCGGTGACAGAAATGAGGCTGGGGATAGAATAATAGAATTATGTACAATCAATGATTTATTAATTGAAAATACCTCTTCTGAGAAACCTGAAGGAAGACTATATACATGAATTTCACCTGACAGTATGCACAGGAATCAGATATATGTGGAAGGAATTATTGGAGAAGTTCAATATGAGGCAGTGAAAACTAGGCCAGGTGCTGATTGTGGAACAGACCATCAACTACTCATATGCAAGTTCAAATTAAAGCTAAAGAAAGTTAAATAATATTCACAGAAATCAAAATTGGATCTTGAGTCTATCCCTGATGAATTTAAAAACCAATTCAGGAACAGATTTGAGGCCTCGAACACTAATGAACGAAGACCAGGTCAGCTGTGAGAAGATAACAAACAAGACTATCGTTCATGAAGGATGCAAAAGATCATTACAAAGAAAGGGGAAGAAGAAAAGACCAAAATGAATATCAGTAGAGACTTTAAATATTGCAGTAAGAGCACTGAGAAGCCAAAGCAAAAGGAAGAAATCAAGAACTTAGAGCGCTGAATATAAGATTTCAAAGGGCAGCTCAGGAAGACAAGGTAAAATATTATAATGAAATGTTCAAGGAGCTGGAGTTGAAAAATCAAAAGGGATGATCTCACTCGACATTTCTTAAGCTTAAGGAACTAAAAAAACAAATTCAAGCCACAATTTGCAATGCTTAAGGATGCTACGGCAGAATATTAAATGATGCAGAAAGCATTAAAATAAGATGGAAGAAAAGGGAAGCCACAGACTGGGAAAAAATATTTGGTAATGACATGTCAGTTAAGGTACTTATATCTAGAATTTATAAAATACTCGAGCACCACAACAAAACAAAGGTAAACAACCCAATTGAAAAATGGGCACAGGATATGAACAGACACTTCACCAAAGAAGGCATTCAGATAGCTAACAAGCACGAGGAAATGTTAAAAATCCCTAGCTCTAAGAGAGATGCAAATCAGAACAACTATGAGATATCATCCCACCCCAGATAGAATAGCAAAATTTAACAGAACAGCAAACAACAAATGCTGGCAAGGTTGTGAAAAACCTGAAACACTTATTCACTGTTGGTGGGAGTGTAAAATGGTGCAACCACCATGAAAGACAGTATGGCACTTTCTCAAAAAGATGCAATGCAAATAGAATACCATTTGACCCGGCAATTGCACTATTGGGAATGTGCCCCAAAGAAACCATAATTGCCATCCAAGCAGATTTATTCACACTCATATTTTTTTGTGGCTTTTGTCATAATAGCAAAGAGTTGGAAAAAACCAAAGTACCCATTAACAAACAAATGGATAGAGAAGCTGTGGTATATTCACACAATGGAATACTATGTTGCTTATAAAATAAGGAATTAATGAAATATTATACAAAATGGGTGAGCCTGGACAACATTATGTTGAGTGAAATATCTCAGTCACAAAGGGACAAATACTGCATAGTACCACTCTTGTAAAAAGGAACTGATATCAGGGTTGGAGGGAGACTGAGAAAGATGAGATAAATTATGTATACTGCATTGAAACAGATGAGAGAGACAACTGTTTAAAAGAGATATATAATTAGGTATTATTGTCATGACAGGAGTCCAGAATGAAGGCTGCATAGTGGGCTAGACTTGGGGGGAGGGATTGTATAACAATGAAAGAATTTTTCTTTTACTTTTCAAAGAGAAGAGAAAACTGGGGGAAAGGGAGAAAAGTACAACAATTAATGAATGGAAATCCAAAATCTCTGTAAACTTTCATTACAATTAATAATAAAAAGGGCGGAAATGATAAAAAAAAAAGATGGAAGGAGTATACAGAGTCATTGTACCAAAAAGAATTGGCTAACACAGAATAATTTTAAGAAACAACATATGATAAAGATGCAATGGTGATGAAGCATGACATTCAGGCTGCTATGAAGGACCTGGCAAAAAATAGAGCCCCAAGAATTGATAGAATATCCGTTGACATATTTTAACAAACAGATGCTACTCTGGATGTACTTACCAGGTTGTGCCAAGAAATCTGGAGGACAACTACCTGGCCAATTGACAGAAAGAGATTCATATTTAATTCTATTAAAAATATGATTTGACAGAATGTGGACATTATCATACAATATCACTCATAACACACACAAGCAAAATCCTTCTGAATATTATCTAGAAATGACTGAAACAGTACATTGACAGAGAACTACTAGAAATAACAGCTGAATTTTGAAGAGGCTGAGGCACTAGAGACATTATCACCAATGTCAGATGGCAGAAAGCCAAGAGTACCAGAGGGATGTCTATCTGTGTTTCATTTGTTATGAAAATGCATTTGACTGTGTGGATCACAAGAAATTTGGCCAACCTTGAGGAAAATGGGAATCACAGAACATTTGATTGTGCTTATGTGAAACATATACTTGGACCAGGAAGGTGTCCTCAAAACAGAACAAGGAAGCACTACATGGTTCTAAACCAGGAAAGTTGTGTGTCAGGGATAAATCCTGTCTCCATACCTTTTCAATCTATATGCAGAACAGATCATTTGATAAGCTGAGCTTTATTAAGAGGAATGTAGCATCAAGATTGGAGGAAGACTCATCAACAACTTATGCAGATGACAAAACCTTGGTTGCTAAAACTGAGCAGGACCTGAAATTCTTGCTCAGAAGGTCGAGGACTGTAGTCTTCAATATGGATTGAAGCTCAACATCAAGAAGACAAAAGATTCTCACCACTGGGCCAATTGGCAGTCCCATGACAGAGAAGAGATTGAAGTAGTTAACAATTACAGTTTGTTTGGCTCCACAATATACACTCTTGGCACCAGCAATCAGGAGATCAAAAGAAGCATTATTGCATTAGGAAAATCTGCTGTCAAGGACCTCTCCAGAGTACTGAAATACAACAATGCCAATTTAGAGACTAAGGTGTGCCCAGTCAAGGCCATGGTCTTTGCAGTTATTTGCAATTGATCAGAGAGCCAGACAAATAATGAATAAGGATGAGAGAGGAAGAATCAATGCCTTCAAGTTGTGGTGCTGGAGAAGAGTCTTGAACATACCATGGACCACCAAGGAAACAAATAGGTCTGCCTTGGAGAGGCTGAAATCTAATTTCTTCTTGAAGGCTCAGATCCTGCGCCACAGATATTTTAAAAGTATATTTCCCTGTGCTTGCACTTCTGCTTCTTCATACCAATAAATCAATAAAAATCAACTCCCTGTTCCCCAGGTTGTATTTTCTAAAACAAATGTAAAGAAATGATAATTTGAAAAAGACAGGATCTTCACAAATTTTTAAACTAGATTTCTGTGAGAGAATGTTATCTCTGAAAATGGAAAGCTTTTGCTATCAGCATCCTTGAGATATGAAATTAAAAATTTAAATTAGTGGAAGATAGTTGGGCATAGTTGGGTGACAGCCTGAAGAGCAAATTGTCATAATAGGGTTTCCAATTTTTTTCAAAACAATTCTTAATAAGAATACCACAAGAATTTTCTCAAAACACAGGTCTTATTTTTATTTTCAGTGTCTTTCTCCCATCTTCCGGAAATGTACATTGTCAAAGATAAACATGAAACATTCCAAACTAAAATTATTTCTAAGTGAAGTTATTCTAAACATTGTAAATTAAACTTCACAGGAGTCTAAATATGTTTTTAACACCAGGGATACAAAGGAAACTAAGCTGCATTTGAATATTTCTTTGTTTTTATAAATAACCATCTATGTTTAAGTTTGAATGTAAAACGTGAAAAATTTAAGTTGGAATGTATTTGAGTAATTACAGAGTATCCTAGCTAAGTCATAATCAATGTGAAAGATGATCTTCCTCTGCTTTTTGTAGCTTTCTTGTACTTGTATGATGTCAGCAGATTCTGAGGCAGTAAAGCTAAGTTCTTCTTCCTTTGACGTTTTCCTTAAGAAAGAAGGAGGCATATTCCACAGGAAGGATATGTTTCTTCTTGCATAGCCCTTAAGGACCCAAGAGCTGATGAAAATATCTCTATTTCAATATTACACCACCTTCAGTTTTTTTAAATAATTTGTTGATTTTGTTGTTTCTTACAAATACTATTAATGTGGTTCATATAAATTTTTTAAACTTCTCATTAAATGAAAACTCACCAACAAGTTAATTCTAGTTCTTAGCAACCCTTGACCTGGTTTTCTAGGCTAAATCTCAACAAAAGGCAACTTTCTCCCTCAGTCACTAGTAGATTTGAACCCATTAGTTCAAATTTGGGATAGAGATTGACATTGTCAAAAATTTCCTTTTACATGGATTCACAATCTACATGCATAGTAGCAGAAGTCAACAAATTAAATTATGTTTTTATTGGACAAACCTGCTACCAAGGAAGTCTTTAAAGTGATAAAAGAAAAGGATATCAGTTTAAGGACCAAGGTGTGCCTGATCCACAACATTTTCCAATGCTTCCTATGCATCAGAACTTTACACAATCAGTAAGGAAGGTTCAAGACTAAGAGCTGCTTTTGAATTGTATTGAATCATTTGAATTGTATTGAATAAGAGTACTGAATATCCTATGGACTCTCAAAAGAATATGCCTTGGAGGAAGTGCAATCAGAGTACTATTTTCTTCTTTTTTATCATCTATTAAATATTTTTTATACTAGTTTATTTACAAAATCAAGATACAAATTCGAACAAATTCTTTCAATTTCCTTTACCCTCCCCAACCATCAAATTGTACAACCCAATGATTAATTCCCCCCCTCCCTGACATCCCTATACCTCTGCTTCCAGCTTCTCCCACCCCTCCTAGATCCTTATATTCATTCTACAATAACGGTTTTATACAATATTTATCCTTATGAGACTGAGTTAGTTCACTCAGCATAATGCTCTACAGTCCCTCCCAAGTTAGGTAGTAATTTACAAACTTATTGCTCCTGTGTGCTGCATAGAATTCCACTGTGTGAAAGTACCATAATTTCTCAATCCATTCGTTTGTGGTTGGACATTTGGGCTGTTGCCATGTTCTAGCGATGGTGAATAATGCTGCTATAACCATTGGTGAATAAATCTCAATTTGTGTCTCAATTCTAATATTCTCAGGGTTTATCCCAAGGAGTGGAATAGATGTGTCATATGGAATTTCTATGTTGAGCTTTTTGAAGAAGCACCTAACTGCCTTCCAGAATGGTTGCACATTTTACAATCCCACCAATATATAAAAGTTCCTTTCTCGCCACATCCTCTCCAACATCTTTTACTCGCTGTCCTCTTAAACTTTGTCACTCTTATTGGAGTAAGATGGTACTCACTGTGGTTTTGATTTGTGTCTCTCTTATTGTCAGTGATGTGGAGCATTTCTTCATGTGTCTGTTTGCCATTCGAATATCTTCCTCTGTGAAATTTTTTTCCATGTCTTTTGCCCATTTTGTAATTGAGTTATCAGTCTTTTTCTTGTGGAGGCCCAGGAGTATTCTGTCAATTTTTGTTATAAGACTCTTGTCTGAGATGGAATTATCAAATGTTTATTCCCAGTCTGTAGGTTTTCTTTTCACCTTATTGAAAAAAATTTTGATGTGCACAGAGATTTAATCTTTAGAAGGTCCCATGCATCAATTTTATCCTCTTTAGACCGTGCATTTGTGGTTGTTTTTGGCAGTCTCTTTAACCTTGGATTAATGCTTCTAAGCTTGATCCCAGTTTGTCTCTTAAGAATGTTATGGTTTGGGGCTTTACTCCCACGTTGAGTTGATTTTTGTGTATGGTATGAGATGTGGATCCTGTTTCAGCTTTCTGCAGGTAGAAGTCCAGTTTTGCCAGCACCATTTGTTGAAGAGGTTGCAAGGTTCCAATCTATTGTTTACAGAGTTGCTATCAGTGGCAGTCAACTGAATGGTACCTAACAATAACATAGTGCCCTTCCACTGTCATTAACAATTTAAATGTAAAGAAAGTGATACATGAGCTCACTGGTTTTATTGTATTGATTAAACTTATAATTATCAGATACTCTGCCACTAAATATATGGTCATATTACAAAATATATGGTCATATTTGCCACATTGAAATCCATTGTCTGTCCCTAATTAATGCTATGTTTATTAGGTTTGGGTGTATAAATGAATGTCCCTATAATGTTGCAGAAAGATGAGACCTGAGAAAGAGAAAGAATCACCCAAAAGTCTACATTTTAAACAGATGGAGCTTTATTCACTGACAGAGTGGTGGTGAGACTATTATCCAGGAATGGACTCTCTGCCTGAACTGGTTTGTCCTAGGTTTTATATAGGGAAGTATACAAAGGAACAGTTGTGGGATTTCTTCATTGGTGGTTTCAAAGCAACAGTGGGAGTTTACAGAGTTCTTTCATTGATAGTTCAGAATATCAGGGAGAATCTACAGAAGGGGATGCAGATGTTCATCTAGTTTAAGAAAGCTTGTTTGGGGAAGTTAGAGGGGTTGTTTTACCGAGTTACAGCCCTTCTGGCCCTTTCAATACAGAGCTGTTCCTGCTGAGTCTCTTCAGTTCCTTGGACTCCTCTCCCATTCTCTACTTTGAGACTCCAGGAAATTTTTAAATCTAAGGCTCCTTCTCTGTTGCCTACTCTTGCAGGAGTCAACAGTCTTTTGCATAGAACATGTGAGATGATGTTTTTGTATTAACAATCATACAATGTTTTACTCTAACAACTCGAAGGTAGTCAGGGTGGAGGGTTTGGTGGGGTTGAAACAAACAGGTGGCCTTCATTGTTCCCTGGGTCATATATAGAGAACTCTGTCTGGCTATAGGTACAGATTTCCAGGTGGATAACCTTCACATTCATAGAAGTGAAGGTGCTTTTTTATATAAAAGTAGTGAGGTTGTCATTGTTTGTCATCCTTTAGTGATATAAGTACATAGATTACACAAGTCTCCTCCCTGTCCCTCAGACCAAAGTCCAATTAGGATGAGCCCCATGGCAGACATCCTTATGCTTCGGCAGTGCATAGATAAGCAAGCTTCTGGTTTGTGGGGGAAGCAGGGCTGGTTGATTTCCTCCATGGTAGTTTGCAAGGGCTTAGCAGGCTCAGTCTCAGTTTTCCATGGAGACAAGGCCTTCTGCATTAAGCTATGATGTATCCAGGTGGTAATTTCTTATTCCTTGGCTGCTGTTGGTGTGGTCAGGATGACAGTGTAGGGACCTTTCCACCTGGGCTTGAGGAAGGTCAGGTTCCAGTCCTTAACCTATAGTTGGTCTCCTAGAGAAAATGAGTGCAAAAAGACTGACAGGAGATCAGAAATTACCCATGTGAAGATTTCCTTGGCTACCTTCCCTAAGGTTTCCAGCTGCCTGTGTAGCTCAGTTTCCTCCAACTTCTTAGGGGTCCTTAGCAAATTGCAGAGAATTGGTGGAGGTCATTTGTACTGCTTCTCATAAAAACCTGGTCTGTTATTAGATTCAATTCAGAGAGGCAATTCAAACATCAGGTTGATTCCTCTAAATAGTATTTTTACTACTTTTTGAGCTTTCTCAGTTCTAATAGGATAGGCTTTGACCTAGCCATACCTGTGCAGATCATGACTGACAGGTACTTCACATTTGAGAAGCTCATTGTAGTCTATTTGTATATCTTCAGAGGAGGCCACTCCATATGACTGGGTCCCTAGAAGCACAGCAGGTTCCTATTTGGAATTGTGTTGACTGCAAGCTATACAGTACTGATTCATCTTTTCTGCAAGGATGGGGAAGAGAGGGTTATAAAAGTACCTCCCCAAGAATTTTTCAGTTTTTCTTTGTCTAAAATGTGTGGCCTCTTGCATGGCTAGGACTACTGCAGACCCCAGATGGTGCAGACAATGATTCTTCCATCTGGTGTCTTAGTCCATCCTTTCTCTGTGTCCTTTGCTTTTTTCCTGCTACATCCATTTTTTTTTTCTCCTTCTGAGTACACAAGGCATTAAAAGGTAGATAGAAGAAGCTCATTTGGGAAGGGTAGCTGCCCTCTTTGTTTCTGTATCTGCGTTCACCTCATTAATACCCTGTATCTTATGGGTTTCTGTCTTTTGATGCCTCCACAGAGGATAACAGCCATTCTCCACACAGTCTCCAACAGCTACAGAATTTCACATGGGTATTTTAAGTCCTTTCTTCCTGGTGTCAAGAACTTTTTTTCTCTATATATAACTTCATGTATATGCAGTGTGAAGAAGTTAAATTTGGAGGCCATCTAAATGTCCATCCAGTTTTCTGCACTGTTCTCTAGCATGCAAGTCAGTGCCACCAACTAGGCTAAATTTTGGGTGGATGTTTCCTGAGGAAGAAGTTTCGCATCAGTTACTTCAATTAGAATGCCTGTTTATCCCCATTTGGGTTGACAAAGCTACTTCCATCCACATAAAACTTTTGTGCAAGGTCACTCAAAATCTTATCTGATAGATCTGGTCTACTTGAATACACAGCTTCAACAACCTCCACATAGTCGTGTTCTGGTCCATCTGGGCTAATAGGGAGCAGAGTGGCAAGGTTCAACAAGGACATATCATCAATGGACAGCCATGAGTTTTCACACAGGTGGCTTTGGGTTTTGGTAAGGCATGAATTAGTTATCCCATGTTGCCCCTTTATGTTCATCAGGGTAACTACTGTGTGCAGAAAAAATACCTTTAAGTCTTGACCCGGAGTCAATTTATCTGATTCTTGTACAAGCACAGTGGTGTTCACTAGTGCTCTCAGACAAAGGGGACACTCCTGTGAAACTCTATCTAGCTGTTTGGAAAAGAAAGCACATGATCTGGCCCAGTAACCAAGTTTCTTCATAAGCACACCCACAGTCACCTTACTCCTTTCTGACACATACAGTTCAAAAGATACGGTTGGTCTGAGAGTCCCAAAGCTAGAGTCACTTGTATTTCCTGTTTTAACATTTCAAAGGCTTTTTACTGATTGGCTTCCCATTCAATAGGCTCCTTTTCTCCCCATTTTGTAGCTTCTTGTAGTGATTTGGCCAGTGCTGCAAAATTTGGTGTCCAATACCGCATGCAAGCAAGATTCTGCGGAATATTGTCCAAAGACGACTGGAACAACATCAACAACGTCATCAATAGGGAACTTCCAGAAGTGATGGCTGGGTTTAGAAGAGGCCTTGGTTCTTGAGATATTATAGCTAATGTTAGACAGATCTTGGCTGAAAGCAGAGTACCAGAGGAAATCCTGTCTGTGTTTCATTGACTATGCAAAAACATTTGACTATGTGAATCACAACAAACTTTGGGTAACTCTGAGAAGAATGGGAATCCCAGAATATTTGACTGTGCTTATTTGAAACCAATACTTGGACCAGGAGACAGTCAACAGACCAGAGCAAGGAAACACTGCATTGTCCAAAATCAGGAAAGGTTTATGCCAAGGATGCATCCTATCTCCACACCTTTTCAATCTATATGCGGAATATACCATCCGGGAGGCTGGGCTCTATGAGGAGAAAAGTGTTATCAGAATTGAGGAAAACTCATTAGCAACCTGTGTTAAACAGATGAGACAACCTTGTTAGCCAAAACTGAGAAGGAGCTGAGGTATTAGCTGCAGAAGGTCAAGGACTGAAGCCTTCAATATGGATTGAAGTTCAACATCAAGAAAACAAATATTCTCACCACTGGGCTGATTGGCAGCATCATGATAGATGACGAAGAGATTGAGATTGTTAACAGTTTCAGTTTGCTTGGTAGCAGAAGCCAGGAAATCAAAAAACTTATTGCATTAGGAAAATCTTCTGTCAGTACTCTCCCTAGAGTATTGAAGAATCACGATGTCAGTCTGGAGACTAAGGTGTGCTTATCCAGGCCATAATGTTCATCAGGAAGCTGGACAATTACTAGGGATGATAGAAGGGAATTTATGCCTTTGAGCTCTGGGCCTGGAGAAGAGTATTGAATATACCATGAACTTCTAGGAGAACAAACTAGAGAGAGTAAACCAGGCTGCTCCTTGGAGGCAAGGATTCTGAAGCTCTGTCTGATATACTTTGGAAGTGTTGCAAGGAAGGACCAGTCAGTCCTTGGAGAGGAACGTCATGCTTGGCAGGATGGAGGGACAGCACAAGAGAGAAGATGTGCAAGAGAGAAACGGATTGATTCCATGTCTGGGGTAATGGAGGTGAATGTTCCAGTGATGATGAGCTTGGCTCAGGATAGAGCAGGGTTCAGAGCTGTTGTAAATAGGGTCACTATGAGTTGCAACTAGGAAGGAGGATTGGTCATCCACTTCCGAAATGACAGGCCTTCGAAAACCCTATGTACAATAGAGCACACATAGACTATCACTTGGACTAGCAAACATGGCAATTGAGACTGAGATCTTAGAAATGGAAACACAGAGAAAAAGGAACAGCTCTAAGCAGACACTAGTGATTGGAACGTGGAATGTGAGAAGCATAAATGTGGGAAAATTGGACATTGTTAAGAAAGAAATGGAACGCATAAATATTGACATACTAGGTGTTGGTGAAATGAGATGTCTTGGCATGGGACATTTTGAATCAGATGATCATATGATTTACTATGCTGGGGATGAAAAGGTGGGAAAAACTGGGTTTGGTTTCATAATTTAAAAAGTCATTTCTAGATCTATCCTGAAATATAATGTGGTAAGTTATAGGATAATATCTATACACATACAAGAAAGTCCAGTGAATACCACTATCATTCAAATATATGCACCAACAACTCGAGGCAAAGAGGAGGAAATAGAAGATTTCTACCAACTTTTGCAGTCAGAAATTGATCAAACATGCAACCAAGATGCATTGATAATAATGGGCGACTGGGATGCAAAAGTTGGGAACAGGGAGGAAGGATCAGTAGCTAGAAAACACGGGCTCGGTGAGAGAAATGAGGTTGGAGATAGAACGATAAAGCCTTTAAGCTGTGGTGCAGGAGAAGACTGTTGAATATACCATGGACTGCTAGGAGAACAAACAGGTTTTTCCTGGAGAAGGTGAAGCTGTAATGCTCCTTGGAGTCAAGGATTCTGAAGCTTCGTCTGACATAGTTTGGGCATGTTGCAAGGAGGGACTGGTTCTTGGAGAGGGACATCATGTTTGAGACATCATGTTAGAGTGGAGGGGCGGCAAAGGAGAGGAAGACCTTCCATGAGATGGATCGATTCTGTGACTGGAGTGGTGGGAATGAGTGACTTTGAGATGGCTAAGTTGGCACAGGATAGAAGGGCGTTTAGAGCTCTTGTGCATAGGGTCACTGAATCATAAGCGATTCGATGGCACATAACAACAACAAAAACATGACTTGCAAGTGAGTTAAAGGTACTTACCAACAACATACTGCCGAATCCTACAGCTTCCAGAAATTCTATAATTTTCTTCTTCATCTTTGGTATTAGTATGGCTAAGACAACTCACTTTTTTTCTATCCCTAGTTACCCTTGCCCCTTTTGAAGGGCAAATCCTAGATATTTCACTTGCCACTGGTCCATCTGGACCTTTTTCTGGGATATTTAGCAGGAGAGCATCTGTCCTTTGAGCACATCCTTTCATGATCTCATGGCCTAACAAGAGATCATCTACGTAACAGAGAGGACAGGCCTTTATAGGAACTGGTGGAGGTCCCTACATAGGATCTCTCCAATAAGAGTGAGGGCATTTTTGAACCCTGAGGGAGCCATGCCCAGGTGTGCTGTATCTCGGCTTCCTTGAAGAATGCAGCATAGATTAACCAGCCTGTCTCTTCCATATTAAACACAGGAGGAGTTGGTGGCAGTCTGACTACAAGGAATTGTGAGTTTGGAAGATAGACTGCATTAAGTCAATGAGGGCCTGAGGCTTTTCAGTATATGACAGGGTATAATGCTTCAAATTGAGGAGGTCTGTTGTGGAAAGGCTGATGTACTAGTTTCTGATGGCACTCGATGACTTGGCCCTCTGCATATACCATTCCTGGGCCCTGTGATTTTTCTCAGGGGCATCTATATGGCTTGAAGTGTATGTAAACAGAGCCTTGAGGGGAGAGGAAGAGTGTCCAAGCTGGATTCCTGAGGCTCAGCAGAGAGAAAGGAATTTCTTGCACACCCCCCGCCACCCCCAGCCTTGATGGTGGAGTAAGAAGCATCCAAGCTGGGCTCTCAGAGCTCTAACTGAGCAAAAGGAGTCTCTCACATTCCTACAGATTGGATGGTCGAATCAAGGGATAGTGGCTGTTTTTGCATGGCCACTTCTTTACTGGGCCATATGGTGGAGGCTCGAAGTCTTCAGATTTGGACTGAAGGATTTGAGGGATTGTCAGTAGCAGAGGTCCCTTGGGCTTGGCAGAGTGCTTCCCTGAGTTACTGCCTGCCTTGGCTACCAGAGTCCTTGATGCCTGGCATCTGAGCCAGGGAGGTGGTTGCAGTACTAGCTGGAGCCAGCTATCTATGTAAAGAAACTGATCTGGAAGTCCTGGGTCCCCTGTGACAACGAACTACACCTTCTTTAGTTGGTCTTTGTCCAGACTTCCCTCTGAAAGCCATTCTATGCCAAATCAGGCTGTTCTTTCTCATATAAAGTTTCCAGTTTCCTAGGGGACATTTTTAACCCAGAACCCCCTTCTTAAAATATTTCAACATGGTTCCCGTGGAGTGGGTTTTACTTGTGTGTTTCTCATTTTCCTATCTCAGACAGATGACAGGAAAGTCACAAGTTGGAAAGGAGATCCAAGTTGGAAGAGGGGTGAGGAAGAATTTGCACAGTTAGCTTTATGTTGATGAAGCCAACTTTCACTACCAATGCCAAGTGCCACCCCAAGCCCTGTGAGGTTGCCCTAGACCTGCAGTTTGAGACTGCATACTTGCTTCAGCCTTGTGAGAGGGAATCAGCTCTCTCCCTCTCCTCTTAATATCCATCTCTGTCAATCTCCACTCAAATCATTCACACAATCCCCCCCCCCAATTGTCTGACTTTAGCTACCTCGATTTCCCATTCTCCTCTTTGGTAGGAGGTACTTAGGAGGCACAAGGAGATGATCGGTCTCCTCTTCTGCACTTATGGAGCTGGACTTACATGCTTTGTCATGAAAGGCCTACCATGATCCAGATGTCTCCCAATCCCAATATCCTGATGCTAGTTCCTCCCAGTGTTCCTCTCTTCAGAGACCTGCCAGAAAGGTCTTCCTCCCACTCTGTTTAGGTGTCCACGCAGGGTGGCAAGCCTTACCATCCCTGGCACACTCTCAGGAGATCATATCATCAGTACTCATGGACATCCCTCACGTGGGTTCTCTGAGCACTGATAAAAACCAGTCCCTGTTTCTCTCCTGTAATGGCTTCACTTCACAGTCAATGCACCAAGAAATGCTGCAAGAAGACAAAACCCAAGGGAGAGAAAGAATCACTCACATACCTGTGTTTTAAAGAGGAAGGGCTTTTTTTTGCTCTCAGAGATCAGGCAAGATATTGTCCAGAAATGGCTGTGCTCCTTGAACCACTTTGTCTTGGCTTTTTCATAGGGAAGTAGACAAAGGAACAGTGGTCGGGTTTTCTCACTGGCGATTTCAAAGCATCAGCAAGAGTTTACAGAATTCTTGCATTGGTAATTTAGAACATTGGAGGGAACTTACAGAAGTGGAAATAGATGTTCATCTTTTAATTTAGGTAAGTTAAATAGATTGTCTTACCAAGTTGCCTCTGGCCCTTGAGATACAAAGGCATTTCTGCTGAGTCTCTTCTATTCCCTAGGATCTTCTCTCAATAATTGTTGTTGTTAGGTGCTGTCAAGTCACCCACGACTCATAGCAGCCCTATGTACAATAGCTCTGAAGCCTACCCTATTCTGAGCCAGTTTCACTGACTGTTTTTTTTCACTTGGGTGGCCAAATATGATGCCTCTCTGTTCTTTCAAATCCATTAGCTACTCTAATGGGGATAAGATGGACATCTACTTCTATGAATTTTATAGCCTCTCAAACCACTGACAGATCAGTTATATTGGTTCTGACTTAATGACAATGAGAGAGATAATATGATAGTGTAAATTATATTTCTTGGTCTTTTATTATTATATATGTATCCATATATTCTTAGTTAGCTATAATGTTGCTTTATATAATGTCTTTTTATAATGTCTATTTTATTTTGAAAACTTATAAACACACAACTAAAATGTTTTGGCATCAGCAATGATTCAAGGCACAAGAGTTACTTGGTCACCTTGTGCTACAGCCAGTTCTTGGGTCTAGTAGCAAAGAGGGAAAAGAATATACTGGCAGGATATGCTTGTGCATTCATATGTATCTGTGTTAGCATTTAGTGTTATGGATTATAGCTTTTTCTTTATAACTCCACTTGTTTCAAAAAAGCTTAAGGAAAAAATATAGACATTCAGAAAAGACTAAATTAGGTTTGTGCAACAAATCAAAAGTGTCCCGCTTATTTCCTTTTACCCTCACTCTCTCTCTTGAGTCTTAGGAGTAGTTTCTGTCAAGTCAAATATTGATTGCAATGATCAACTCATTTACTGGCAAAGCAAATGTCTTTTACTACAATAAGGAAAAGAGAATTTGCTCTGAGTTGGTACACATCACAATTATGGGAGTGTCATTTGGATGTGCGATAACACTGTAGACATTAAAGTTGAAATTCCCAAGTTTCCTAAGCTCTGAACAGAATTATTATTCATTGTGGCATGTTGCAAAGACGGACCAGTCTTTGGAGAGGGAAATTATGCTTTGGAAGGTAGAGGGACAGCACAAGAGAGGAAGACCCTCAATGAGATGGATTGATTCAGTGACTGGGTAATAGTGGTAGGTGTGTCAGAGACAATAAGGGTGGCTCAGGATAGGACAGGGTTTGGATCGTTATACATAGGGTAGCTATGAGACACAAGTGTCTTGATGCCACATAACAACAGCATTTTATTTAGTTATAATAATGAGCTATGGTAATAGTTATAATACACAGATGAGGTTGCTAATTGAGAAGGGTTGGAACCATTCTCAAGAAATGATGGGCAGTCTCCTCCTGTTAAGACTGATGCTTTAGAAACACAATGGAGGGTCATTATGAGTCAAAATCAGCTGTTGTTGTTGATTGATTGCCTTTGTGTCAAACACGACTCATAGAAACCCTATGAACAAAAAACCTGAAGCCTTTCGATAACTATTGACATTTATCAAAGTTCATAGAGTTTCCAGAAGCATGTTGTTTAGGAAGTGGATGCCACCCCTGCTAGCACCTGGTATTTTTGTTTTGTTCTATTATGTTTTTCATAAGGCTTTAATGCAAGAAGAAGTGAAGAAAAGAAAAGGGGAGAAATCTTATATACAACTGAAAGGCATGAAAATATGTCCTTAATCTGTGTTTCAATAACATGGTCTAAAAATACAAAGACTGGTCACAGCATAAGGAACCATCAGCAGCTGACATGTTTGGAATCACAGAAGCCAAGGAAGCTTCAGATATAAGCTATCAGATCAAGGGCTATCAGATAGATGTTGAAGGGAGTGGGTAGAAGTGTATGGGTGTCCTGGTGGATGGCGGAACAGGGAAATAAGTGGGTAAAGACACGTGTGCTATAGGCAGGGACAACACTGATACCAATGGTTAACTCCACAATAAGGGATATATCTTTCACTTTTCTGTAAAATGTTGGTCTGTCTGATACTTCTCTAAATCTGAACATTCGGATTAAGAAAGACTAGGAAGAAGAACTGGCCATCCACTTCTGAAATAGCAGGTCTCCGAAAACCGTGTGTACAACAGAACACATGTGAATAACAGAAAGGGCAACTGAGGAGGAGCTTTCAAGTATGGAAATACAAAGGAAGAGGAACAGTTGTAAGCAGACACTAGTGATTGGGACATGGAATGTGAGTGAGAAAAACATCCCAAAATTACCAAAGTTTAACTGTCCTTCCAAAATGGTGGATTGTTGTTGTTAAGTGCCCTAGAGTCATAGATGACTCCCATAGCAACTCTATGAACAAAAGTCTTGAACACAAAACTTTCATCTTTTCTCCAAGTTCATACAGTTTCTATAGTCAAGCTTTTGTGGTTTTTTTTTTAAGTGGATGGATGACACTGGCCTTAGGCCTTTGGGTCCAAAAGCCTTTTTAAATACAAGGCCAAATCTAATCAGCTAACACCCTATTGTGAACAACAGCCACACCCTAGTCTCAACCCCAAGCCAAAAAAAACCACACTTTAGCAAAATCCAACTGTTCTGCTCATCTTCCCAGCCTGGAAATGCCTGATTAGGAAAAAAATCAATTAACCAGATATATTGGGTCTGGTGAAGAAATTGCTTCATTTCATTGGAACAAGAAGAAAGAAGGTTAGCAAATTCATTTTTTTGCTGTTACTTTCCGCTCCCAAGTAACTGTTTACAAAGAGAAATCAGAAAGAAGAAAACTCAAGAAGATGCCTCAAATCTTCTTCACCTTGTTAAGTCTCATCTGGTATTTTTAAAGACCTAGCCTCCTCCAACTGATATTCTGGTGTGTGTGTGTGTGTGTGTGTGTGTGTGTGTGTGGTGTGTTACACTTTCTTTTATTGACATTGTGTTTCATACAATCATTCCCATACATTGAGTTTTATAAAACTAACCGTTGAACTAGACTTACTCCCAAAGCTCAGGTTAGTGGTTGATTTTTCAGGCCTACTGTCGAAGCTCAGATTATTGGTTGTCAAAAATTAGCTTCCAAACAGCACTTGTTACCACTGAGCTGATTCTGACTCATAGATACCCTATTTGTTCCACAGTAGAATTCCTGTCACAGGAATATCTTATCTAAAATCTTTCAGAAGGATTCCTGGTGGTGCAGTGATCATCCACTTGTCTGCTAACTGAAGGGACAGTGGTTTGAACCCGCCAACCATCCTGGAAGAAAAAGATGTAGCAGTCAGTTTCCCTAATGATTACACCTTTGGAAACCCCATAAAGTACTTCTACTTTGTCCTATCGAGTTTCTATGAGTCAGAATTGCTTCAATGGCAACATGTTTTTATTTGGTTACTCTTTAAAACCCTTGGTTGTCAGACCTTTCATGTGCTGTAGTGCTGGCTGAGTTCAAATTGCCAGCCTTTAAATTACTAGAACATGGTAAATAATTTGTCCTACGCAGGCATCTCCCTTTCTATAATACTCAACTCATTGTCATCAAGTTGTAATTGACTCAGAGATGGCCCTCCAGTATACATTGTTTTTCACAGGGGATCTTTCCCATATCCTTCACCCCTGCTTCCCTCCACCGATCAAACTGTGTGACCCTACGATTAACAACCCCCTCCACCCATCCCCATGCCTCTGCTCCCACCCTCTCCCACTTGGATCATTATACACTTTCTACAATAATGGTCTTCCATAATACTTGTGCTTATGTGACTGAGTTAGTTCATTCAGCATAATGCTCTCCAGTCCCTCCCAAGTTAGGTAATAATTTACAAAATCATTGCTCCTGTGTGCTGCATAGTATTCCATCATGTGAATGTACCATAATTTCTCAATCCATTCTATTATGGTTAAACATTTTTGCTGTTGCCATGTTCTTGAGATGGTAAAGAGCCCTTCGGCAGATTTTTAGAAGACGTAAATCACATAGGAGATTGACTGTCTTTCTCCCAAGGAACGGGTGGTAGAATAGAACTGCTCAACTTTGGGGTCAGCTGCTCCACTCCCTAATCACTAAACAATCAGAACTCTCTGTTTAGAAGGGTCTAGAAAACAAGTAGACTAAGATTTTATTGTTAGGGTTGTTTTGTTTTGAGAGTTTTTTTTGGTTTTGGTTTTTTTCCTGGGCTTTTCACTTTCATTTTCATTGCTAATGATTGTTGAAAGCGTAAATGGCAATAATGATAGAGATCAAAACAAGTGGATAAGCTGCAGCATTTTCATAAATGTACAGGATTGCCCTGGTAAGAGTCCCAGACATCCTTGCAGTTATCATTTCTCTGCAGAATGATTTTAATCAAACTTCTCGTTCCTTCAGTGCCTGGATCTTCTCTGAATGATTAAGAGTCCTTTGCTGTTTCATATTTGATTGATTCAGCCGAGAAGCCTGCCAACAACTTATCCATATAGGTATATGAATAGGTGTACATCCATAGAATATTTATATAAAACTGGTTTTATGATGATAATTTGCATTTCTGGGAATTGCAAGCCTCTGGCTCTCTTAACTGCCTTCGACTTTGCAGGCCCAAGGTTATACCAGAGTATTTTCTCACCTTAAAAGGTCTGAGTCATTTAAACCAGAAATTACAAACTGGAAACTCTTGAGAATACTTATATTTCAATGGGCTTAGACTTCAAACTAGTTACAGTACTGTTAAGTTATTTAATTTCTCTCTGCCTTCATGTGTCATTTATAAAAGGGATATAATAATATTATCTTCTCATAGGAAGGTTATAAGAGTTTAATAAGCTAATATATTGAAAAATGTGTATAACTGTGATGGCTTTCACATAGATATTGTATAATTATTATCATTGCCCAAATTCATCTTGCTATTAAATTTTTATTGCTGTAGTGGTGGTGGTAAAAATATACATGCAAGAAAATTCATCAGCACAATTTCTACATTTACAATTCATTGACATTGAATACATTTCTCTTATGATCCCACCATTATCTCAAAATTTTTCTAAATTATTTTGCTATTATTAACTTAAGCTCAACGACCACACAAACAAAAACTCCTCTTGCAAATGAATTTTATTACACTCACACTGGATTTAAAAAATAAAAATATATTCTCAGTTTGGCTTTTTGAAAAAAAAAATTGTGTTTCTTTTTTGAAAAGTCAGAGCTTCCAAGCATTAAGAGACACCCACCAGCCATGTGCCAACAGCAAATGACTGATGCATAATAGTTCCCTTTTAAATGGGCAATGCAGGATAAGTTGACCACATACCCATCAATTTTTATTTTCTCACATCTAATACTTTACATGTTTGGCCTGTTTTAGAGAGAGTGAAACCAAGATGCTTCTTGGAGGCAAGGATTTTGAAGCTCCATCTCACATACTTTGGGCATGAGGCCAGGAGAGACCTGTCCTTGGAGAAGGACATCAAGCTTGGAAAGGTAGAGGGACAGCCCAGGAAAGGAAGACTCTGGATGAGATGAATTGATACAGTAACTAGGGTAAGGGGAGCAGGTGTGTCAAAGTCAGTGAGAGTGACTCAGGATAAGGCAGGATTCAGAATTATTGCACATAAGGTCACTATGAGTCACAGTAGTCTTGATGGCCCATAATAACGACAATAGCAAATACCTTTCATATATACAGCAACTCATCTGGCCATGCGGGTATTATATCATGATGCTTCATCTGAAAGAGCTAGCTTCTTTTTGTTGTATGTGTGTTTGAATGAAAACTAACTCTTAGCTGGCCATCTAGTGGGTTTTCAGAGACTGTAAATCACGCAGGAGAAGATAGCCCCCAAGAAGCAATTGATGGATTCAAACTGAGTGTGTTTGGGTTGACAGTGCAGCTCCTTACCACTAGGCCATGAAGGCCTAATGGGTAATTATTTAAACTGGTTATTATTCATCTAATCTTAGTGCCACAATCTCTGGTGTAGAAAAATAATTACTCCTGCAAGCTCTAATACATAGGAAAGAAGCCCTAGTGGCATAGGATATTACGTGTTGTGTTACTAACAGAAGTCTACCAGCCACCAGAGAGGAAGATGGCCAGTCTCCTTCCATAAAGAATTAAAATCTTAGAAACTGGTGGAGTCTAACCAATTCAAGGATAATACACTTAATTTTTAGTTTTAATATTCAGGGTGAAGGAAAGTACCAATTGGTAGTTAGCAGTATTAAGATAATTTTTTTTCTTGTGTCTATACTGTGTATTCTAGTGACTAACTTTATGTGAATGATATATTATAAACATCTTTTTATCTAAGATAAATAGAATACCTGACACTTGCAGGACAAGCCCAAGAGTAGACAGGAGAACATTTAATAACTTTGATTAAGACATCTGGATGTCTGCACTGAAAGAAAGAGATAAAGTAATAAATCTTCTAAACTGATGAAGTGATTACCAGCACTGGACAATACATTGAACAGAAATTTTGTTTCTAGACCATCTGTAAGCCTACTGATTATTTCCCCTCAGCCTTTATTTCTCCTTCCTACATTATCACCAATGTCAGCTAGATCTTGGCAGAAAGCAAAGAGTATCAGAGGAATGTCTATGTGTGTTTCAGACTATGTAAAGTCATTTGACTGGGAGGATCACAACAAATAATGGCTAACTTTGATGAAAATGGGAGTCTCAGAACACTTGATTGTGCTTATGTGACACCTATAGTCAGAATAGGAAGCAGTCCTCAGAAAAGAGCAAGGAAACACTTCTTGGTTCAAATCAGGAAAAGAGTGCATCAGGGATGTGTCCTGTCTCCATAACTTTTCAATTTGTATGCAGAACAGATTATTCGGGAAGCAGGGCTTAAAGAGGAGGAATATGGCATCAGGATTGGAGGAACACTCATCAACAACTTACATTATGCAGATGACACACCTTGCTTGCTGAAACTGAAGGAGACCTGTAAGGCTTGCTGCAGAAAGTCAAGGATTGTAGTCTTCATTATGGATTGAAGCTCAACATAAAGAAGACAAAGATTCTCACCACTGGGCTAATTGGCAGCATCATGATGAATAGAGAAGAGACTGAGGTTGTTAACAAGTATAGCTTGCTCAGCTCCACAGTCCACACTCTTAGCCCTAATAGTCAGGAAATCAAAAGACGAATCGCACTGGGAAAAATCTGCTGTCAGGGAACTCTCCAGTGTACTGAAAAGCAATGATGTCAGTCTAGAGATTAAGGTGCACCTGATCCAGGCCATGGTCTTCTCAATACTTGTTATGCATCAGAAAGCTGGGCAATGACTAAGGATAACAGAAGAATCGATGCCTTTGAGTTAAGGTGCTGGAGAAGAGTCTTGAACATTGCTAAGAAGACAAGTTAAGTCTGTCTTGGAAAGGGTGAAACTAAGTTTATCCTTGGAGGCTAAGATTTTGAAGCTTTGTCTCCTATATTTCAGGCATGTGGCCAGGAAAAGGACATCATTCTTGGAAGGGTGGAGGGACAGCACAGGAAAGAAAGTCTCTGGATGAGTTGGAGTGATACATTAACTGGGCAATGGCGGTAAGTGTGTCAAAATCAATGACACTGGTTCAGCATAGGGCAGACTTCTGAGCCACTGTATATGGTGCGGTTATGAGCTGCAGGCAACTTGATGGCACATAACAACAATAATAACAACATATTGGATAATTGCCAGAAGAGAGTTTGGGAAGCTATGTTCCTAGTAATTTTCCCCACTGGATAGACTCCTAATAAAGGACCTCTCTTCTATGAAATTTGGCTTTTTTTTTCTTTTTTTTTTAACGAGATTGGAAGCCTTCAAACTGAGGTTTGAGATAACAATTGGAAAATTCTGACAAGGTAGGGTCTGTTTACAACTAGTTCCCTTTGGGTGATTAATAAAAGCCTCACTGTTGTTGAGGTGATGCTCACTCATAGCATGACCATCCATTGGGGTTTTGAAGCTGTAAATCTTTATAGGCGAAGACAGACTGCCCATCTTTCTCCCATAGGACTGTTGGTGGATTCTACACACTGACCTTTTAGTTAGCAGGCTGACACATCACCACTTTGCCTTCTGAGACCTGGTGATGTAGTGGGTAAAGCTGCTAACCATAAGATCAGCAGTTTGGATCCATCAGGTTCTCTACAGGATAAATATGGGAAAGCTCTTCCATAAAGATTTTCAGCCTCTGAAACCCAAAGGAGGGTCGATATGAGCAGTGGGTTTGTATAGCTTTGCTTTTTTCTCTGCCTTCCAGTAATTCTATCAGAATGCAGAAAGGTTAGAAACATCTCTAAAGAGAACACTTTAAAAATCAACAGTAAAATCTATTATTTATAACTCTGTATGGATGTATTCTAAGTATGAGAATTGCTTTTCAATCAGATTTAAAACATTTTCAGGTTTTAAACAAATTTGGATAGCGTAAAGCCATACCCTCCTCCCCAATTTTGACTAGAAATTCATCTACTTTTCCACGCGCAGCTGTCTGCCACCTCATTCTGAAAAGCACCATCATGTCTAAGATCCCAATCGAAACCCTATCTGATGTGGGCTGCCAGAGAGACTGTGCTGTGATCCCATGCTGAGCACTCTGTAATGAGGATGATTCCTGCTTTGAGGCATTTCTTTTTATGGCTTGCAGCTACCACTAGAAGTATGGTTCATATCTGCTGCAGGCTGGTCAGAGAAATTGTCAGATTTTTAATAACAAGCTATAAGCACTTGCAAGTCAAAGGGAGAGGGGAGAGGGAGGGAGGGAAGAAGAAAGAGGAGGGCGCTAAAGTTATTTCAATAGGCAAGCTCCAAAGTAGTCTAAGGTTAATACTGCCTAATTAATGACAGCACCAAATGGAGCCAAAAGCGTGAAATCTGTAAATGGCTAATAATGAGGGCTAGATAGATATACCCTGCTTTCCATGTGTGTTCCTAGATCTGGCTGCAGAATGTAATTGCAGTAAATGGGGTTTTCTACTTATTTCTTATTCTTTAATTTAGTGTCAAGGGACTGTTTGGCTATTTCCCTTTCTTACCTCAAAGAACCTCAATTAACTAACAAACCATACACCTGCTAGTGTCACGGCTCAAATACAGGACACGTAGCCTTTGAAGGACATTTTCAGGAGGAGGGGAGAGGCAGTCACATGTAGCCTACCTCCAGCACCCATCTTTTTGCAGTTTAACAGGGTTGGCAAGGGGGGGACAGAGTTGTTGCTTTCAGTGCCTAAGGCTTTCATGCTTGTGAAAACTAAACCTCTCTATTCTTTTGTTTAAATTGTTTAAATCCAAATCCTTGTTTTAAACTGTCGTAACCCTTTCCTGAACACAAAATAGATGATATGATCTTAAAAAAAGGAAAATTTTCAGAAACTAGAGAATTTTTATTGTGCTTTGTTTTCCAATTCTTGAATTACAGATGTTTCTCTTCTGCAAAGGTCATTTTTATCTAGAATGCTTTAAATTAAAAACCAACAACAACAAAGGGAACAATCTGATGCTCTTCAAAATCCCATCACCTTCCACAAAAAGGAGGGAAGCATTATAGCTCAGCACAGCTAAGAACTCAGTTTTTAATTATATCTGCCTTGTGTTTACATGAACTTTCGTTTGCATTTCAGAAGCTTTATGGCAGAGATTCCTGCGGCTGACCCTGGAGTACTGGTGAATTTCTCCATCAAGTGAGTATTGATGAGCTGCAAAGTTCAGTGAACAGGAAAATTCTGCTCCTTTTATTGCCAATGTGACAGGTTACTTTATTACCATGCCTTTCACAGCAATTTAACAGTTACCCTGGTAACGGATTCAGTGAGGTAATGGGATCACAGGCATTAGAGCAGAGGAAGGCTGGCCGCTCCAGAGCCAGCCATCTGCTGGCTGCTGCTCCTAAGGCTGTCTGCCTGGAGGAGCCTGATCACGGGCCTGCATGGCAATGAGGCAGGTTAAACCACAGGCCTGCCCTATTTAGCTGTACTCTGGTGATTTGTCTTTCTAATTCTATTGAAATAATAATCAGGATTTGTTTCTGATTAATTAACTAACCTTTTGGTAAAAAGATTAGATAACGAAATTGCTGCCTATTCAGAGATAATGAGATTTTTATTACTCTGTCAAAAGAAAAAAGTACATTTATGTGTCACCAGCCTCCTTGTCAAGAGAAGAAGGGGGGGGGGTAAAAAAAGATTTAAGTCTTTGTCAGATACGTGTAGTCCTCACCAGTCTCAGGGTGTACTTAATTCTTCAGGAACTCCCCAGTTTTGTTTGAAGCCTTTAGGAAGAGCTTTTAAAACAGCAAACAAAGTAATAAACACATTTAGGCCAATAGGCTTTTTGAGGAGGGTGCTAATTTGTTTTAAAATGTCTCCTAATGGAAGAGAAACGCTTGGGAGGCTCAGGAACTTGCCTGTACTGTGTGGGTGTATTTATGTAAGTGTGAGAGTGTGAAGAAAGCAGTTAAACCTCCTCTCGAGGCTTTAAAATGACATATGTAGACAGGCTGCTTTTCCTCTGCACTACAGATATGTCTTCCGTTTTCAGTACATTTGTCTTCTGGCAGGAGTTGTACTTGGGCAATGGGAAGGGGAAATCATCCAAGCTTAGCCGTCTGGGAGGTCACCTGTGACTGTCACAGGTAGGCTGCCTTAGGAAATGAATTATTCTAACTGGCTGAGCAAAAAGGGAAGGCGTCTTCCCTTCTCCCTGTTTCACTCCAAGACACCCAGCTGGTAGATTTAACCTTTTCTTCTAAGAAGTCACAGCTCAATCCTTTGCTATGAGGGACTTTCATTTTTGCAGTCCTTGGTGGCTTCAATGTTGCAACACTAGTCAGATTAATTCTGCGACCAGCATTTCCCGCGGATAAAGAGAAGCCAAATGAGCCAAAGAGGCTGTGTGTGGTGAGGAACAAAGCCCAGTGTATTTCCAAATAAAACTTCACAGAGCTACAATATTGTTTTAATTACGAAAAGCTGAGGAGGAAACGCAGTACGTGTCTCTTCCAGCGATGCAATAAAAACTGAAGAGTGGGAGGGAGGGCCAAGTGGTGGGCTGGGACCCAGCTGAGCATTTCACTAAAGTGTATTTGTGTCACTGCCTTTTCAGATTCAATGAGACACTTATGTTTCCAGTGACATCCTGTGGCCCTAGCTGCCTCTGTACGTGTGTATATGTGTGCGCGCGTATGTGTGTGTAAACATAAAAAGATCTAAAGTTCTAAAAATGGATGTTTCTGTTCTGGATTTCATATGGCTTGCAGACAAGTTGAAACAGACAGGAAGAGAATTGTAAAAGGGATCAAATGGGAACATTCCACAGGCTGCTTCTCTGTCTTGGGGTCCCTACCCTCCAACTCCCCTTTTTTTCTCACTCTTTCTCCTACCTCCAATTGCCAGTGAGTAGGCTGCAGGTCTGACAGCACATGCCTGACAAAGACAGAAAAGAAATAAGACATTAAAGAGGCAGAGGAGGAGGTTGGAGGTGTGGATGGGGTGGGGGGTGGGGCACTAAGCCAGTTCATTACTACCCGCTTTTCACAGGAACTTGCTCTCTTTGGCTCCCAACCAAGTGCAGGGAGGAAACAGGGTGGGGGTGGAGAGCCTTTGTCTTCAAGCTCCCAGTGAAATATAGGGTTAATATTAGCAATTATTATTAAAATTAGCCAAATGTTATTAAATGATCTTTGTATAGAAGAATAAGTATCGTTTTCCCTTTGGCAGACAATGACATCTGCAGCTCTACATTTTCATGAAATGACTATACTTAACAAAAACATTACTTCATTTTCATGGTATCTTTTGTGCCTAGGAGCAACCCTGTAATTGTTCACTTCAATTACAACATTACTATTTTAAACCGAAACCCATTTTATCTGCATGCCAGCTTTTTATTTGTTTTACCAACTATATCTATTTCCATTACTGCAAGGCTGATGGTTTGTCTCAAGAGGAAATCAAATCCATTAATTCAGAAATTTCAAGCTCGGCTGGGTCGACCATAAGCAGCATTTCTTATGCTAATAGCGAATATGCTGAGACTGAAAGGAACTGACATGGCCCTGTTTTTTATCATAACTTAAGCATTTATGTAAGAAGGCAAATCTAATAGTACTAGGAAACTCTAAGTGTTATTATATATAATTCACTTTCCTGAGATCTGGACAGGGCTCTGGTGTGTGTAACCATGGTTTAAATCAAGCTGCCAGGAGGCTTTAACTCACCTGACTTTTCCTATTTAGCCAATATATTGCTTCACAACAGATACATCTAGCATAAAAGTACAGTTGTGGTTTTTGATTAGTACTAGGATATTCTTAACATTTTTCCTCCTGTAAAGGAGGCTTTTGTCAGTGTTGGGAGGGGAAAAAAATACCAACAAAAAACCAAACCTATTTTGCATTCAGCTGATGTCTGAAACTTACCCTGTAACAGCACTACCTTGAGATAAACCTGGCCCCATTCGGCTTCATTTTTAATGCACTCTGTTTGGGTCCTAACCCATGGTTTGTGTTCAATTAGATAACTTGACTTGATAAAATCTGACTGTGTATCAGAAAAAAAGGGAGAGAAGAGAGAGATTGCGCCTGACTCCTACTTAAGCTTCCACAGACTCTGTGACCTGTTTATGTCAGTGGTAAAGTGTAAGAGATTCCTATCACAGAACCACATCATCTTCTGGGATCTAAAAAATTCAAAAAGCACTGGAGCCCCCAGCCTTCCTTTGTTACTTCCAAGCCCTTCAGTGCTGTAAATCAGTCTTCATTGGAAGCTCTTATACACTAGCCATCACCGATAAGCTTTGGAGAAGTAGACAAGGCTTTTAGGAACTGCTGAACCATGAAGCTGACCTGCTTAGGGTTTTGTTGTAGGCTATTAAATCCAGGATGGCTGGTTTAAGATTATTCCACTTTCTTCTTCTCTAGGGTTGGTTAAGCAACTCTAACCCCCAGCTCATTATTTGGCTGATTAAAAAAAAAAAATCAGGATAGAGAAACCTGCTGTTTGAGACGACTACCTTCACACATCAATTTAATGAGAATGACTTACACTGACATAGTTTCCAGGCTCAAGCAATATGACACTAATTTTGCCTCTAAGAAAAGATTTACTAACTGTGTATACTGCTTGGCTTTTGTTGGCATGGGTACCATGATTATTTTCTCCAAAAACAAACTCTAAATCTTTTGTAAACATGCATTATTTGGTTAACACATTGTAAATGGTTCCCAGTTGTGCAGCACATGCGTGCCTCACTATTATGTAAACAATTATTCACTGAAAGGCTTGCTTTAAATTGTAAATGAATATATTTCAGCTGTAATGTGGCTTTCAGACCTGCCCAGTGGTATAAGTCTGGTCATTTGTTTTTTGCACTCTGCCTATTACTAACCAGTTAGAAATGTGCTGATTATTTGCACAAGCCTTTCACACAGCGAGCACAGTTAAATTGCTGTTTTATTTTTCCTGTGTTTGATGAGTGTTAACAAGAGCACCATTTGAGGAAACCCAAACCAAATACAGCTCTTTAATTGGGGTTGGGGGTGTGTGGGAAAAGCCACCCGGTGGGTAATTCCACTGTTTAATGTTCAAGAGTTCACCCAGCTCACCCTAGGACTGTGGCAAGATTAATTAAAGGGAGTTGACAAAAATTCAGAGCCTTGCTCAACCAACCTGAATAGCTTGAAATATGGTACCTCTAGCTACTGTAAGTGAAGATTGTTTTTTGTGCAGTTGCACTGTTGTCAAGCAACTCTATGTTTGTATGAGGCAGTTTTACTTTCTAGATCTTTCAAGAGAATACAATCAGTTTCAAGAAACTGATGTAGCTATCTCACTGGGCATATGATTTGCCTTCATAAGTTGTACCTGGAGTGGGGTTGAATGACTTAGAAAACTCCTAGCTAACTCAGATTTGCTAACTTCTTTTTGTTGGCTTTCTTTCCTAAACAGTCCATTAATTTTTCTCAAAACGGTCCCATTACTTGTAGTTTAATGGGGTTTCAAAATGTGCTCATTTGCAAAGCTTTGGTGACAGAAATACGACTTGAAATGGACTTATTGTTGAGCCAGCGTAGTGTAGTTTTGCTAGCACTGATGATAGAATATCCAAATAATTGACTAAATTAGCCCTGATCTTACACCTAACCTCAGATCATGGAAGAAGCCTCAATTCTCAGAATCTGCCCCTCAATAGCTCTGTGACTTTGAACATTCAGTTAGCTTCTATGAGACTTATCTATGGCACAATAGGATAGGACAGCATGATTACCAGTGTTCCTGCCTGAGCAATTCTAGGATTCCTGTGGTACATAATTTCAGCTGCTACTTTCATCCATAAATATAGGACAGAGGCTCTATATTTCAAAAGTGTGGCATTTGGTAGCTAAAAGTGTTAGACCACTTACCTCCATGTTGCATATGAAAAAGAAAATATGGAATTTCTATGTTACTGCCAGTTCTTCAGAGTTAATATAAAATAGTCACACTCTCTTCAGTGACAATTCATTACATCCAATTGTATAAGCTATGGGAGCCATATTATTGCTTAGCTGGACAGTGGCTTGTAATCATATATTATTATTTCCATTAATAACTACATTATTTGTTTAACATATAAATTCTTTAATAATCAGGATCCATTTTTCAGGTTTTCCAGATAAGCTATTTTTTTCAGATATCTGTTTTTTTTTATTAAATTTGAATTTATTTAGGCAGAATAATGGGGTTGATGTGCACATCTACCTCCCTATCCATCTACCACTGTTTCCAGCAAGGCAATTCCAATTCATGTTGATGCCTATGTACAGAGTAGGGCTGCTCCACCAGGTTGTTGGCTTTAATCCTGCCAGAATCAGATCATTAAGCCTTTATCTGTGGTGTCACTGGCAGGGTTTGAGTTCTTCCCTTTAGGCTAGTTGTTACATGCCATGGAGTCAGAACCAACTCATAGCTGACCCTTCATCAGGTTAACATAGCCTAGAAATCTCATGGGAGGAGAATGCACATCTTTCTGCCATGGAGTAATTGATAGATTCAAACCACATGCCTTTGGGTTGGCAGCACAATCCCTTACTTTTAGGTCACAAAAACTTATAGATGAGTATAAATCATTTATGGCATCCAGGGGCTTATATCTGTATCTCTCTCTCTCTATTCCTATATAAGTATACACACACACACACACACATACACACACACAAACATATATAGACCCACACACATATATACTTTAGAGCTCACCCTATTTCTCTGTCTACCTACCTACCTACCTACCTATGTATCTATGTGGTTTCTGTCATGTACTGTGGAGTTGGATGTAACACATAACTGACCCTGCAGCAGGTTTTCAGAAGCAATAAATTGCCCAGAAGGAGATTATCGAGCTTTCTTTCACAGAACAGCTGCTGGTGGACTTGAACTGCATGCCTTTGGGTTGGTAGTGTGACTCTTTACCAATAAGCCACCAGAACTCCTCAAATACATATACATATACATATACATATGTATTTATATATGTATATATGTATGTATGTATGTATATGTGTGGTGTGTGTGTGTATGTATGTGTGTGACAGTAAGTACTACTGAGTCAGAACAAATTCATAGTGGATCCTGCAGCAGGTTTTCTGAGGCAGCAATTCACGTGGGAGGATATTGCTCATTTTTCTTTCGCAGAGCATTTGGTAGATTTTGAACCATGTACCTTTGGGTTGGCAGTGCAGCTCCTTACCACTATGCCACCAGAGCTCCTTATGACAATGTATACCTATGAAAAGAAAAACAAGAGGGGTTTTTTTCCCATCTGAAAATTTCTTCTCTAGAAATTGATGTATTATCATTTGTGACAAATTGGGACCAATTTGTGCAAGTTTATCACGCATGAAAGTCATAATTTTGTACTCAATTGTCTTTTAGCATGTAAGAAAGTTCATTTAAGGACCATTATATCAGCTTTGCTATGCTGGCAAATATAAGACTCATCCATTGTGATGACCACAATTTTGGAAATAAGGATTTTGGAAACATGTTTCCAGTGCTCTTCATTTGATTATATTTTCCTCAATCTCCATGAACTCCCACAAAGCAGATGGGATTTTTTTTAAAAGCAAATAATTAAAAAAATACTTCAGAATTTTTTAAAATGCCTAGTTATTAGATAATCTAAGTCCTTATAACTTGTTTACTTTAAAATTTGTTTGACCAAAATGATGTTAGATATTTGACCAATGCTAATAGTTTTTCTACTTGACAAACTTTTCTTAAAATGCTTCCTAGCAAAATACATAGATTTCCCTGCTCACAGCTTTACTGTTTTCTTTGCCCACTTCTGACCCTGTCTAGACAGACAGCTGTGCTGTCATGATTGTATGTCACAGTGTTCCACTTTATACTGCAATCTCTAGAAATACCTCCAACTAAAAGGAGGAACCATTTATTTCAGGCCAAATGTGTAGAGTGTTGATAAAGTCAATCCAAGATTGAAATGTGTACAGTGCAGCTCACCTGTGACCTTCTTAGAAGCAAAGTAAGGAGAAAAGAGTACTTCTGGTCTCCATTATAGTCTTGACTATTTAGATAAGTTACAGGGTTGTCCCATTTTTTAACTTGTGTTTTTATCACACACACACACACACACATGGTCACCTAAATACCTGAAAAAGAAGCTCTGGTGATGTAGTTCTTGGGGCATTGCGCTGTTAAGTCCAAAGGCCACACCTCTCTGATGGTTTCTACCTATTAACTGCCCCAAGAAAAGTGAGCAATCCTTTTCATGTGATATGGTGCCTAGGAAACTCAATGACGGGTCAGCGAGAATTTAATTTGTGTTCTGTAGTAATGAATGAGAAATACATGGACTATCCAATTAAGTTTTATAGACCTTAATTCATGCAACAATATTAAATGAGGGTGACTAAGTTTAAAATCTGAACATTCTAATAACAGTTATGTACGTGACCCCAGGGAACTCTGGTGGCTTAGTGGTGAGGAATTTCATTGCCAACCCAAAGGAACATGGTTCAAATTAACCAAATACAGAAAACGACGAGCAACCTCCTCCCATGCAATGTATGCCCTCTTTAAATGTGCTGAAGGGTTAGCTATGGGTTGGTTTCAACTCAATTGTATTCAACAACAGGTCACTCATTAAAGCTAAAATTAAAAAACAAGTACATGTGGACTAAAGTATGACCTTAGACTAGCCCACCTGAATTAAAAAACCATCTCAAGGATAGGTTTGAGGCATTGAACACAATGATTGAAGACCAGATAGGCTGTGGGATGACAATAAGAATATCATCCTTGAAGAGAGCCTAAGGTCTTTACCTAGACATAGGAGAAAGACCAACATGAATGTTATCAGAGACTCTGGAAATGATACTAAAGTAATGAGCAGTCAAAACAAAAGGAAAAAAATGCAGAAGTAAAAGAAATTAATAGAAAATTTCAAAGGACAGCTCAAGAATACAAAGTCAAGTATTATATATAAGAGAAAGCACAAAGAAATGGAATCAGAAAATAAAAAGGGAAGAACTCACTTGGCATTCCTCAACCTGGGAGAATTAAAAACCAAATTCAAGCCTTATGTTGAGGTGATACTATGAGAGATGCAGAAAGATATTATCAGTAAAATATTTAATGAGTAAGGAAGCGTCAAAAGATGATAAAAGGAATATACAGAGTCACTATACCAAAAAGAATTGTTTGACACTGAAAAATTTCAGAAAGTCCTCTATGATCAAGAGTCAATGATAATGAAGGAAGATGGACAAACTGCACTGGAGGCATTGACAAAAAGTAAGACTGCAAGAATCAGTGGGATAAATTGGCATGTTTCAAATGACAGATGCAGTCCTGGATATTCTCACCAGTCTATACCAGAACATTTGGAGGATAGCTGTCTGGCCAATTGACTGGAAGAGACATACATTTGTTTACATTTCCAAGAAAGGGTACCAAAGAGAATGTAGAAATTATCATAGAATATCATTAATATCACATGCAAGCAAAATCTTACAAAAGATCATCCAAAAATGGCTAACACAGAACCTTGACAGAGAACTGCCAGAAGGTCAAGCTGGGTTTATAAGAGGCATTGGCACCAGGCATAGAATTGCTGATGTCAAATGGATCCTGACAGAAAGCAAAGAACACCAGAAAATATCTATTTGTGTTTTATTGACTATGCAAAGGCATTTGACTATGTGGATCATAACAAATGAGAAGAATGGCATCCCAGATTTGCATTCTTAAATTTTATACAATGTACACATGTGGTATTTATTCCTGTATATACAATGCCCCTGTAGCTGATGTTAGATGGATCTTGGCTGAAAGCAGAGGAATGTCTATCTGTGCTTCATTGACTATGCAAAGGCATTTGACTGTGTAGATCATAACAAACTGTGGCTGACTCTGAGAAGAATGGGAATCCCAGAACACTTGATCGTTCTAATGCAAAACTTATACTTGGACCAGGAGGCAGTCGTCAGAACAGAGCAAGGGAACACTGCATGGTTCAAAATTGGGAAGGGCGTACGCCAGGGATGCATCCTATCTCCATACCTCTTCAACCTATATGCAGAACAGATTATCCGGGAGGCTGGGCTCTATGAGGAGAAATGTGGGGTCAGGATTGGTGGACGATTTATCAACAATCTGCGTTATGCGGATGACACAACCCTGCTTGCTGAAACTGAGGAGGACCTGAAGCACCTGCTGCAGAGTGTCAAGGACTGCAGCCTACAATATGGATTGAGGCTCAATGTCAAGAAGACAAAGATTCTCACCACTGGACCAATTGGCAGCATCAGGATGGATGGTGAAGAGATTGAGATTGTACACAGCTTTAGTAGTCAACAGTCTTGGCACCAGCAGCCAGGAAATTAAAAGGCGCATTGCCATGGGAAAGTCTGCTGTTAGGGACCTCTCCAAAGTGCTGAAGGGCATTGGTGTCTCTCTGGAGACTAAGGTGCATCTGATACAGGCCATGGTCTTAGCAATCACCTGTTATGCATCAGAGAGTTGGACAATGACCAAGGAGGATAGAAGGAGAACTGATGCCTTTGAGCTGTGGTGCTGGAGAAGAGTACTGAGAATACCATGGACTGCTAGGAAAACAAATAGATTTGTCCTGGAGAGGGTTAAACCGGGTGGCTCCTTGGAGGCAAGGATTCTGAGGCTCCGTCTAACTTACTTCGGACATGTAGTGAGGAGAGACCGGTCCTTGGAGAGGGACATCATGCTTGGGAGGGTGGAGGGACGGCGCAGGAGAGGAAGGCCCTCTATGAGGTGGATTGATTCAGTGACTGGGATAATTGGGATGGGAGTGTCAGAGACAGTGCGATTGGCACAGGACAGAGCGGAGTTTAGGGCTGTTGTACATAGGGTCGCTATGAGTCGCAGGCGACTCGACGGCACATAACAACAACAACAACATATACAATGTCCTGTTTGTGAATTCACTGAAGCCAGAAAGACAGGTTCAGAGGTAAGAATACCATGCATGTTACAAAGATAAAGATTTATCTTGTAAAAAAGATATAATTAAATTATTATTATATTTAAATCAACTCAATATAGTGAGGTAGAGAAGATGATAGGGAAAATTACAGTTAGGTGTCCTAAACATATAGTTCTATGATTATGATTATAGAATATGGCTACATAAACTTAACCTATACAGAAAGTGATAGGTGTGCCTGCTGCTTTTAGACTTGAAAATGTGAGGAGTTATATCTGTTTATCACTCATTTCAAGATTTTAAGAGTAAGAAGGGAATATTTTAGTAGTCATCCTCACATGTCCTACTATTTTAAATAAGTGCGTATTATTATTTTACAGTAATAAGAAAGTTTCCTTTTCAGAAAAAAAAATTGTACTTTCTTTTAGCTGTGGTGCAGGAGAAGAGTATTGACTACACAGTGGACAGATAGGAGAACAAACAGGTTTGTCCTGGAGAAGGTGGAACCAAACAATTCTTTGGAGGAAGAACTCTGAAGCTCCATCTGACATACTTTAGCATGTTGCAAGGAGGGACCACTTCTTGGACAGGGTGGAGGGACAGCACAAGATAGGAAGACCCTTGATGAGATGGATTGACTTGGTGACTGGGACAATGGTGGTAGGTGTGTCAGAGACATTAAGGTTGGCTTAGGATGGAGCAGGTTTCAGAACTGTTGTATATAGGGTCGCTCTGAGTCCCAAGTGACTTGACACCACATAACAACAACATTCCTTCCCATGCAATATGATATGATGGTGGTAAATACAGAAAAGATACATGAAATACAGAACGGACCTATCAGGAAAGATTACCATAACAATCAGGCATCCAACTCAAGACGGAATATTCAGTCCCACACCTGGGTCAGGCCCTTTGGAGCCATTGGGAATAAATAAACAACACCAGGAACATGATGTAGAAGAGGCATAGGCCTCATCTTGGAAATTATTGTACTGTGACAGCAGTGTGGAAGAGCAGAAACGCTAAGTCACTAGATGACACTCCTAAAGAAGTTTAGGGGCAAGAACATTTCCCCAGTTCTGCTGCTGACAAGTCTTTCCCCAAAGCTGGTACTCGGAGTTTGAATTTAAATCCTCCTAAACACGAGATAAGCTTCAGTGTGAGAGCCCAGCAGCAGTGTGAGGCGCAAAGTATCACAGAAGTGACTTGTACCCTAAAGGGTAGTTGGAGGGGGAAGGGGCTGGTCGGGTAGGAAGGAGTTCAAAAGATGCTGATGTAGCATAGAAAGGGAAGGGACAAGACACACATGGTGGGGAGGACAAAACTGAATGCACTGGTTATTTCTATGAGGGGAAGTGTTTTTATCTGTTCCTTTTAGTAAAACGCTTGTCTGTCAGATACTGTTCTAAAGCTAAGCATCCAGATAAAGACAGACTAGGAAGAAGGATTAGCCATTCACTTCTGAAATATAGCTGGCCTTCATAAACCCTATGTACAATAGAGCACACTTAGAGTACACTAACAGATATGATAACTGAGACTGAGCCCTCAAATTTGGAAACACAAAGGAGGAGGAAGAGCTATAAGCAGACACTAATGATTGAAATGTGCCAGGTGAGAAGCATAAACATAGGAAAAATTGCACATCATTAAGAAAGAAATAGAATAAATATTGACCATATTAGGTACTGGAGAAATGAGATGGATTGGCATGTGACTTTTTGAATTAGACTATGCTGGAGATAGATGCTGTACTGGTTGTACTCACCAAGTTGTACCAAGAAATCTGGAAGACAACCAACCACTGGCCAACTGACTGGAAGAGATCTATATCTGTTCCTATTCCAAAGAAGGGAGATCCAACAGACTGTGGAAATTATAGAACAATATCATTGATATCACATGCAAGCAAGATTCTGCTGAAGATTATCCAAAAACGACTAGAACAGAACATCAGCAGAGAAATTCCAGAAGTTCAGGCTGGGTTTAGAAGGGGTCGTGGTACTAGGGACATTATAACTAATGTCAGATGGGTCTTGGCTGAAAGCAGAGAATACCAGAGGAAGTCTATCTGTGTTTTATTGACTATGCAAAGGCATTTGACTGTGTGGATCATAACAAACTGTGGCTGATTCTGAGAAGAATGAGAATCCCAGAACACTTGATCATGCTAATGAGAAACCTATACTTGGGCTAGGAGGCAGTCATCAGAACAGAGCAAGGAACACTGACTTCACAGTTCAAAATTGGGAAGAGTGTACGTCAAGGATGTGTCTTATCTCCATATCTTTTCAATCTATATGCAGAACAGATTATCTGGTAGGCTGGGCTCCATGAGGAGAAATGTGGCTTCAGGATTAAAGGCAGACTCATCAATAATATGCTTTATGCAGATGACACACCCTGCTTCCTGAAACTGAAGAGGACCTGAGGCACTTGCTGCAGAAGATCAAGGACTATAGCCTTCAATATGGATTGAAGCTCAACATCAAGAAAACAAAAATTCTCGCCACTGGGATGATTGGCAGCATCATGATTGATGGTGAAGACATTGATATTGTTAACAGTTTCAGTTTGCTTGGCTCTACAATCAGCACTCTTGGTACCAGCAGCCAGGAAATGAAAAGGCAAATTGCATTGGGAAAGTCTGCTGTCAGAGATCTCTCCAAAGTACTGAAGAGCAATGATCTCAGTCTGGAGACTAAACTGCACTTGATACAGGCCATGATGCATACTTGCTATGCATCAGAGAGCTGGAAAATGACTATAGATGATAGAAGGAGAGTTGATACCTTTGAGCTTTGGTGCTAGAGAAGAGTATTGAATATATCATGGACTGCTAAGAGAACAAACTAGTTCGTTCTAGAGAGGGTGAAACAGGGCTGCTCCATGAAGGTAAGGATTCTGAAGATTTGTCTAACAGGTTGCAAGATGAGGCCAGTACTTGGAGAGAGATGACATGCTTGGGAGGATGGAAGGGACAGCACAAGAGAGGAAGACCCTTGACAAGATGCATTGATTCAGTGACTGGGATAATGGGAGTAGGTGTATCAAAGATAGTAAGATTGGCACAGGATAGAGCAAGGTTTTGGACTGTTGTACGTAGGGTCTTTAAAAGTTGCAGGCAACTTGAGGGCACATAACAACATGTGAGAAAGTGAAATAAAAGGGGGTTGTAGTCATAGCTAAGAAGACAGTTTCTAGATCTATCTTGAAATAAAAGGTTGTGAATGACAGGATAATATCCATATACATATAAGGAAATCTGGTGAATGTAACTATCATTCAAATATAGGTGCCAACAACCGACTCAAAGAGAGGAAAATATATGATTTTTACCAATTTATGCAGTCAAAAATCAACTGAAGATGCAACCAAAACTCAATAATAATGAGTGACTGGAATGTAAAAGTTGCAAACTGGGAAGAAAGATCAACAGTCAGAAAACATGGACTTGGTGACAGAAATGACGTTGGGGTTTGATTGATAAAATTCTGTACAGTCAATGATTTATTCATAGCAAATACCTTTTATAAGAAACATAAAGGCAAGCTATACACATAGATTTCACATCAGATCGATTACATATGTGCAAGCAATCAGAGAAGTTCAATATCAGCAATAAACACTAGGCCAAGTGCTGATTGTAGAACATACCATCAACTACTAATATTTAAGTTCAAATTCTAAAGAAGGTCAAATAAAATCCACAGGAATCAAAATTTAACCTCGTGGCTATCCAATGTGAATTTAAAAACCAACTCAGGAACAGGTTTGAGGCCTTGAACACTAATGAACAAAGATCAGATGAACTATGGGAAGATATCAAGAATATCATCCATGAGGAATGCAAAAGGTCATTATAAAGACAGAAGAAGAAGGAAAAACCAAAATGGATGTTAGAAGAGACACTGAATATTGTACTAGGGCACCAAGATGCCAAAGCAAAGGAAAGAAATCAAGAAGTTCAGGAGCTGAATAGAAGATTTCAAAGGACAGCTCAGGAAAAGAAGCAAAGAATTTATGACCAGCTATCCCACTACTAGAAATATATTCCAAGAAAATCAGAATCGAGAAATGAGTGGACATATGTATAACTATGTTCATAGCACCATTATTAACAATAGCAAGAATAAGGAAATAGCCCAAATGTCAACAACAAACAAAAGGATTGAGATATTGTGGTACATTCACACAATGGAATACTAAGGAAATATTTTGTAAAATATTACATAACGTGGAAAATACAAGAGAGTATTGTTGTAGTTGTTGTTGTTGTTAAGTGCCGTCGAGTCGCAGGCGACTGACTCATAGCAACCCTATGAAAGAGAGTCCTCGATGCTTGGGTGCCTTTCATTCTCTCTCCAGGTTCATTGGGTTCCTGGAGGCAAGCTATTGTGGAAGTGGATGCCACTCCTCCTTCCAAAAAGAGTATTACACTTGGTGAAATAACTTAGTCTTAAGGACAAATGCTAGATAAGACCACAATAGTGCAAATAGTAGCATAATGGGAAAAGATATATACATATATATAAAAATTTTAAAAGAAAAAATAGAGACCAATAATAAAGAAAAAGAGGGAAAGAACTAGGATAGCAGGGGTTTGTGTGTGGAGAGGGAGTGAAGGAATAGGAAAGATTCCATGAGGACTTCAATAAAAGGGGTATTAATAAGCATATTGTTCTTGTTGTTATGTGTCGTCGAGTTGCCTGCAACTCATAGTGACACTATGTACAACAGCCCTAAACCCTGCTCTATCCTGTGCCAATCTCACTGTCTCCGATACACCCAGCCCGATTACTCTCGTCACAGATTCAAAAAACCTCATAGAGGGTTTTCCTATCCAGTGCTGTCCCTCCACACTTCCAAGCTTGATGTCCCTCTCCAAGGATTGGTCCCTCCATGCAATATATCCAAAATTTGTCAGACAAAGCTTCAGAATCCTTGCCTCCAATAAGCAGCCTGGTTTCACCTTCTCTAGCACAAACCTGTTCATTTGCTTAGCAGTCTATGGCATGTTCAATACTCTTCTCCAACGCTGCAGCTCAAAGGCATCAATTCTCCTTCTGTCATCCCTAGTCATTGTCCAGCTGTCTGATCAGAGCAACTGATTGCAAAGATCATGACTTGAATAGGGCACATCTTTGTCTCCAGAGTGACATCATTGCTCTTCAGTACTTTGGAGAGGTCAATACAGCAGACTTTCCCATCACAATACATCTTTTAATTTCCTGGCTGCTGGTGCCAAGAGTGTTGACTGTGGAGCCAAACAAACTAAAGCTGTAAAAAATATCAATATCTTCACCATCAATCATGATACTGCCAATTGGCCTAGTGGTGAAAATCTTTATTTTCTTGATATTAAGCCTCAATTCATATTTAAAGCTGTAGACCTTGACCTTCTGCAGCAAGTGCCTCAGGTCCTCTTCAGTTTCAGGAAGCAGGGTTGTATCATCTGCATAATGTAGATTGTTGATGAATCTTCTTCCAATCCTGATGCCACATTTCACCTCATTACACCCTAGCCTCCTGGATAATCTGTTCTGCATATAGATTGAAAAGGTATGGAGATAGGACACATTCCTGGTGTACCCCCGTCCCAATTAATTTTGAACCATTCCATGTTTCCTTGCTGTTTTCTGATGACTGCTTCCTGGTCCAAGTATAGGTTTCTCATTAGCACGATCAAGTGTTCTGGGATTCCCATTCTTTTCTCAGAGTTAGCCACAGTTTGTTGTGATCACACAGTCAAATGCCTTTGCATAATCAATGAAATACAGATAGACATTCCTGTGGTACTCCCTGCTTTCAGCCAAGATCCGTCTAACAGCTGAAGCTAAGAAAAATTAAATCAAATCCACGGGAACCAAAATATGACCTTGAGTCTATCCCACCTGAATTTCAAAACTCTCTCGGGAACAGGTTTGAGGCCTTGAACACTAATGAGCGAAGACTAGATGAGTTATGAGTGGATTTCAATAATATCATCCAGAAAGAGTGCATTACAAAGACAGAGGAGGAAGAAAAAAAATCAAAATTGATGTTAGAAGAGACTCTGAATATTGCACTGGAACACCAAGAAGTCAAAGCAGAGGGAAGAAATCAAGATATTAAAGAGATGAACAGAAGGTTTCAAAAGGCAGCACGAGATGACAAAGTAAAATATTACAATGAAATGTGCAAGGAGCTGGAGTCAGAAACCAAAAGGGCCGAACTTGCTCAACATTTCTTAAGCTCAAGGAACTTAAAAACAAATTCAAACTTTGAGTTGCATTAGTCAAGGATGCTTTGGGCAGAATATTAAATTATCCAGGAAGTATTAAAAGAAGATAGAAAGATTATACAGAGTCATTGTACTGAAAAGAATTGGAAGACACAGAAGAATTTCATGAAACAGTGTACGAGCAAGAGCCTGTGGTGATAAAGGAAGAAGTTCAAGCTGCTTTGAAAGAACTGGCAAAAAAATAAAGCCTCAGGAACTGATGGTATACCAATTGGCGCATTTCAGCTAATAGATGCTGCCCTAGACATGCTTGCCAAGTTGTGTCAGGAAATCTGGAGGACAACCACTTGGCCATTTGACTGGAAGAGATCTCTATTTGTTCCCATTCCAAAGAAAGGTGACCCAACAGAGTGTGGAAATTACTGAACAATAACATTAATATCATACGAAGGCAAGATTCTGCTGAAGATTATCCAAAAATGACTCGAACAGAACATCAACAGAGAGTTGCCAAAGTGCAGGCTGGCTTTAGAAGGGGGCGTGTTCCTAGGGTTGTTGTAGCTAATAATCATATATCAATAGTAATTATTGATATAAAACAATGTATATGAATGATAATAAGCATACCAATTTTACAAAGGTGTTTGCTGTTGTTTTGTGCCATCGAGTTGCTTGCGACTCGTTGCGACCCTATGTACAAGAGCCCTAAACACCGCTCTATCCTGTGCCAACTTCACTGTCTCTGACACATCTACTACCATTACCCAAATTACTGAATTGATCCATCTCATTGAGGGTCTTCCTTTACTGTGCTGTCCCTCCACTCTCCCAAACATTATGTCCCACTCCAAGGACTAATCCCACCTTGCAAAATGCCCAATGTATGTCAGATGAAGCTTCAGAATTCTTGCCTCCAACGAGCAGCCGGGCTTCACCCTCTCCAGGACAAACTTGTTTGTTCTTCTAGCAGTCCATGGTATATTCAATACTCTTCTCCAGCACCACAGCTCAGAAGCACCAGTTATCTTTCTATCATCACTAGTCACTTTGCAGCTCTCTGATGCATAGCACATGATTCCAAAGTTTATATCCCAAATAAGGCATACCTTAGTCCCCAGCCTGATGTTATTGCTCTTCAGTACTTTGAAGAGGTCCGTAACAGCTGATTTTCCCAATGCAGTTTGTATCTTGATTTCCTGGCTGCTGTTACCAAGAGTGTTGACTGTGGAGCCAAGCAAACTAAAACTATTAAGTATCTCATTCTCTTCACTCTCCAAAATGATGTTGCCAGTTGGCCCAGTGGTGAGAATCTTTGTTTTCTTGATGTTGAGCTTCAATCCATATTGAAGGCTGCAGACCTTGATCTTCTCTGCAGTAAACACTTCAGGTCCTCCTCCGATTCAGCAAGTAAGGTTGTATGATCTGCATAACACAGGTTGTTGAGGAATCTTCCACGAATCCTGATTTACTTTTTTAAAAATTGAAATTTGGACTATGCAATAAAACCCAACGTTCTGTGTGGATTCTGACTCAGTGACTCCAGGCGTTACTAAACAGTTAGTTTTGGAATAGAATAGGATAGGACAGGACAGGATAATATAACATAACGTAACGTAACAAACAATATAATAATTATTTAATAAAAAGTATAGGATATTTTTGGCAGTTGGCTTTGTGAAAGCAGATCACTCTCTCTTGGATGACTGCTGTGTGTGTTTGATCAAAAGTAGCTATGAAATGTCTGAATTTTCCCTCACTACTTTTAACTTACAATATTAGTTATTCTGGCATACATGTTCTTTTTTAAAAATTGAATTTATGTAAACCATTAGAACATATGATAGGTGCTTAGACACACAAATAAAAATACAAAGAAATATGAGTTCATTCTTTAGACACGTGAGAAGAGTCTATTCCTTCGAAAGGGACATCATGGTTGCAAAAGTGGAGAGTCAGCAAAAGAGAGGAAGACTCTCAACAATATCAATTGACACAGTGACTGCAGAGATGGTCTCAAGTATGTAGAGATGCTGAGGATGGCCCGGAATAGGCAGGGTTCAGAACTGTTGTTTAGAGTATTTCTATGAGTCTACTCAACTCAATGACACCTAAATGCAGCAAGAAGAAAAGCAGACTCTTATGTACCCTTGGAAATATATTCTCTACACTCAGCCTGAACAGTGAATTGTCTTGATAAAATTCTCTGAGAAGTGGATATTCACATATTCTTTTATGTTGCTGTTGCTGTGTAGTAAATAATCACAAAATAGCACATATTATATCACAATTTATGTGGGTTATGGAATTGATAGTGGCTCATCTGACTTGGTCTCTGATGGAGATGCAGCGAAAGGTTGAACGGGCTGCAATTTTCTGAAGATTAGTCTGTGATGGAGGATCATCTCCCCTTGGTGTTTGTTAGTGGGTGTCCTCAGTATCTCATCACTTAATTTCTCTACAAAACCTCTGGAATGACCTCACGACTTGGGATTGGTTTTATTAGAGCTAGCAATCAAAAAGGCCACACTCAAGCTGTGACTCCCCTTATGACCTAGTCAGCAAAACCACACATGAGCTCACTGAATCTATTCTACTGAAAAGACTGGAGAAACTTGACTGAGAATATGCAGGAATCATACTAGAAGGTAAATCTGAAGGTGAAAAGAGTTTCAGATTGTCTGACTACAACAATCACAACATTTGTTGAGAAAAACGTATACATCTCTGAATCTAGCCTGTGTCAGAGTCATCACTTCAAAACTTTCAATCATTTCACTTACTCATAAGTTAACTCACAGCTCCTTCTCTTTAAGGCAAGCATCTTATAAATTTGTAGAAAAATATTTTAGGGATTATTATGGGTTTGTTTGCTTCAGAGAGTTTTGGTGGCATAATTGTCTATATGGAGCGGCTCTACTAAAACAAAGGTCAAACTCTAGTGGTTCAAATCCACCAGGAGCTCCATGGGAGAAAAGTGGGTAATCTCCTCTGGGATGGTTCACACCTAGTAGAATCAATGAATTCTCAGCTTTGAGTCAGTTGCAGTTTGACAGCAAGGAGTTTGAATAATTTATAACTCTCAGTTCAGATAACATTTGCCTGCAGGGGGATTTTACTCTCTTCTGTGTAAAACAGAAAGATTCCAATAATGTCCTGCAGTCCTTTCATGAATGATGAGATATTTAGCCCAAAGAGAAAATTCTGAGGCATCATTTTAGTTCTTTTTCCGCCCTCTGTTTTATATACTGACATTCTTATTAAAGTTTCAATTTTTTAAAAAGTTTGGGTAGGGGAACATCAAAATACTGATCTAATTCAACATCTTGCTTGAATACAAATATTATTTACATAACATCCTTAAACTACTTTAAATGATAGGAAATTCATCTACTCATGAGAAACAATAAATTCATTTTCCAAAAAAACTTGAACTCACATATTTTAATTCTACTTTCCGGGGTAATGTAAAACCTGTTGAACCTTTTTCCTATATGACAGTCTTTCACATGGCAAAAGATAGCTGTCATTTCTTGCCCTTATAAACATAGTAAATGGACTGTACATTTTATACTTCATTATAATAAGTCATTATTTAATTCCCCAAGGCAACATTCTGCTTTCCTAATTTTGTGATATTATTTTTTTGAAGATGTTTTAACTCAGTTTTTATTTACCTCTTCTTTAGTCCAAGTGCATGATACATTTAAAGGCAGAAGCATATAATATTAGATTTCTCAGAAACTTTCAATTTGATTCTTTAAACCTATTACCAATGAGTTGATACAGGCTCTTAGCAACCATGCAGGGTAAACTACACATAGAGTTTCTATGACCACACATTTTTATGGTAGTAGAATTCCCCTTTTTTCCCTATGAAGTGGTTTGTAGATTCTATTTTGAGCATTATATACAAGGCTCCTTTGATTCATTGCTATTTTTCACTTTCTCACGTTTAGTGCTTTCAGAGTTGGTTCTCACCCGTCACAAAGGAGGAAGTGTTCCTGGATTTGAACTACCAGAGGTAGGAAGCCCTGGGTTAGCACTACTGCCTGCTATAGAACTATTCCATCAGAGCTTCTAAATTCACAGTAGACACCCATGGAAGCTACTGCTCTTCTTAGGTACCATCAAGTTGATGCAACCCATGTTAAATGCTGGATCAGACAATATACTTCATATGGAAAATTTGCTACAAGCAAAAACATTAAAGGATTAAAGCACAAAAGATCAAGAACTTCCTTTTGACAAATAAAGTGCACCTAATTGAACCCATATTGTTTTCACTTGCTTCATATGCATGTGCAAGTTGGACAATTGTGTCTTTAAATTGTTCTGCTGATAAAGAATATTGAATATAACTTATTGTTGTTGTTAAGTGCCATCAAGTTAAGTACAACTCATAGCAACACTATGAACAACAAATTTAAATCCTATCCTATTCTCTGCCATCCTCACCATCTCTAACACACTTGAGCCCAGTCACTGTGTCAATCCATCTGGTTAAGTGTCTTCCTGTCTGTCACTGACCCTCCACCTTTCCAGGTAAGATGTTTCTCTTCAAGGAATAGCAACTTCTAGAAACATGCTCAAAGTATGTGAGATGAAGCATTCTTCTCTTTGTCTCCCCAAGGAACACTCTAGCTGCACTTTCACGAACATAGACCTGTTCTTTTGCTAGTTCACAGGATATTCAAATACTCTTCTTCAAAACCACAGCTCAAAGGCATCAATTATTCTTCTGTCACCTTTATTCAGTGGCCAGATCTCAGATACATAGCAAGTTATTGAAAAGACCATGTCATAAATCAGGCACACATTAGTCTTTATGCTATGTCATTATGCCATATAGTTTGGAGAAGACCCTGACAACAGACTTTCCCAATGCAATATGTCTCCTGATCTTCTGACTACTAGTCCTAAGGGTATTAATTGTGGATCCAAGTAAGATGAAATTATTGATAATTTCTATCTCTTATCTCAGTATTTTGGTCCAATAATGAGAATTTCTGTTTTCTTAATGTTAAGATATAATCCATATTGAAGGCCGTAGTCTTTGATCTTTTGTAACATGTCTTTCAAGTCCTCCTCACTTTGAGCAAGTAAGTTGTCATCTGCATAATGCAGGTTGTTGATATGTTTTCCTCTGACCCTGATACCACATTCTTCTTCATGGAGTCCAGCTTTTCCAATGATTTGCTGAATAATAAGACATTATGTTGCCAACCCAGAGGTACATAGTTCAAACACACCAGCAGATCCATTGGAAAAAAAGATGGGAAATTACCTTCTATGCCTCTGACAATCTGCTGGGTAGGCTACAAGTCAATGTCAACTCTACTATATACAATGAGTATGCTGTGAACGACCAAAGAAACAAATAAAAACTTGAGCTGTCTCAGATCAAGTGCAAATTACTTAGAAGTGAAGATAGTGAGATTTTGTCAAACATATTTTGGCATATGTCAGGAGGGACAAGTCCTTGGAAAGAAAGGGACATCACTCTTGGAAAAGTAGACAGTGAGTAAAAAATAATAAAGCCCTTAATGAGATGATCTGACATAATGACACTAACAGTGTTGTTGTTGTTTTTGTTATTGAATACTGTCAAATAGGAACCAACTCACCATTGATCCTACAATGGGTTTTTGGAGGCCATTAATTGCATGGGAGGAGATTGCCCATAGGAACAAGAAATATATGGATGGCACAGTGTCAGGCAGGGTTTCATTGCATTGTACTCAATTCAAGTGTACCTAGCAAACAATTGCCTTCTATCTGGTTATCAGGCATTCTTTGAATTTATTCAAGGTCCTTATAAGAATATCTAAATCTAGGAGATAACTGTTAAACATAGTAAATACTGGATCACAGTAAACAAGTACATTGGCTTTAAATGCTTACCATTCTGTAGTGAACATTTTCACACATGTTCCACCACCTCTTTGATCAAGTGTGGTAGAAATATAAAAACCAAAATCTGATTGTTACTGAGACTTTTATTGCTTATGTCTAACTTAAAAGCTATTAATAAAGAAGGAACCATGGATTGAATATATTGCATGTGCAACCTTAATAAGAACTCACTAAAGAACATAAATCATTCATTATCTGGAACATCAACAGCATGGCCCTGGACAACTTTGATTTTCAACTACACTTTGAGAAGCTCGGTGGTGATTTCCATAGATATAAGTATATAGTTATTTAGGTAAGAGACCATTTTGAGTATCATACAGTATTTTAAACATAATTAAATTGATTAAATAGATTGAGAGATCTGTTGTACATAGGGTTTTCAGAGGCCTGCTTTTTCAGAAGTGGGTGGCCAATCCTTCTTCCTATTCTGTCTTAATCTGAATGTTCAGATTTAGAGGAGTATCTGACAGACAAGCAATTTGTGGAGCAGTGAAAGATAAATCCCTTATTGTGGATTTAAGCATTAGTTACAGTGTTGACCCAACCCTCAGCCCAGTGGCTTGACCCACTTTCCTCCCAGCTCCACCCTCCACCAGGATAACCCTTCACATCTGCCAAGTCCCTTCAGAAAATATCTTCCATTGTCCAACCCATGATCTGACAGCTTGTATCTTAAGCTTTCTTGGCTTCTGTGATTCCAAACACGTTGACTGCTGACATTTTTTTCCTTTTGAACAGTGTCTCTTAAGTTTAGTGGTACTGTCTCCAAGGGAAGGTGACATGTCCTGTAGAACTCCTGTGTAGATTATGTTTTTGTGTGTACCTTTGAAAGATGCCTCTTCGTTACTGTCTGAGGTGAAGATTCTCACCACTGGACCAATTGGCAGCATCAGGATGGATGATGAAGAGATTGAGATTGTTCACAGCTTCAGTTTGCTCGGCTCCACAGTCAACACTCTTGGCACCAGCAGTCAGAAAATCAAAAAGCGTATCGCGATGGGAAAGTCTGCTGTTAGGGACCTCTCTAAAGTACTCAGGAGCAACAGTGTCTCTCTGGAGACTAAGGTGCGCCTGATACAGGCCATGGTATTTGTAATCGCTTGTTATGCATCAGAGAGTTGGACAATGACTAGGGAGGACAGAAGGAGAGTGGATGCTTTTGAGCTGTGGTGCTGGAGAAGAGTACTGAATGTACCATGGACTGCCAAGAAAGCAAACAGATTCATCTTGGAGAGGATTAAACCAAACTACTCCTTGGAGGCAAGGATTCTGGGGCTTCGTCTGACATACTTTGGACATGTTGCCAGGAGGGACGGGTCCTTGGAGAGGGACATCATGCTTGGGAGGGTGGAGGGACAGCGCAGGAGGGGAAGACCCTCTATGAGATGGATTGATTCGGTGACTGGGGTAATCGGGATGGATGTGTCAGAGGCAGTGCAGTTGGCGCAGGATAGAACAGGGTTCAGGGCTGTTGTGCATAGAGTCGCTATGAGTTGCAAACGACTTGACAGCACATAACAACAACAAACAACAGATTGAGAGATAAAGTCTTTAAGGGCATAATGTGGCTATTCTGACCTTTTTGCAGATAATATCTGAAGGAAAAGATATAAAAGCATAGGAAAAAGAGTGCAAAATGGTATCTCTTTTATAAATATTAAGTTAGATAAAAACTAGTCCTAAAGGAAATGTTACCATCACTCAAATGTTTAATCACCACCACAGGACATGATAATCTTGCAGAAGCTTAAGGCAATGTTGTGAAAAAGATAAAGAAAATAGTAAATGTTCAAAAATTTCTAAATAACATTTGGATTAGAGTTATAGTTCACAGAAACTTTTGCTACTCACCCAAAACTATGCATCACTGGTGTCTGAGATCTACCCCAGTGCCTCTGCAATTAAAAGTTGGGGATTCTCTTCCTGTTGTGATTTACAGCCTTAGAAACACAATAGTGTCGCTTTCAGTTAGAACTCACTAAAAAGCACTGAGCTTATGTGGCACAAAAGGTGTCCTAGTAGCATATTATGTATCACTTAAGACTGCTACCTGAAAGTTGTTTCAAATCCACTGACTGCTCCATGGGCAAAAGATGACAAATGTCCACTTCTAAAGATTTTTACTCTTGGGAACCTGAATGTGCACATATACAGTGTCTATGTGTGTAGTTATTTTATATATATACTGACTCAGTAGCAGTAGGGTTTTGTGTAGCATTTAAGAGTGTGACTGCTGATTGAAAAGCTTAGAGTTCAAAACCACCTTCCAGCTCTGAGGCAGAAAAATTTGTTGATCTATTCCCATTCCGAAATCATATAGTGCAATTCTGTTTCACTACACCAAAAGCCCATAACACAAGAGCAGGTTTAAGAGTTTGGGGCATCATAAAACAAATTACTGCAGACAAACGCATTTAATTATACTGTATGATACTCAAAATGGTCTCTTACTTAAATAACTATATACTTATATCTATGGTGAATGTCTCATGGACTGTCACAAAAATAAATCCGTCTTGAAGAAAATGCAACCAAGGTTCTTCTCAAAGGCAAGAATAGTAAGACTTCATCTCACATATTTTGGGAATTGTGTCATGAGAGACCAGTCCTTGGAAAATAGCATCATGCTGGAAAAGATGTAATGTCATTGAAAGAGAGGAAAACCTCAAGATAAATTGATACAGTGACTGTAACAATAGGCCTGGGCATTTCAGTGGTCATGACAATAACATAGGATAGAGCAAGTTTAAGATGTAACAATGAATGAATGGAAATACAAGCTTTTTGTAAACTTTTGTTAAAATCACATATAAAAGTGTGTGTGTGTATGTTGTTGCTGTTGTTGTTGATTGCCATCGAGTCAAGTACAACTTATAGGAACCCTATGAACAAAAGGCCTGAAGCCTTTCTATAACAATCAACATTTATCAAAGTTTATAGAGTTTCCAGAGGCATGTTGATTAGGAAATGGATGCTACTCCTGCTTCATATATGAAACCTATACTTGAACCAAGAGGCAGTCATCAGAACAGAGCAAGGAGACAGTGCATGGTTCAAAATTGGGAAGGGTGTCCACGAGGGTGTATTCTGTCTCCATACCTTTTCAATAAGTATGCAGAACAGATCATCTGGGCTGTACGAGGAGGAATGTGGCATCAGGATCAGAGGAAGATTAATCAACAACCTGACACAACCCTGCTTTCTGAAACTGAGGAGAACTTGAAGCACTTTCTGCAAAAGGTTAAGGAGGTCTGCAGCCTTCAATATAGATTGAAGCTCAATATCAAGAAAACAAAGATTCTCACCACTGGGACAATTGGCAGCATCATTATAGATGGTAAAAAGATTGAGATTGTTAACACTTCTAGTTTGCTTGATTCCATGAGAGATACTCTTGATACCAGCAGCCAGCACATCAAGAGATAAATTGCATTGGGAAAGTCAGCTGTCAAGGACCTCTCCAGAGTACTGAAGAGCAACAGCATCAGGCTGGAAACTAAGGTGTGCCTTATAGGAGCCATAGTCTTCACAATTGTGTGTTATGCATCAGAGAGCTGGACAATGATTAGGTATAATAGAAGGAGAATCGCTGCTTTTGATCTGTGGTTCCAGAGAAGAGTGTTGAATATGCCATGGACTGCTAGGAGAACAAACAGGTTTGTCGTGAACAGGGGTGAAGCTGGGCTGCTCCTTGGAGGCAAGGATTCTGAAACTTCATCTGACATACTTTGGGCGTGTTGCAAGGAGGGACCAGTCCTTGGAGAGGGACATCATGTTTGGGAGGGTGGAGGGACAGCGCAAGAGAGGAAGACCCTTGATGAGATGGATCGATTCAGTGATTGGGGTAATGGGCATAGGTGTGTCAGAGACAGTGAGGTTTGGTGCAGGATAGAGTAGGGTTGAGGACTCCTGTATGTAGGGTCGCTATGAGTTGCAGGCAACTCAATGTCACATAACTATGTGTGTGTGCATGCGTGCGTGTGTGTGTGTGCGCGTGCGTGTGTTTGTGTATTCTAATGAAAGATCAATACCTATTTCCAATAACAAGACCACACCCTGAAATATCAAAGGAATGGAACTGCATACTGAGGGCCACTACAAAGATTTAGTAGATAGATAGATAGATAGATAGATAGATAGATAGATAGATAGATTGATAGATCTGTTGTTTATAGTGTTGCTTTGAGTGATAATCAACTTGCAAAAACAGCAACATCTATCAATTATCCAAGTCTTAGGAGAATATTATGAAGTTGATAAAATGAAGCATTATCCCAATTTTACAAATTACCAGTGGCTTGCTGATAAAGAGTTGCACTGTCAACCCAAAGGTATGTGATTTGGATTCATGAGCAGCTCCTTAGGAGAAAGAAGCGTAGTACACTTTTTGTAAATTGCTACCTCTGAAGACCCAATGGAGATTCAGCTAGATCAGTTCTGACTCAAAAGTACATAACAACAGACTTAAAGGAATTGAGTTATGGCAAAGGGTACAGATTATAAAGCTATTCTCACTCTCAGTATGTTTCATTGAGTTGGAACCTACTCATAGCTGACCCTTCGTTCATTGAGTTTCTGAGGCTGTACATTGCATGGAAGTAGCCTGTCCAACTTTCTCTTTTGGAGTAGCTGGTGGATTCAAACTACCAGAGCTATCCAGACTTTGGATTAGTAACGTGACTATTGACTATGCCACTAGAGCTCACTATAAGGCTTGTTCTATGTACGTAATGTTTCCCTTTCTGCATCAGTCATTCACTATTATATGGCATGTAAATTGCCTGGCACAAAGGAGTAAAACTCTTTTTCCTTTTAGCTATATCATTTATTATAATTATCTCATTGCTGTCCAACTCATAACTGACCTGTCAATGGATTTTCAAGGTCATAAATCACTCCTCATCTTTCTCTCACAGAGCTGATGATGAATTCAAGCCCCCAAAATGTAGCTTTTGTGTTAGAAGTGCAACACTCAGAACACTACAGAGCTATACATAGTAATTAACCATAGGTAGGAATTCAGAAACCAAACCAGAATTATTTTGCGAATGAAAAGGCAGTCTACAAATAATTATTTCATGACAATATGTGTAAAGCTGAATTGTTCATGGAGGCTAAGACATTTGGTCATTACACGTCAAGGAAGTTCTGATGGCTTACTGGTAAGAAGCTGTGTTGCCAACCTGAAGTCAAACAGTTTGAATCCACCAGTTACTTTATGAGAGAAAGATGGGCAATCTCCTTCTGTATTATTTAATGTCTATGAAAAATCACTGAAGGGTCAGCCATAGTTCGGTTCTGACTCAATGGTGAATAACAACAACATTACACTTCAAAAGTAAACCACTCTTTTTTATTGGAAGCTCGTGTATTGCTATAATGCTAAAAAGATTTCCGTTGAAATTCCAGACTAAAATGGAATTGAAAGAGGGCTTTAAAATTGATCATAAGAGATCGTATAAATTACAACTGAGTGATCTGAAATCACTCACTCAGTATAACCACTGTTATGGGAATGGGACAGTGGTGTTTTGTCCCATTGTGCATGGTTGTTGTTGCTGTTGTTAGATGCCTTTGAGTCAAGTATGACTCATAGTGACTCTATAGACAAAAAATCTGAAACCAGTCCTGTCTTGCGCCATCCTCACATTTCCTGACATACAAGATCCCATTGCTGCAGTCATCTTGTCAATATACCTGGTTGAGGGTCTTCGTCTCCTTCGTTGACCCTCCAACCTTCCCAACATCATGTCCCTCCCCAAGGGATAGCACCTCCTAGTAACATGTTCAAAATATGTTAGGTGAAGCTTTATCATTCTTGCCTCCAAAGAGCACTCTGGCTGCACCCTATCCAAGACATTTCTATTCGTTCTCTTGGCTGTCCATGAAATGTTTAGTGCTCTTCTCCAACACTACAGCTCAAAGGTATTAACTCTTCTTCTGTCATCCTTATTCATTGTCCAGGTCTCAGATGCATAGCTAGTAATTGGAAAGACCATGAACTGAATCAGGTATATCTTAGTCCTCAAACTGACATCACTACTGCTCAATAATTTGGCAAGGTCCCTAACTGTAGATTTTCCCATTGTAATGCATCTCCCTATTTTCTGACTGCTTATACCAAGGATGTTTAATTGTAAATCCAAGCAAGATGAAGCTGTTGACAGGTTCAATCTCCTCTCCATCCATCATGACCCTGTCACTGGTCGTGGTAAGAATCTTTGTTTTCTTGATACCTTGATATTCTGCAACAAGTGTTTCAAATTGTCCTCACTTTCAACAAGCAAGGTTGTGTCATCTGTATAAAGCAGGTTTTTGATGAGTCTCTCTCCAATCTGATGTTACACTCCTCTTCATAGAGTCTAGCTTCTCAGATAATTTTCTCAGCATATAGATTGAACAGGTATAGAGACAGAATATATCCTTGACACGCTCCCTTCCCAATTCCAAACCATAAAGGGCTCTCCTTCTGCATTCGCACAACAACCTTCTGGTCCAGGAATAGGTTCCCCATAAGCACAATCAAGTCCTCTGGGATTCCCATTCATCTCATTGTCAGCCATAACTTGTCATGATCCATATAGTCAAATACTTTTTCATAGTCAATAAAGCACAAATAAACATTCTTCTGGTCGTCTTATCCTCAATTAGAGACCAACTTGGTAGCAGATAACCATATCTGTGAACAAAGATTGAAAAGCCATTGGTCACAAACTGTTGTTGTTGTTGTTGTAGTTAAGTGCCATCGAGTCACAGGTGACTCATAGCGACCCTATGAAGGAGAGTTCTCGATGCTTGGGTGCCTTTCATCCTCTCTCCAGGTTCATAGGGTTTCTGGAGGCAAGCTACTTTGTGTAATTGTTTTTCCTTTTGTGTTTTTTTCCAAGTGTAAAATTACTTTACATGTGTAGATTTTGGTTTTTGTTTTTTCTTCTCGAAGGGTGAAAATTGTTTCCGTGTATGTGTGTAAATTTTTCTCTTTGGCTGGGTAAGAGGTGACCAAGAGAATAACTTTGCTCTTAACAAAGATAGGACATTGATTTTCTATTCACTACTTAATAACTTTGAGAGTATAATGTAGTTTTGTTGGGAATATTCACAGAAATAATACAAAAGACAATTATAGGGAAAACT
>NW_006399796.1:12633325-12642100 GCF_000299155.1 Elephantulus edwardii | reverse complement strand
CTTGAGAAAATAGAGAATAATAAAAAAATGCTAATTTGAGTATTTATAAACACTCAACTGTTGTATAAATATCTTTAAATGCTCATTAAAAATAATTTTGGATTATGGTGAATTACCATATCAAACAAAATAATTCAGTACTTACATTACTAGAATTTCAATTTTATTTCTCAAGAGCAATTAGCCAGGAATTGTCTTGCAGCAGAAGATTTAAATCCATTTATATTAATTGTTATCTCAAAAATATTTGTACTTATTTCTACCATTTTATCCTATACATCTACTGCCACAGAATCAATTCCTACTTGCAAGGGCCCTTCATTGCTTTCCAGTGCTGTAAATCTTAATTGAAAGAGACTGCCCATCTTTCTTCTGTAACAGAACTAGTAGATTTGAACCATTGACTCTTATGTCACCTTTGTAATTCATGATATGACACTAGAGCTTCTTATTTTCTCCTGTATTTTGCTTTTCTTTCTTTTTTTTTCTTTGTTACTTATTATTTTGTGTTTTTGTTTTTCATGTTTATGTTAAGTGGTTCACAGTTTGATTCTTATTTTCTTTCCATTTTTTTTATATTTTACCAACAATTACTTAATTTCTAAACATTAAATTTTGTATAAACATTACTGCCAACATTAAAAAATCTCTCACACTGATCTCTCAATATTAGTTGTTTACCACAAAAATTTGTTCTCACATTTGATGTCATCCGTGAAGGCTGTAGATCAGTGATGATGGTCACCTTCTATATTCCAGAAAGAAGGCTAAAGAAGCACCCTTTCTTTCTTAGTGTTGATGGTAGGTGCCCTTGAGTATAGTATGGCTCGTAGTGACTCTATGAGCAACAGATCTTAACCCTCTCCTATCCTGTGCCATTCTTATTGTTGTAGTCAGTGTGTCAATCCATCTGGCTGGAGATCTTCCTCTATTTTGCTTTCCCCTCCATCTTTCCAAGCATGATGTATCTGTACAAGGAGTAGCCCCTCCTAACAATATATCCAAAGTTTGTGAGATGAAGCTTTCTCATCTTTGCCTCTCTGGCTGCACTTTCTCCAAGACATATCTGTTTGTTCTTTTCTCCAACACCACAGATCAAAGTCATCATATCTTTTGTCATCCTTATTCATTGTCCAGCTCTTAGAAGCACAGCAAGAAATTGAAAAGATTGGCCTGAACCTTATGGCAAACCTTAATCTTCAAACTGGTATCATTGCTCCTTAATAATCTGGAGGGGTTTTGACCTGAGATTTCCCAGTGCAAAATGTCTCCTAATCTCCTGACTCCTGGTTCCAATGGTGTTATTGTGGATCCAAGTAAGATGAAGTTGTTAACAGTTTCACTATTTTCTCCATCTGTTATGATGGTGGTCTAGTAGTAAGGAGCTGTGCACATGGTTTGAATCTACTCACTTCTTCGCAGGGAAAAGGAAGGATGTGTCACATCCTTTGAGCATGTTGCTAAGAGAAGGACATCATGCCTGTAAAGATGGAGGGTCAGCAAAAGAGAGGAATATCCTTCTTTAGCTACTATCATTCTTTGAGCAAACAGAAAAATATACCCAGAATTCTTCATGGAATAAAGAGTGGCAACCTTCATTTTGTATACTTTGGAAATTTTATTAGAAAGAATCACTCCTTGGACAAAAATATCATAGGTACTAAAGAAGGATTAATGAAAAAATTAATATCCTCAGAAAGGTAAATTAACAAAATAGTGTCAACAATTATCTCAAACATAGCAACAATTGTGGCACAGGTAGTGTTTTATTCTGCTGTTCTTAGCGTTGCTGTGAGTCAGAACTCATTCCATGGCATATAACAATATGTTTACCTCACACTGGCAACATCATATCACATCTTAAAGTCTGATATGAAGTAAACTCCTTTTATCCAATTTGCTAGTTTGATTCTAACCCTTTGCAACAGCCACATAAATCATCATGTACTAAGCTCATCCAGTCTTTATCCACTGCCATGGAATCAATTGAAAGTAATTGAAAAGCTCCATGTGTTTCTCCAGTTATAAATTGTTATGGAAGGGGACTGCTCAATCTTTTCTCCATGAAGCAGCTGGTGGATTTGAACCTCTGACCTTCTTGTAGCAGCACAACACATAATGCACTACACTACCAAATCTCTTTACTTGGATATTCATGAAAGAACAAAATCATCATAGTTCTCGTCTCATAAAGCTTACATTTAGACTGTGACATTCTACATTACCACTCTCCCAAGATTTTTTTATTTGACTATCTGAATTTGGTATTAATTTCTCCCAAGCCCTAACTACTTCTTTGCAAAAGTAGACTGTCCTTACGTGAAATTAGAATCTTATCTCTCTAGGCATATGACCACCCATCTTAATTTTTTTTCTATTTCTAGTGTCAAATTTTCTTTCTTAGGTTTAACATTATTATATTTTAACTTTTGTCAGGTATCCTTATTGACAATTAAATAATTATTTACTCTCTGTCATTAAGTTGGTTGAAGCAGTCTTCCACTAACGAGGAAGAGGAGTCGAGCCTCTTTCCTGCAGCTTCAGGACCTTGAAGCAAAGCTCCACTACAAAGGAAGATGGTTAGGTCATCCCTTTGTGGCCTCCATTGGGGCCCTTGGGTTATGTACTTAAAACAGAACCAAAGATTCAGCTAAGCCATTACTCATACAAAATACCCTATCCAGAACTCAAACCTTCCACTTGCCAGCTGGGGCCAGAGCAGGGTTTACTGGGCCATAATATTAAAAAACTTGATTATTTTTATAGTTTACTGCTTGAGGGATAGCACCTATCTGTCAATTAGTTTTATTTGGAAAATGATTTGCGTGTAGCTAATTATGTGTTAGAGAAGAGTAATTAACATCCTATGGACTGCCAAAAGAACAGATATGTCTTGGAGAAGGTTTAGCCAGAGTGCCCCTTGGAGGTAAGGATGATAAAACTTTGTCTCACATACTTTGGCCATGTTGTTAGGAGAGGCTATTCCTTAGAGAAGGACATCATGCTTGGAAAGGTGAAGAGATGGTGAAAAGAGAGGAAAATTGTCAACAGATAGATTAACACAGTGACTAGCAGTGGGCTTAAGTATGTCAGAGATTTTGAGGATGGCACAAGATAAGACAAGATTCTGATCTGCTGTTCATCATGTTGCCGTAAGTCGTACTCGGTGGCATCTAACTACAAATTACTTTATAGCTTAGATGTGTATGTTGTGGTGGTGGTGATTATTGTGCCATTGAGTTGCCCGTCAATCATAGCGACCCAATGTACAACAGCTCTGAAGCTTGCTCTATTCAGAGCCAGTCTCACTGACTCTGATATACCTACTCCCTTTACTCCATTTACTGTATCAATCCATCTCATCTGAGATCTTCCTTTCCTATGCTGTACCTCCACCCTTCGAAGCATGATGTTATTCCCCAAGGACTGGTCACTCCTGGCCATGTGCCCAAAGCATGGTTTCACCCTCTCCAAGACAGACTTATTTGTTTTCTTGACAGTCCATGGCATGTTCAAGGCTCTTCTATAACACCACAACTTGAAGGCATTAATTCTTCTTCTGTCATCCTTCATCATTGTCCAGTTCTCTGATGAACAGCAAGTAATTGCAAAGATCATGGCCTGGATAGGCTCACCTTAGTCTCTAGGCTTTGAGGTCCCTGAAAGAATATTTACCAAATACAACTTGTCTTTTTATTTCCTGACTGCGGCTATCGAGAGTGTTGATTGTGGAGCCAAGCAAGCTTTAACTGTTAACAACCTCAATCTCTTCATCTGTCATGTTGTTGCCAATTGGCAAATGACATACTTTAGAAAACAGATGATGCCTTGGATATGTTCGCCATGTTATGCCAAGAAGTCTGGAGGACAATTTTCTGGACAGCTAACTGGAAGAAATCCATATTTGTACCCATTCCAAAAAGTAGAGATCCAACGAAATGTGAAAATAATCAAATAAATACACTAATATTACACACAAACAAAATCCTGCTGAAAATTATCCAAAAGCAACTGGAACAGCACATTAACAGAGAATTAGCAGAACTATAAGCTGGATTTAGGAGAAGACGTGACAGTAAGGACATCATAGCCAATGGCAGATGGGATGGATCTTGGCTGAAAGCAGAAAGTATCATAGGAATGTCTGTCTGTGTTTCATTGACTAGGCAAAGGTATTTGTGTAGATCACAACAAATTGTGGCTGACATTGAGAAGAATGGATTGCCACAGTCACTGTTACAAAGGGCTCAAGTGTGTCAGAGTTGATAAGAATGGCACAGAATAGGACAAGGTTCAGATTTATAGTGCCACCAGTGACTATGGCAATCCATTCTTCTCAATGTCAGCCACTACTGAGTTTCCAAGACTAAATTGCAACTGGAGCAAACTGCCCATTTTTCCCCCCTTGGAAAAATGGTGAATTGGAACGCCGAGCGATGCAAGCCTCTGGATTAACTCACAAATCTGAAGTGTACCACAAAAACTCTCTTGACAACTGAAAAGATTCCCTTCAATTAAAAAAAAAAGTATAAATGCTTCTGTGGAAGGGAATATGGCTTCAGCCGATAAGCTAGTTGGCTAAATACAACCAGAAATGCACAATCTAAATTCCATATGACCCAGCTACTTGGAATATACCCTGAGAATATGAAAACTGAGGCAGATACTGTTCATAGCAGCATTATTCACCATCGTAAGAACATGGAAACATCCCAAATGTCCAACCACAAATGAATAATTAATAATTAATTATGGTACATTCACACATTGGAATACGGAGCTACTGTACATAATGCAATTATGTATTGCTGTATGCATGCAGGAGCAATGACTTTTTAAATTATTACCTAACTTGGGACGGACTGGAGAGTATTATGCTGAGTGAACTCACTCAGTCTCACAAGGTTAAATATTGTCTAAAACATTATTGTACAAACTATAAGGATCCAGGAGGGATGGGAGAAGCTGGAAGAAGAGGGATGAGGATGTAGAGGGGGAAGGGGGGGGAATGTAGATGGCTAAAATGGAAAACCAGTAAAAACAAGTAAAAGGCTTGATGGACGGGAGAAGTGAACAATTTATTTTTCAATTGACTTCTTTTAAGTACATAAAGAACTTGTCTTCTGCATATAGAAGTCCTTACCTATTATAAAAATTATTTAGAACCCTACTTAGGTTGTCCCACCCATCCAAAAGACCACTTAATAAGTTCCCCATGGAAATGTTTCCACATTATTTAAAGGATTTTTCCTTGTACCTTAACATGAATAAAAGCTGGGTTAAAAGTGGACACTAGCTGAGCAATTTCACAGCCTTTTCAGTAATACCCAAAAATTGCCCCAGGGGCCACATTTTCTTTCTCTGATGTGAAGGTCACTTCAGGTGTGGCTGGGGAGAGTGAGAGGAATGAAACAAGGTATCTCTCACCTCTGTCATAGGATTGAAATGGGTGCTAAAAAAATATAGCAATCAAGAAAGTAATACTGTAATGAAAAGTTTTTATTATATTAAAATGAATGTAAACTCTGATGAACAAAATATCAAAATTTTGACTAAATAAAGTGGTAGTAACAGTGTCCTGGAAAACTACATAAGATCTCAAGACAAAAGAAAAAAATAATTAGTAATACTAGTATTAAGTTTGGCATGAATTTATAATTTTGCAAAACTTTTTTATCTTTGTTATCAAACTGTTTTTTTGCATTCTCTCAAGGCAAGCACCTCACTCATCACTTTACATTTTCTGAGATATTTACCACATTAATGGTTCTGTATTTTATCCATATTATGTTTACAGCTCTTCGCTTTTGTTGGACTAAGTAAAAAATGCATCTGTAGTCTGAATATCTCTTAAAACTTCTTCGAATATTTGTCTGCTAATATTATGCTTCTTTTTACTGTATTTTATCATTACGTGCTATTGAGTTTGCCATGACTCATAGCAAACTGATATACAATGGAATGAATCACCACCTGATCTTACACCATCCTCAGAACCGTTGCTGTATTTGAGTCCATTGTTATACCTGCTTTGTCAATACACATCATTGAAGGACTTCCATTATTTCATTAACACTCATCTTGATAAAGTGTTCTCAATATATTTATGTTTGTGTGTTTTAGTTTTCTATAGGAATTTAAAAGAGAGGAAAATTATATGTATATATAGCTCGAGAGGTGGTGAGGGAAGCACAAGATAGAGCAAGGTTTAGTCAACCTGAAGGCATGATACACACACACACACACACACACACACACACACACACACACACACATATATGATGTTATGTGCCATTTAGTCTCCTGTGACCCATAATGACTCCATGTACAGCAGCTCTAAACCCTGCCCTGTCCTGAGCCAGTCCTAATACCAACAAATCATCCCCCATTTGGCTCCAGTTACTGTGTCAGTCCATCCCATTTTGGGGTCTTCTTCTCATGCACTGTCTGTTTTCCCTTCTGAGCATGATGTCCTTCTCCAAGGACTGGTCTCTTCTGGCCATGTGCCCAAAGTTTGCAAGACAGAGCTTCAAAATCCTAGGCTCCAAGGAGAAAATTGGTTTCACCCTCTCTCCAAGAAAGACCTATTTGTTTTCTTGGTGGTCCATGCATGGTATGTTCAAGACTCTTCTCCACACTACACTCAAAGGCATTGGTTGTTCTGTCATCCTTCGTCATTGCCCAGCTTTCTGTATCATAGCAAGTAATAGTGAAGACTATGGCCTGCATTGTTGTTGTTGTTGTTATGTGCCGTGGAGTCGTTTGTGACTCATAGCGGCCCTATGTACAACAGCCATAAACTCCGCTCTGTCCTGTGCCAATCACACTGTCTCTGACACTCGCATCCCGATTACCCCAGTCACTGAATCAATCCACATCATAGAGGGCCATCCCCTCCTGCGCTGTCCCTCCACCCTCCCAAGTATGATGTCCCTCTCTAAGGACCGGTCTCTCCTCACAACATGTCCAAAATATATTAGATGGAGCCTCAGAATCTTTGCCTCCAAGGAGCCAAAGCCTATGGCCTGGATTAGGCTCACCTTAGTCTCTAGACTGACATCATAGCTTTTCAATAATCTAGAGAGTTCCCTGACAGAAGATTTTTCCAATGCAATTTGGCTTTTGATTTCCTGAATTAACCCAAATCCACAGGAACGAAAATATGACTTTGAGTCTATCCCACCTGAATTTCAGAACCATCTTAGAAACAGGTTTGAGGCCTTGAACACTAATGAATGAAGACCAGATGAGATATCAAGGATATCATCCAGGAAGAGTGCAAACGGTCATTGTAAAGACAGAAGAGGAAGAGAAGACCAAAATGGATGTGAGAAGAGGCTCTGAAAATTGCACTGGAGTGCAGAGAAGCTAAAGCAGAAGGAAGAATTCAAGATACTAAAGAGTTGAATAGAAGATTTCAAAAGGTAGTACGGGATGACAAAATAAAATATTACAATTAAATGTTCAAGGAGTTGGAGTCAGGAAATCAAAAGGGCCAAACTCACCCAGCATTTCTTAAGCTCAAGGAACTGAAGAACAAATTCAAAACTTAAGTTGCTATAATCAAGGATGCTTTAGGCAGAATATTAAATGATTCAGGAAGTATTAAAAGAAGATGGAAAGAATATACTGAGTCACTGTATTGAAAGGAATTGGCGGACACAGAAGAATTTAATGACACAACAAATGAATAAGAGCCTATGGTGATGAAGGAATAAGTTCAGCTGCTTTGAAGGAAATGGCAGAAAATAAGGCCCAGGGAGAGATGGTATACCAATTGACATATTTCAGCTAACAGATGCTGCCCTGGACATGCTCACCAAGTTGTGCCAAGAAATCTGGAGAACAACAACTTGGCCAACTGACTGGAAGAGATCTTTATTTGTTCCCATACCAAAGAAAGTTGACCCAACAGAGTGTGGAAACTACAGAATAGTATCATTGATTTCACATGCAAGCAAGATTCTACTGAAGATTACCCAAAAACGACTGGAACAACATATCAGCAGATAATTCCCAGAAGTCCAGGCTGGGTTTAGAAGGGGTCGTGATACTAGGGATATTGTAGCTAATGTTAGATGGATCTTAGCTGAAAACAGGGAATACCAGAGGAATGCCTATGTTTCATTGACAATGCAAAGGCATTTGACTGTATGGATCAAAACAAACTGTGGCTGACTCTGAGAAGAATGGGAATCCCAGAACACTTGATTGCGCTAATGTGAAACCTATACTTGGACCAAGAGGCAGTCATCAGAAGAGAACAAGAAAACACTGCATGGTTCAAAATTGGGAAGGGCATAAGCCAGGGGTGTGTCCTGTCTCCATGCCTTTTCAACCTGTATGGAGAACAGATTATCCGGGACTCTGGGCTCTAGGAGGAGAAATGTGGGTCAAGATTGGTGGAAGATCTATCAACAATCTGCATTATGCAGATGACACAACCCTGCTTGCTGAAACTGAAGAGGACCTGAAGTGCTTGCTGCAGCGGGTCAAGGATTGCAGCCTCTAATATGGATTGAGGCTCAATGTCAAGAAGACAAAGATTCCCACCACTAGACCAATTAGCAGCATCAGGATGGACATTGAAGAGATTGAAATTGTTCACAGCTTTAGTTGCTTGGCTCAATAGTCAACACTCTTGGCACTAATCGCCTGGGAATTAAAAGATGTATTGCAATGGGAAAGTCTGCTGTTAGGGACCTCTCCAAAGTACTGAAGAGCAATGGTTTCTCTCTGGAGACTAAGGTGCATCTGATACAGGCCATGGTTTTG
>NW_006399796.1:12631770-12632860 GCF_000299155.1 Elephantulus edwardii | reverse complement strand
GATTGGCACAGGGCAGAGCAGAGTTTAAGGCTGTTGTTGTACATGGAGTCGCTACTAGTCGCAAGTGACTCAACGGCACATGACAACAACAGTGCTAGCAGTGTTGATTGCAGCAAGCTTTAACTATTAACAATCTCAATCTCATTCTGTCTATCATGGTGCTGTCAATTGGCCCAGCAGTGAGAATCTTTGTTTTTTTGATGTTGAGCTTCAATCCATATAGACTACAGTCCTTGATTTTCTGCAATAAGCACTTCAGGACCTCTTCAGTTTTAGCAAGCAAGGTTGTACCATCTGCATAATGTAGTCTGTTGATAAGTCTTCCTCCAATCCTGATGCCATATTACTCCTCATATAGCCCTGCTTCCCAAATGATCTGTTCTGCAGGTAGATTGGAAAGGTATGGAGACACGACGCATCCCTGATGCATTCCTTTTCTGATTTTGAACCATGCAGTGTTTCCCTGCTGTTCTGACTACTGCTTCCTGTTCCAAATATAGGTTTTGCATAAGCACAATCAAGTATTCTGGGATTGTCATTTTCCTCAAGGTTAGCCACAATTTGTTGTGATCCACACAGTCAAATGTCTTTGTATAGTCAATGAAAAATAGATAGACACTCCTTTGGCAATCTTTCCTTTCAACCAAGTTTCATCTGACATTGACAAAAATGTCTCTAGTGCCACAATCTCTTCCAAGCTCAGCTTGTATTTCTGGCAATTCTCTGTCAATGGATTGTTCAGGCCTTTTCTGGATAATCTGCTGTAGGATTTTGCTAGTGTGTGATATTAGTTGATGTTGTTTTTATGTACCATCGAGTTGTTTGCGACTCATAGCGACCCTATGTACAAGAGCTCTAAATGCTGTTCTATCCTGTGCCAACCTAGCCATCCCAAACACACTTATTCCTACTGCTCCAGTCACAGAATCTATCCATCTCATCAAAGGTCTTCATTTCCTTCGCCGCCCCTCCACTCTGCCAGACACAATGTCCTTCTCCAAGGACCAGTCCCTCCTTGCAACATGCCCAAAATATGTCAGACGAAGCTTCAGAATTCTTGACTCCAGGGAACAGTCTGGCTTCACACTCT
>NW_006399796.1:12626347-12629805 GCF_000299155.1 Elephantulus edwardii | reverse complement strand
TCTCCTGCCTCATTTCTCTCCCAGAGCCCGTATTTTCCAGCTAATGAACCTTCTTCTCTGTTCCCAAATTTTGCATTCCAGTCGCCCATTATTATCAATGCATCTTGATTGCATGTTTGATCAACTTCTGACTGCAAAAGTTGATAGAAATCTTCTATTTCCTCCTCTTTGGCTCTAGTTGTTGGTGCATAGATTTGAATGATAGTGGTATTCACTGGACTTCCTTGTATGCGTATGGATACTATCCTATCGCTCACCACATTATATTTCAGGATGGACCTAGAAATGACTTTTTAAATTATGAAACCAACCCCATTTTTTCTCACCTTTTCATCCCCAGCGTAGTACATTATAAAATCGTCTGATTCAAAATGTCTCATTAGTTGATAATGTTTAATCATTTTCACACTCTGTCAGGTCACCTTTTAGGGGATGAGAATAAATATGGATCTCTTTGAATCAGTTGCCCAGGTAGTTTTCCTCCAGATTTCTTTGCATAACATGGTGAGCACATCCAGGGCAGCATCTGTTTGTTGAAATATGTCAGTTGGTATTCCATCAATTCCTGGGGCTTTATTTTTTTTGTCAAGTCCTTCAGAGCAGCCTATACTTCCTCCTACATTACCATTGCCTCTTGATTATATGTTGTTTCTTGAAATAATTCTGTGTCATCCAATTATTTTGGTACAATGACTCTGTATACTCCTCCCATCTTCTTTTAATGTTTACTGAATCATTCCGTATTATTCTCATAGCATCCTTAAGCATCGAAACTCGTGGCTTTCTTAAAAAATCTTATTTTACCAATTTTAATCAGTATTTGCAGAGATTTTGGATTTCCATTTATTCATTGTTGCACTTTTCTCTCTACCCCTCACCTCACCACCAGTTCACTCCTCTCTTTGAAAAGCAAAAGATATACTTCTTCGGTGATATACAATCCCCCTGCCTCCGTCCCGAATGCATTCCACTATGCAACCTTCATTCTGGATTACTGTGATAATCATAATACGCTAGCATATATCACTTTTAAACTGTTCTCTCCCTCATCAGTATCAATTCAGTATACATAATCTATCCAGTTTTTCTGTCTTACCCCAATCCTGATGTCAGTCCCATTCTACAACAGTGGCATTATGCAGTATTTGTCTTTTGTGACTGGCTTGACTGTGTTCTTTAGTTCCTTCAGCTTAAGAAATGCCAAGTGAGTTCAGCACTTTGGATTTTCTGACTCCAGCTCCCTGTACATTTCATTGCAATACTTTGCCTTGTCTTCTTTAACTGCCCTTTGAAATCTTCTGTTCAGCTCCTTAATTTTTTTATTTCTTCCTTTTGCTTTGGCTTCTTGGCACTCTAGTGCAGGATTCAGTCTCTTCTGATATCCGTTTTTGTCTTTTCTTCTTCCTTCTTTGTAATAATCTTTTGCATTCTTCATGAACGATATTTGTTATGTCTTCTCACAGCTCATCTAGTCTTCATTAATTAGTGTTCAAAGCCTCAAACCTGTTTCTGAGTTGATTTTTAAATGCAGGGGGATAGACTCAAGGTCAATTTTTTTCCCTTCAATTTGACCTTTGTTAGCTTTAATTGGAACTTGTGTATAAGTAGTTGATAGTCTGTTTTAAAACCAGCACCTGGCCTAGTTTGCACAGCTCAGACTGAACATCTCCAATGATTCCTTTCACAGATGTAATTGATCTGATTCCTGTGCATATCATCAGGTGAAATTTGTGTGTATAGCCTGCGTTTATATTTCTTATAAAAGGTATTTGCTGTGAATAAATCATTAATTAGGCAGAATTCCGTCATTCTATGCCCAGCCTCATTTCTGTCACCAAGGCTATATTTTCCGGCTACTGATCCTTCTTCCTGTTTCCCAACTTCTGCATTCCAGTCACCCATTATTATTAATGCATCTTGGTTACATGTTTGATCGATTTCTGACTGCAACAGTTGGTAGAAATCATCTATTTCATCCTCTTTGGCTCTAGTTGTTAGTGCATAAATTTGAATGATAGTAGTATTAACAGGCTTTCCTTGCATGTATATAGATCTTATCCTGTCATTCACAATATTGTATTTCAAAATGTATCTAGAAACAGCCTTTTTAACTAGGAAAGCAGCTCCAATTTTTTTCTCACCATTTCATCTCCAGAGTAGTTGATCCTATGCCAATCCATCTCATTTCACTAATATGTAATAAGTCAAGGTTTATGCATTCCATGTCTTTCTTTAAAAATGTCTAGTTTTCCTACATTCATGCTTCTCACATTCCATGTTCCAATCATGAGTTTCTTCCTACAATTGTTCCTCCTCCTTTGTGTTTCCAAATGTGAGGGCTCAGCCTTAGTTGCCATGTCTATGCTAAGTGTATTCTGTTGTACATAGGGTTTTTGAAGGCCTGTTATATTTCAGAAGTGGATGGCCAATCCTTCTTCTAGTCTCTCTTAGTTTGGGCGGTTAGTTTAAGAACAGTATTTGACAGACAATCATTTTACTGAGCAGATAAAAGACACTTCCCTTACAGAAATAACCAATATATTCACTGTGCCCCCAACCCAAGTATATGTGTGTTGCTTGTCTCTTCCCTTTTCCTGCTGCACTGGCATTTTTTGCACTCCTGCCTAGCCTACCTGGTCCAGAGCGAGGGATGGAAGAAGGGAGGGAGAGAGAGAGAGTTAGTTCTTAGAGAGATAGAGAGAGAGTTCCTAGAGAGATAAAGAGTTCTTGTAGAATAGAGGGTAGAGAATTTTACTGGCAACTAAAGGCACATGATTTGAATCCACCAGCCGGTCTGTCAAAGAAAGTTAGACAGTTTTCTATGTAATTTATCGCCCCTGAAGACCCACTGGAGGATCAGATATCAGTAAGTTAGGAATAAGAGGGTGTGTGTGTGTGTGTGTGTGTGTGTGTGTGTGTGTGTGTATAAATGTTGGACAAAGAGTAAGGGTTACAGAAGAAGAATTAATGCATTTGAGTTGTGGTGTTAGAGTACAGAATATATTATGGATAGCATTAGATTTCTAGGGCTGTAAATCTTTACAAGAGGAAACCACTTATCTTTTCTCCAAAAGCTACTGGTAAATTCAAACTGTCACAAACTTTTTCTAGATAATCCAACAAGCTGCTATCACTATCTATTCCAAAGACTAAACAAGAGGCTCAATGTTTCACTGATCTCTTTGAATTTTGGAAAACTTACATCTGACTTCTGACACCAATTATGCCTACCATTCATTCTGCTAAGACTGGTAACAAACCAGTTATAAGAAATGCTAGCTGAATGCTAGTCTCGAGTTTTGGTTTTTCTTATAAAAGTGAAATTCCTCGTTTGTTTTCATTCAGTTAGCAAAATCAGACACTGATACATCTTTTATAAAAGTGTAGTGGTTCAATATAGACAACAGAAAGCAGGGGAGCTACACACACACGCGCACACACACACACACACACACACA
>NW_006399796.1:12620102-12626247 GCF_000299155.1 Elephantulus edwardii | reverse complement strand
ACATCATATTATATATATATATATATATATATATATATATATATATTAATGTGTTTGATCAATCATCTTGAAATGGAATTTAGAAAACATCATAGAAACAGGCAAGAATCCTACTAAAATTATGGCAAGAGCATTGGTGACAAATCACTAGTTAGCGTTTGGAGACACCTGCCGCCAAATGATAGTCTGCAATGCTCACCAATCTCAGCAAAACTAGGCAACAAAAAGAAAAAAAAACACCAAAAAAAAAACCCAACAAGAAAAATCTAGCCAACATGCCTAATATCACTGAGTCAATCTCCTGATGGGTCTGACTCTCTGGGAGACTTTCCAGGAAACCACTGAACCCAAGGGACATAGAGGAACTAGGAAACTGAGCAAAGGAGGGACATTTGGTATTTAAAATCATAGATTTAAACAGCAAATAAAACATTTAGGACAACATTGGCTCAGCATTTCTTAGAACTGGTTTGTTAATAATCTTAGCAGAATGAATGGTAGTCATAATTGGTGCCAGAAGTTGGACATAAGTCTTCCAAAATCTAAATAAATCAATCAAATATTGGGCCTCTTGTTCAGTCTTTGGAATAGATAGTGACAGCAGCTTGTTCGATTAGCTAGAAATAGTTTGTGATCGTTTGAATCTACCAGTAGCTTTTGGAGAAAAGATAAGTGGTTTCCTCTTGTAAAGATTTAAAGCCCTAGAAACCTAATGACTAGTGACCATGAGTCAGAATAACTAGAAGACATTGACATGCCATAGGAGAAAAGGCTAAGGAGTCATGCAGTAGTTAAGCATCCAGGTAATAACCAAAAGATTGGAAGTTCAATTCACCAATTATTCTGTGAGAGACACGACAGTCAGCTTCCACAACAGTGCTCACTCAGTGCTCTTAAGCCAGTTCAAACTCACAGTGACCAGTCAATAGCATTCAGATAAACTGAAATCTTACCATTATTCGATAAATCTTAAGTGGGGGAAATAGCACATCCTTCTCTGAACAGCTGGAGAGTTAGAACTTCTAGAGTAGCTCAGGCTTTCGATCAGCCGCACAATGTGCTACAGACTGTCACCAGGCCCTAAAGGGCTGATGTATTTTGCACTCTGAGAGTACACAAAAACTCAATGTCATCCAATTAACTCAGGCTCATAGCAACCCTCCAGAAGACAATAATTTTGCACCATGCAGTTTCTAAGGCTATAAATCTTAAAAGAAGTGGTTGATGGACAATACAAACTTTTCAGTTTAGCAACCCAACACTTAACCCACTAAGCCACAAGGACTCATTATTAAGTGGTTCTGAGTGGAATAAATTTGCAAGCAAAGACATGTAAGGAGGAGAAGGGGAAAATATACATAAAAGAATGGGAATAGTCAAGAATAATTGTGTATTAGAAATGACCATTTTTCTAAAAACCCTTTTTGCAATAGTCATAAACTTAACACAGAAGCCTTCCAAACACAATGAGAAAATTTGAGATAGATTTATTTATAAGGTTTGAAAGGAAAAGAAACAAGTTGAATTTTCTCATTTCAGCTGTTTAAATAATTATAAGATTATAAGAAACAAACTACTGCATTGTCCTTTCCTGAGAGGATTCTTTAGTATTAGACAGAGTCATTAAAAGAAAGATATATCAGAGTACTGTTCTAAATCATTAGCTAAACATTTGAATTTCATAGATTTAGGCAAAGATTAAGTAAAAGGAAACTCAAGTTTTAGTGTGTTGGATTATTATTATTATTTCTTATTTTGACTATATAAGACACTTTGCAGTTCATCCTCACGACAGAGATCTGTATCTGCCATTGCTGCCTAGTTAGGTCTCGCAAACTTCTACTAGGATTAGAAGCCCTCACCACTGGGCCAATAGGGAACATCATGATAGATGGAGAAAAGATTGAAATTGTTACAGATCTCATTTTACTTGGATTCAACACCCATGATGACAGTAGTCAAGAAATCATAAGTCTTGCTTTGGGAAAACTCTGCTATGAAGGATCTCTCCAAATTACTAAAGAGCAATGATATTCATTTAAAGACTAAGGAGTCCATAATTCAAGGCATAAACTTTCACTTACTTTGAATGCAACTGAAAGTTGAACAATGAACAAAGGTGACAGAAGAATTATTGGTGCATTTGAGTTATCATTTTGGAGAAGAGAGTTGAATATACCATGGACTACCAAATGAACAAATTGTTCTGTCTTGGAGAAAGTACAATCAGGGTGCTTCTTAAAGGTTAGAATAGTTTATTACTATCTCATGCATTTTAGTTACATTTTCAGAAGGGATCAGTCCTTAGAAAAGGACATTACGCTGGGAAAGATAGAGGGTTAGAGAAGAGGAAGACTTTCAACAAGAAGGATTTACATGTACATAGTGAGTATAACAGTGGGCTTGAGCATATAAGAGACGGTGAGGATAATGCATGCTAGAGAAAGGTTCAGATCTGTTGTTGATAAAGTAGCTATGAACAACCCTTAGTCAAATAGGTGATACTTAGTAACAAAAACCATATCTTGATTGCTTAATATATATCAGAGCTTAAAATAAGGTTTGATATCATTCATCTTCAAAGCACACAAAAAAGATGGAATTGAAACTTTGCCTATTTCACAAATAAGGAAACTGAAGCTACATTGATCAAATAACTTGATCGGAATTACACATATAGCCTTAGCGAGAGGTTAAATTCATTCTCTCTGATTTCAAGCCCATACTCTCAACCACTATGTTTTGCCATTTGTTGTTATTGTATATCATCAAATTCATTCAGATTCCTAATAACCCTAAACAACAAAGAATTGCCCCAAAGGGTTCTCTGAAATGCAATCTTTAAGAGAAGCAGATTTCCATGTATTTCTCCCAAAGAGATGCTAATAGGTATGAACTGCCAACCATTCAGTTACCACGCAGAAACATCCAGGTCTTCTTACTGATTGTATAGAACAGTGTTTTTTTTTATCTGTACAGGCAATTAGATTAATAATTTCGTTAAACATGAATCAGTGAAAAACCCTTATTATTTCAATCACATCATTAAAACTTTTTCATTATAAACAGGTATAACTTCTCTTTGTAATTCTGTTTTTTTATATGTAAAATAAAATGATGCCTAAGAATCCAATCCATTCCCTAGTAGAATGATTCTGTGATGATTTTCAGCAAGGAATTTTCACTAAATAAGATATAATTGGAGATCCTGGTGACGTAAAAGGGCAAACAAAGAGTATGTACTTCAAAATGAGAAATTCTAAAGAAAATAATTAGTCAAATTCTTAATTTTAAGCATCACCTTTCACTCATGAGATGCTGTCTCTTTCATCTGAATCATCTTTGCCCTTCTTTTGTTTGTTTATTTGTTTGCTTGATTTTTTATTATTAATTTTAATGAATGTTTACAGAGACTTTGGATTTCCATTCATTCCTTGTTGCATTTTCCCCCCTGCCCACTGGACCAACCCTGCCTTTCTTTCATCTTATAATAATAGAAGCCTACATTTCATTTAGTCTTCATCCTTTCTTCCTCTAGTGTTTCTTACTCGATATTTTACTACCATGATTTATTTAGATAAATATAAACATGTCTTGCCTAACTTCAGGAGAATTCTATATCCCCCAAAGAGACCATGACATCCTTACCCATTGAGTAAGAATCTCAGGAAAAAACCTGTTGAAAGACCTGACCACCCAGAAAGAGAACTTTATATTTTCGATCTTCCTCCGACTCTCTATTATTAATTAATAGTGCCAGAGAACTTAAAAATAAAATCATGAGATAATATTGCACAGCATCCAGACTAAATTATTTAAAAGTATTGATGAGGTTGTGGGGGACCAGATCTTCATAAATTGCTTCGAAGAGGGGAGTATAATCCTATCCAACTACTGCAGAGAAAATGTTTCAAAATTTTGGAAAGTTAAAGTGATTCATGCATTAGGATACAGTAATTTCACTATTAAACATGTGCAGATAGATTCTAAAAGTGTTCATTCTAGCATCACTAGCAATAGAGAAAAACTGAAAATAACTTAAACATTCATCAGCAGGAGAGCAGATACATGAATTGTGATAGACTCAGACAGTGAAATGCTATTATCAATCAAAATGAATGAAGCAGAGCTTCATGTAGCAACATGAATAAATCTAAAGACATAATAATGAGAGGGATAAACATAAGTTGTAGAATGCTACATAGTGTTTGAAGCCATTTACATAATATAAAAACATGTGAAACAACAGAATATTTTATTTATAGATATATAATTCAAAAACTTATAAAATGTGCCTGGGAATAATAAACAAGACTAGGAAGACTACTGCTTCTGGGGAAGAACTCCTTGAGTTTATTGACAGAGAGTTGCAATTATGTCTATTGTTTCTAATCCTAGACTTGATAAAATATGCTTTGTTATTTGTTATATTTGTCTTGTATTTATATTCATGCCTTAAGTAATAGTTATAAATTATAATAAAAATAGAAGTATTTTTCTTTTTTATATTTTAAAATAATGATATGATATTCAGTATAATTCTTTAAAATTATGCACATTTCCCTCTGTAGGCTATGATATGTTCCTAACATTGACATGAACCAACTAACGGGAATAATTCAGTTACTCTACCCATACTTACTATTAATTTGATTACTCAACAGCAATCTACAGTTTAGGTTTATAATCTATTGGCCATCCTGCCCTTTAAATAATCATAACTATCCTGGACAGAAGAGCAAACTAATCAGGTGATTCATACATTTTTCCAAACCTCTACCAATTTTCCATGGGGTAGTGTGGCTAACTCTGAGAAGAATAGGAATCCCAGAACACTTGATTGTGTTTATGAGAAATCTATATTTAGACCAAGAGGCAGTTATCAAAACAGAGCAAGGATGTATACCAGGGATGTGTCCTATCTCCATACCTTTTCAATCTATATGTAGAATATATCATCCAGGAAGCTGTGCTCTATGAGCAGGAATGTGGCATCAGGTTTGGAGGAAGACTCATCTCCTGAGTTATACAGATGACACAACCTTGTTTGCTGAAATTGAGGAGGATCTGAAGTGTTTGCTGCAGAAGGTCAAGAACTGTAATCTTAAATCTGGATTGAAACTCAACATCAAGAAAACAAAGATTCTCACCATAGGGCCAATTGGCAGCATCATGATAGATAGTGAAGAGATTGAGATTGTTAACTGTAGTTTGCTTGGCTCCACTTAACACTCTTGGTACCAGCAGGCAGGAAATCAAAAGACAAATTGCACTGAGAAAGTCTGCTGTCAGGGACCTCTCCAGAATACTGAAGAGCAATGATAACAGTCTAGAGACTAAAGTGTGCTTGATATAGGCCATGGTCTTCACAATTACTTGCTTCACATCAGAAAGCTGTACAATGACTAGGGATAATAGAAAAATTGACACCTTTGAGCTGTGGTGCTGGAGAAGAGTATTGAATATACCATGGACTGCTATGAGAACCAACAGGTTTGTCCTGTAGAGGGTGAAACCAGACTGCTCCTTGGAGGTAAGGATTCAGAAACTTTGTCTGACATTCTTTGGGCATGTTGCAAGAAGGAATCAGTCCTTGGAGAAGGACATCATGCTTAGGAGGGTGGAGGGACAGCTCAAGAGAGAAAGACTCTCAATGAAATAGATTGACTCAGTGACTGGGGTGATGGGAGTTGGTGTGTCAGAGACAATAAGATTGGCATAGGATAGAGTAGGGTTCAGAGTTGTTGTATATGAGTTGCTGAGTCACAAGCAACTTCCTGTAACATAACAACAAATAAGGGGTAGGTAATGCTGAATGGTACAATATTAATTTACTGAAGGACAGAATTTTGATGAGCAGTCACTTAGAACTCTAAAAAACACAAATTACCATCAAGTCAATTCCAACTTGTTGCAACTCCTCTGTGCACCTTAGAGTTTCAATGACTGCTCTTTCCAATGTCCTAAGCCTTTCTTCTAAGGCATGTCTAGGTTGATGCACACTTTCAACTTTTGGTTAGCAGCTGAACTTTTTAACCATTTGCATATCGCAGGGACTCCCCTAAGTTAAGTGTTCTAGAAGAAAGAGGGAAAGAGAGAAGGAGAGAAAGAAGGAAGAAAAGAAAGAGAAAGAGAGAGAGAAAGA
>NW_006399796.1:12607994-12619719 GCF_000299155.1 Elephantulus edwardii | reverse complement strand
TGAAGCTCTCTTTGGATCAGAATATATAGTCACATTACCAACAGACTTGGTCAGAGGCCTTACTGTTTACATTATTCATCAAGATTACAGTAAATGGGGTAGGGAATTTCAGGAGCTAGGTTCCCTTGAAAAGTTCCTGCCAAGGGTGAGATTATTTCAGTTATTTTCCTGACTGCTTCTTGATGTTCAGTGAGTGAAGTAAGGAAGGACAACTTGGATCTAGAAAGGAAGAACTTGAATAGTAGAAACCAGAGATTCATACATGCTAGACGGATGGAAAAGCAAAACTGAGTTAGGGGAAGGGTTTATTGTCCAGACACATGTGTTCTGGTCACCCAGTTCCCAATGGATTTGTTTTTTATTTAGATGTACACTGCATACATGATAAGATAATTTCTTCATTTTAGATAAAAGATTAACTTTGTTAGTCTAATTAAGACCCCAGTGGATTAAAAGACATTAGAAGAACCTGTCTCCTTTGGGGTGTATCCTGAGTATAATTAATGTGAGCTTAGAACATATGAAGGTTTCTCAGACAATAAAAAGGTAATAGGAAGACAGATGAGCCAAATTCCCAGTCTCTTTGTTGTAGAGTGTTTCTAGACTCAAAGTTTCAGCCCAGATGAGAGTTCCAAGGACAGTCTTGAGACAACTCTTAAATATATCAATCAGATTCTTGCTCTTCCTGACTTTATTTTTGGTGTTCAACTGTTTTCCAAGCTGCCATCCAAGGTGAAGCCAGGGAAATAATGTGGCCCTGACTTTAGTCAATCTACTTCATTTTATGTAGTCGACTTCTCTCCATAAAAACAAAAACAAACAAAAAAATCCACCTATTATAATAAGGTTTGAGGAGACATGGTAGCTCAGTGGTTTAACAATTAGTCTAATAACCAAAAGGCTGGCAATTCAAACCAGCCAGCCACTCCAGAGGAGAAAGATGAGGCAACCTACCATGAAGATTTATACCCTAAGAAAGCTGCATGACAGTTCTCCTGTGTCCTGTACGGTGGCTATGATTTGGAATTGACTCAATTGCAGTGAGGTTTTAAAATAAATTTAGTTTCCATTGTGAATATAATAGGAATCTTTTTATATATGGTTTAGCTTCCACAGAAACCTTTAACTATTTTTCCTCAAAGTGCTTTAACAGACTTGAGGTCTAACTTATATGATTAAGCAGAGTCTATTACCCCATATTTCTGCTAGTGTTCTCGGCTTGAGAACTCACTGTTTTTTCTTTCCTGATTTTATCAACTTTACACTCCAGCATCTCCTAAGAAAGCTTATGTGCTACCATTCTGTACCCTCCCTCAGTTAAACATTTCATTGTTGTTGTTAGACCCTGTTGAGTATGACTCATAGCAACCCTATAAGCAACAGATTTTAACCCTGTCCTATCCTATGCTACTCTAACCATTTCTAACACACTAGAACCCATTACTACAATCATTATGTCAATTCACATAGTTGAGGAGATTCCTCTTTTTTGCCGTCCCTCCACCTTCCTGATCATAATATCCCTCTCCAATGAATAGTTTCTCGTAGAAAGAAACATGCTCAAAGTATGTGAGATGCAGTTTCATCATCTTTGCCTCTAGAACCCTGGTTTCACCTTCTTCAAGAGAACGTGGATTTTTGTTGTGGTTGCTGTTTTAGTTTTTTGTTTGTCAGTCCATGGGATATTTAGGGTTTTCTTCCAACACCACAATGCAAAGTCTTCAGTCCTTTTTCTATCATCCTTATTCACTACCCAGGTCTCAAATACATAGTGACTGATAAGACCGTGGCCTGAATTAGGTTTAACATAATTCTCAAACTAACATCATTGCTCCTCAATAATTTGGAGAGGTCCCTGATTGCACACTTTCCCAGTGCAATCAGTGTATCACCTGATCTTCTGATTGCTGGTACCAAGTTTGTTGATTATGGATCCAAGTAAGATAACACTGTTGACTGTTTTCAATCTTCTCTCCATCTATTATTATGTTGCAATCGGTAGCATCAGGATGGATGGTGAAGAGATTGAGATTGTTCACAGCTTCAGTTTGCTCAGCTCCACGGTCAACACTCTTGGCACCAGTAGCCAGGAAATAAGAAAAAACGTATTGCGATGGGAAAGTCTGCAGTTAGGGACCTCTCTAAAGTACTCAAGAGCAACAGGGTCTCCCTGGAGACTAAGGTGTGCCTGATACAGGCCATGGTTTTTGCAATCACTTGTTATGCATCAGAGAGTTGGACAATGACTAGGGAGGACAGAAGGAGAATTGATGCCTTTGAGCTGTGTGCTGGAGAAGAGTATTGAATGTACCATGGACTGCCAAGAAAACAAACAGATTCATTCTAGAGAGGGTTAAACCAGGCTGCTCCTTGGAGGCAAGGATTCTGGGGCTTCACCTGACATACTTTGGACATGTTGTAAGGAGAGACACGTCTTTGGAGAGGGACATCATGCTGGGTAGAGTAGAGGGACAGTGCAGGAGGGGAAGACCCTCTATGAGGTGGATTAATTCAGTGGGTAATCGGGATGGGTGTGTCAGAGGCAATGAGATTGGCACAGGATAGAGCAGGGTTTAGGGCTGTTGTACACAGGGTCGCTATGAGTCGCAAACGACTCGACGGCACATAACAACAAACAACAACATAGGTCCAGTGATGAGAAGTTTTGTTTCCTTGACATTGAGATGCACTCTGAAGGCTGCAGTCTTAGATCTACAGTAAGTATTGCAAGTCCTCCTCATTTTCAGCAAGCAAAGTTATATCATCTGAAGGTTATTGATGAATCTTACCCCAATCCTGATGCATCATTCTTTGTCATAAAGTCTAAATTCTCAAGTAATATGTTCAGCATATAGATTGAATAGGCATGGAGAAAGGAAACCACCCTGACACACTCTTATTTTGATCATCTAGTGTTCCTTGGCCCTCAGACCTCTTTTTCATTGTTTTTGTTCAAACATTCTTCTAGGTAGTATGCCCTGGTGTGTCCACTTGCCGTACAGAGGTAACCTGTGGTTGCTGTGAAGGTGAACACTGTAACACTGATGTATCAAATGCATTAATGGTTACCTATGGCAGACAGTGTTTGGTAGTGCTCCCCTATAAAAATAAGCCTGGAAGCAGGAGTGGCACCCACTTCCATAATAGCTTGCCTGTGAAAACTCTATGAACCTGGAGAAAGGATGAAAGTCACACAAGTGTTGAGAGCTTTCATTCATGGAGTGGCTATGAATCGCCTATGAGTCGACCGCACTTAACAACAGTGTTCCCTTGTTGTTGTTGTTATTTGCCATTTAGTCGACCGTGATTTATAGTGATCCAGTTAACAATAGCTCTGTACTCTGCCCTATCCTGAGTGAATTTCACTGTCTCTGACAACTAATGCCGCAGTAACTGTATCAATCCATCTCATCCAGGGTCTTCCTCTCTTGCACTGTCTCTCCATATTCCAAGCATGATGTCCTTTTCCAAAGACTGGTCTCTGGCAACATATCTACAATATGTGAGGCGGAGTTTCAAAATTTTTGTATCTGAAGAGTAACCTGGCTTCACCTTCTCCAGGACATACCTGTTTATTTTCTTCGCAGTCTTTGGTATGTTCAATCAATTATCTTCTTCAGCATCATAATGCAAAGGCATTGGCCCTTCTTCTGTCATCTTTAGTCATTGTCCAGCTCTCTGATGCATAGCAAGTAATTGTGAAGACCAGGGCCAGGATCAGGTGCACTTTAGTCTCTAGACTGATGTCATTGATCTTCAGCATTCTAAAGAGATACCTGACAGTAGATATTCCCAATGCAACTATTTTTTTTTTTAATTTCCTGACTGAAAATGCCAAGAGTGTCGATTGTAAATTCTAACAAACTGAAGTTGTTAACAATCTCAATCTCTTCTCCATTTATCATGGCAATTGAGCTGGTGGTGAGAATCTTTGTTTTTTTTCACGTGGAACTGAAATTCATATTGAAGACTGCCATCCATGACCATCTGCAACTAACGCTTCATGTCTTCCTCAGTTTCAGCAAGCAAGGTTGTCTTCCTCCAATCCTGATGCCACAACCTCCTCATAAAGTTTATCCTTCCAAATGATCTGTGCTGCATATAGATTGAAAAGGCATGGTGAAAGAAAACATCCTTGATGCACTCCTTTCTTGAATTTGAACCATGCAGTGTTTCCTTCCTATGTTCTGATGACAGCTTCCTACTAGAAATAAAGGTTTCCTATGAGCACAATCAGTTGTTCTGGGATTCTCATTCTTCTAAATGTTAGCCACAATTTGTTGTGAGCTAAAAAGCCAAATGCCTTTGCATAGTCAATAATACACAAATAGACATTTTTCTGGTATTCTTTGCATTCAGTCAAAATCAATCTTAGATTTACAATGACTTCCCTAGTGCCAAAGTCTTTTCTAATCCCAACTTGTATTTCTCTGCTCATGTACTGTTTGACTTGTTTTGTATAATTTTCAGCAGGATTTTGCTTGCGTGTAATATTTGTGATATTGTTCACTAGGGTATTGACCACATTCTGTTGGATCACCTTTTTTGGAATGGGAATTAGTATGAATCTCCTCCACTCAATAGGCCAGATACCTGTCCTTGAGATTTCTTGCAACAACCTAGTGAGCATATCCGGGACTGCATCTCTTTATTTAAATATGTCAACTGGTATTCCATCATCATGGAGAAGACTTTGAAAAACTTTATCCCTTATCTGTATTTTCTAAATATAGCTATCCATCTGTATCCTTGATTTATTCTTTAAAAGAGAGCGAGAAAAAAAAAAAAAAAGAGAGCGAAAAATGCATTCCCATGCCCTTAAAACTAAGTTTGCAGTGGCATTCGGTTAAACTAGAGCTTGCTTAATTCTATTTGCTCTGCATTTTTCCTTTATTACCATTTTTCACTAGTTGTTGTTAAGTGCCACACATTCCTTGCTATTGTGGGCTTTATCCTTAGCACAGATACGGCCTTGGATTAAACAGCCAGTTTCTTACAGCAGAGAAAGTACAGATGTTTCCACTTGCCCATTTACATTACTTCACACAGCAATGATATTAGCCTTCTAGCAGTATACGCCACATTAGCAATCTGAGTGTTTTTTGAATCAAAACTGAAATTTGTAGTGCCTCTAATGTGTAATGAAGTTGCACATTTTTACCATGCATTCACTCAAGCATATGGGTTTTATAATTTAACTCAAGAGATTGTATTTTGGATTCACTTCTGCTCTAATAAAAATGAACACATACCAGTTCTCCTGTCCCCGTTAGGAGACACAATATGCTAGAGTTTGGTTAGCTGTTGCAGAACACGGATAGGATTTCATTCCTCTGTTGAAAGAATAAAGTCAAGATAACTTAATTATGTAAAACAATATTACTAAATAACAGTTTACATTAAATCTGCATATGGTCATTTAAAAAAATTTCATGATAATGTAATCTTTCAATGCCCAGAAAAAATAGCATGGAAATGAATGTGCTTAATATTTTTTTAGGAGATATGAATTTAAAAGCATTGGGTTAGTTCTAGTGTTATTGCTCTTACTCAACCAAGTTTTAAAATAAATGCTCACATTTATATGAATGTTTACGTTTTGAATTTTATACATACTCAGATTACATTCAGAGGCAAGTATTTCCAGATTTTGCTCAAAATGTTACATTTAAATATAGTTGAATTGCATCCACCGCAAGAGCTGAATTATTTCAATAACTCACTATATCATTTAGCCTTTAAAGATTTAAATTAAAGTAAGACCTTTGAATAAATTCAACTTAATTGTTTTCATCTATGTATAAAGTAATTTCAAGGACTGTGATGAAGTAAGTGAAATATTTTCTTGGGTTTGGTTTCTGGTTTTGCTTTTTAAATTTGCTTTTATAGTTCAATAAAAGATATTTTGAATAATTTTTAGAATAATAATTGAGATAGCTATTATAGTTGACATATAATCAATAAACTCACACTAGATCAAAATCATTAGACAAAAATTTTAAACTTTTTAAAATAAAATACTTTTAGAATAAAATGAGGATTCAATAAAAAATAGAGTATATATTGTTCTAAGATGAAAGTATAAGCACTACATCGTTTTAGAATTTACTTCTCTAAATGCCTTATATTTATCAATCATCATTACAGCAACTTTGTAAGAGATGTGTGATTATTTTCTTAGCAGCCCTATTGATATAGTGAGCAAGCACTATAGTGAGTTAGCATTTGGATGTTACCTAACAGGCCAGACTTGAATCCACCAGCAACTCTGCAGGAGAAAGAAGTAGCAGTCGGCTTTGGTAAAGATTATCCATTGTCATCCAGTAACTCCAACTCATAGTAACCCTAGGGGATAAGTAGAATTGTCCCATGAGGTTTATGAAACTTATTTTATAAGGCAGTTCTATTTTGCTCCTTAATAATCATGAGTTATAAGTTCACTGTTGTTCAGTGCTGTACAGTATTCCATTGTATGAATATGCAATGGTTTTTCTAGCCATTCATTTGTTGATGGATACTTGGTTACTTCCATCTCTTTCCTATCTGTAAATAATGCAGCAGTAAACATGGATGTGCATATATCTGTTTGGATGGTGGTTATGGTTTCTTTAGGGTATATTCCCAGTAGTGGAATTTAACTTGTGAAGCATTACACAACATGGGGGACCTTGGAGCACATCATGCTTAATGAAATACCTCAGTCACAAAAGGATAGATACTGTATAACATCATTGTTATAAAGCAGATCTTACATGGGGGATTGGCAAGAGAGTAGGATAAGAGCGGATAAATAATGATTATTGTGTTGAAACAAATGAAATAAAGAACTGTCTAAAATGAATATATGATTAGGCATGATACATACAACAACAGCCCAGAATAAGAAATATTTCAAAGAGGACTGGGGGGTGGGGGGGTGCGGGCAGATAGATAATTGTGCAACAGTGAATTAATATAAAAAAAGAGTGAACTGGGGGAGGGGAAAGGAAGGGCTAAGGAGTAAAATGCAACATGGAATGAATGAAAATATAACTTATCTGTAAATGTCCATTAAAATCACAGCTAATAAAATTTTATTTAAAAAATGTAAGTTGGAATTTACTTACTAGAAATTGATTTGTTTATATTATTTTCCTGATTTTATATAGGAAACTGTGTCACATATTGTATTGTTGTTGATTGCCTTCAAGTTGAGCACGACTCATTGCAGCCTTATGAACAAAAGGCCTGAAGCCCCTCTACAACTATCAACACTTATGTTCATAGAGTTTCCGAAGGCATATTGCTTAAGAAGTGGATGTCCCTCTACACTATCAACATTTATCAAATTTCATGGAATGTCCAGAGACATATTGTTTAGGAAGTGGATGTCACTCCTGCTTCCAAACACGATTGCATAAAGAACTAGTAAAAAGTAGAACTTAGATTCTAACTCAGAATATCTACTTCTTAATGATTATCTTGTACTATTTTACTATTGTCTTCTATTGAAATCTTACTCATTGCCTTTCAAGATGTTTTTTGAATGAAGCACAGAACAGATGAAGAAAGAATTGCTTTAAAGGAATAAATGATTAGGCATTATTTGTATGACAACAGTCCAGAAAAAGGTGAAGATGAGCAAGAAAATTATACAACAACGAATGAATATCTTCTGGAAAAAAGTGAACTGGGGTGAAGCAGGGCTAGAGAGTAAAATGTCTAACAATGGATGAGTAAAAATACAACTTTTTTGGTAAACTTCAGATAAAATCATAATGAAAATAAATATTCATGTTTTATCTTACCTGCTAAGTAATTGTGTACAAAATGTATAAGAAATACTAAAACTTACCTTGCTTGATTAATACAGCCCTACATAAATTCAGGGAGCTCTGGTAGCTTAACACTAAGAAGTTGTTAACTGTCAAGACTTTGAATCCAACAGCTGCTCTGCAGGGGAAAACGATGGGGGATCTTCTATATGATTTACTGCCTTTACAAACTGCTGGAGAGTCGGCTGTGAGTCAATTCCATTGATGATACCTCATAACAGCAACACCAATAAAAAAAATTGAAAATTATTACAATGATTCTTTTGTTTTTTTCTTACTTCTACTGTAAAAAGTTGGTTTCTTCCTTTTCTGTTCCATGATCGACTCTGTATCTGTCACCACGCACCAACATAATGATAGCAAGACATCCTTTAATTGCTCAGCCAACTATTTTGCTCAGACAATTATATTTATTAAAATAACCAAATTGATTTTCTGTCTATAAGAAAAGACATTTTGAAATCTATATGCTTCTCGGTCAGAGGTTAGGTCAATAAAATACTCAGTAAAGTGGAGATTTGGAAATCATCCAATTAATTTGATCAATAGAGAGACAAACTCAATATGTTAAATCTTAAAGGTTTTTTTCCTCTTAGAAATTACTGTCTACAGACTACATTGATACAATTAGCCAGATAATCACCACTTCTCATTGCTGTTTCTATGCCACTGTTCACTCCTCGATATTGTAAATAGTAGACATCACAGACTTTCTCAAATTATGATCATTTCTCTACAGTTAGTGAACAGTTGAGATGTAAATGGCAAGCAAAGTCAGAAAGATGTGTATTTTAACGAAATTATTACTACATAATGAGCTAGCTGACTTGGATAATATGTAAATTGATGTGGATCTTCCAGATCACTTTAATATTATAAGCAATGTTTATTCTTTACATCCACATCAAGTGCAAAGTTGGCATGAGAATGTTTGACAATATCAGTTTCACCTGTTTCTAAGCTTTATATAATTTATTTTTTCTCTTTTTTATTTTTTTCATTTTATACTGGTTTATTTACAAAGTCCAAGTACATTATTTTTCACATCAGATCTTTGCCATTTCCTTCACACACACACACCCATCAGTGTATGACCCTATGATTAACCCTCCCCGGCCCATCCTGAAAATATCTTAATGTCACATTGTTTTTAGAATTTTGACCTGACTTTATAACTCTAAAGGAACCCTGTTAGCAAAGTGTATAATGTATGTTGTTGTTGTTGTTGTGTGCTGTTGAGTTGGAACCAGCTGATGGCTGACCCTCTAACAGGCGTATAGAGGTAATACATTGCACAAGAAGATTTGTCCATCCTCCTCTCAAGAAGCAGCTGGTGGATTAGAACCATGTATCATTGCGATTTCAGCATACCTTCTTACCACTAGTCATTCCAGGTCCCTGTTTAAGGTGTAGAATTACTAACTCAAAGATCAGCAGTTCAAATCCAGCAATCAATCCATGAAATAAAGGTAGTGTTCTCTCATGAAGATTTATGATCTCAGAAATTCAACAGAGAGTTAATTTGAGTTGGAATCCACTCAAAGGCAATGGGTGCTTATTTGGGGCATGGAAAGAGGTAGAAAGGAGAGGGTTACAGCTACAGCAGTAACCAGGAATTGCTCCATTCAGCTCTCAAGTTCTTTGAAGTACTATCCATGTCCAAGAAGTGTCTCCATGTTCTATTATTTCCATGTCAAAACAATATCCTAAAAAAAAAACCCCAAAAAGCAATATCCTAGATAATTTGAGGTCATGTTCTATTCTATGAAAAACAATTAAGTTATACAGAATAAAGAGTCTAGTCTTACTATATTATATATAAACTACCTTTTTCTCGGGGGAAAAAAATTCCATTTAAAGTAAAAACTAAATGCCAGCTGATTTTGTTTAAGCCACAAGGTTTTATTACATTCAATATTAAAGGAGAAATATTTGAGTAGGAATACAACATTTTCAATCCTTTGAAGTAGATTTTTTAAAATTTCTTCTTGTATTGTTATTTTGAAGGAAGTTTACAGAAAATTTGGAGTTTAATTCATTCATTGTTGCACATTTTCCTCTCTATCTTATTTTTTTTAAATTTTATTTTATTATTTTGTGTGTGTGTGTGTACTGTCAAATCAGATCTAACTGGTACAGAAGGAGATTGCCCCTCCTTCTCCAGCAGAGCATCTGACGGATTTGAACTGCATATGTCTGGGACTGTAGTAGAGCTATTTGCCACTAGGCCATCAAACTTTCCTCTTCTTCTCCTGTTTTTAAGTTCGCTGAAAAAAAAATCATTCATTGATGCATAAAAAATAAATCATTAAAATGAAGTTCATCATTCATTTCTGAATGTAATGATTTATAAATTTATGAAACTAACAGATTTAATGAAATGTCAGTACCTACAAAAGTCAAACATAAAAAGCAAAATAATTTTTAGCATATATTCATGATACCATATGGGTTTTTTTTTCTACATTAAGATGTTTTGTAGTTACAAAAGATTGACCCACTCCCAGAAAATCAGAGTACCTAGAAACTATAAGGAAATCCACTATGAAATTTCTGAGCCTATTACTGTGCTGACCAGCTTTGAATGTTTTCCCAATTACTTCTTAATGTTTTAAACAAGTCATGAAAACCTGCTAATTCGCCTATTAAGCTTAAATTTAGATATATGTACTCGAACCAAGAAGCAATCCTCAGAATAGAGCAAGGAAACACTGCATGGCTCAAATCAGGAAAGAAGTGTGTCAGGGATGTATCCGATCTCCACACCTTTTCAATCTATCTGCAGAACAGATCATTTGTAAGGCTGGCTTTATGAGGAGGAATGTGGCATCAGGAATGGAGGAAGATTCATCAACAAACCACATTATACAGATGACACAACCTTGCTTGCTAACACTAAGGAGGACCTGAAGTGTCTGCTGCAGAAAGTCAAGAACTGCAGTCTTCATTACGGGTTGAAGCTCAAAATCAAGAAGACAAAGATTCTCACCACTGGGCCAATTGGCAGCACCATGATAAATGGAGAAGAGATTGATGTTGTTAACAATCCAGCTTGTTTGGCTCCACAAGTAACATTCTTGGCAGCAGCAGTCAGAAATCAAAAGACAAGTTGCATTGGAAAAATCTGCTGTCAAGGACCTCAGCACAGTACTGAGAAACAACAATGTCAGTGTAGAGAATAAGGTGCACCTGATCCAGGCCATGGTCTTCACAATTATTGCTATGCATGATAGAGCTGGACAATGACGAAGGATGAAAAAAAGGAATTGATGCCTTTGAATTGTGGTGCTGGAGAAAAGTCTAGACCATACCATGGACCACCAAGAAAACAGACAGGTCTGTCTTTGAGAAGGCGAAAATAAGTTTCTCCTTGAAGGCTAGGATTTTGAAGCTCTGCCTCACATACTTTGGACACGTGGCCAGGAGAGACTGGTACTTCAAGAAGGATTTCGTGTTTGGAATGGTGGAGGGACAATTCAGTAGAGGAAGACACCAGATGAGATGATCTGAAACAGTAATCAGAGTAATGAGGGTAGGTGTGTCAGAGTCAGTAAGATTGACTCGCACAGGGCAGGCTTCAGAGCTGTTGTATATAGAGTAGCTATGAGTTACAGGTGACTCGACAGTACATAACAACAGCAACATATATAACATTAATACAAAAAAGAGAATATGTAAATACAGTTTCTACAACAGTGTGTGTCTTCTTTTGTTTTAGTGATGTTCTTTAAAAGTTATGTAATTTCTAATAGTAAATCACATATATACGTAATATATAAATACATATAAATATGTGTCTCTCTCTGTGTGTGTGTGTATATATATATAGCAGAGAATACCAGAAGAATGTCTATCTGTGTTTCATTGATTATGCAAAGGCATTTGACTGTGTGGATCATAACAAACTGTGG
>NW_006399796.1:12592828-12606854 GCF_000299155.1 Elephantulus edwardii | reverse complement strand
TCAAAATATTTTTCAAATTGTGATTTTTAAAACATGCTAGTTTATTTATATTTGAATACACTGTTTTTGAGAACAAATTCTTCCAATTTCCCTCATACCTCTACCCATCAAATTATATAACTACATGATTAATCCCCTCTCTTTCTGTACATCCTCATCCTTCTGCTTCCACACTCCCTCACCCCTTTTCGATCTTTATACTCATTCTACAATAATAGTTTTATAGAATATTTATCCTTGTGGGACTGAGTTAGTTCACTCAGCATAATGCTCTCCATTCTCTCCCAGGTTAGGTAATAATTAAAAAAAAAATCATTGCTTCTGTGTGCTCCATAGTATTCCATTGTGTGAATGTACCAAATTTTTTTTTCCAAAATAACTGGCAATAAGATAGACACAAATCAAAATCACAATGAGGTACCATCACTCCTGTAACAGTGCCAACGTTTAACAGGACAGCAAGTAATAAATGTTGGAAAGGATGTGGAGTGATTTTATACATTGTCGGTGGAATTGTAAATTGGTACAACCATTCTGGAAGGCAGCCAGGCACTTCCTTAAAAAGCTGAATATAGAAATTCCATATGGTCCAGCTATTCTGCTACCTGGGATATACCCTGAGGAAATGAGAACTGAGGCACAAATGGAGATTTGTTCATCATCAGTGCTCATAGCAGTATTATTCACTATTGTAAGAACATGGAAACACCTGAAAGATACAACCACAAAAGAATGGATTGAGAAGTTATGGTACATTCACACAATGAAAGTACGTATCTTTTAATACTGAGTTTTTTACCTTAGCAAAGCTACTGGAAGTAGGCATGATTTCTTCTTGCTGTTTCAGTCCACTTTTTGACTCATCTTTTTGTTTTTATATTTCTACTTTGTGCCAAAATTGTGTCCAAAATTACCAGTGAATTTTCCATCTGTTCTTTTTTAAAGTTAAAGGCAGATTTCATTATTGGCATTTAGAATTCCTTAAGTCATGCAGATGTCTTATTTTCTCGCTTGCAAAGTGCCTGCCTCATACATATGTACAAGCCAAAGTTTAATTGGTCTACCTGGTGGGTACTAGAAGAAGTGAGTTTTTTCAACCATGAACTAAAGGTTGGTATAAGAAATAATTTCTGTTTAAAATGTTGGCCTGATTGTAATGCAAAATAATGCTATCCATGATGGTTAAACCTTAGGAAGAAAAGGACAGAAGACTTTCTGGAATTTTTAAAGGACTATTTTAAAAGAATACAACAGAATTTTTCATTGTTCTAAAATATTGAACCAAGAGGAAATTTTAAAATCGAATAAAATATTTTAAATAGAATCAGTTTACAGCATCAAAATGTTTGTAAACAATTACCAGAATCTTGTTTTGCATAGCAGGAAAGATTTATATAATTTTCTGATGAAATTTTGAAAGTGTTCTAAATATTTCTGCATAACTAATAAGACCTTTTTCAGAAGAAAAATTTCCATTAACATCTGAATCAAAATAAGAGGAAAATATCAATGTAAAAAACCCTAATATCTATTGTGTGCTTAAAAGAATCCTACAAAATGACTGTATGTATTAACCTTATTAACTTATTAATTTTCCTATCTCTAGGGTTTGAATTCACCAGCTGTCCCATGGAGAAAGATGAGCAATCACCTCCCATGCAAGTTACTGCCTCCGAAAACATGCTGGAGGGTCAGCTATGGGTAGATTTCAAATCGACAATGCACTTCTACCTCCCCATCTTTAAGGCTATACCACAGCAGAGTCAGTCAAGTATTGGGTTGCTAACTGAAAGATTATTGTAGCGTCTTCATGGCAGAAAGATAAGACATTGTTTCCATACAAATTTACAGGCTTATGAACCCTATGAAGCTGTTTAACTCTTCCTATGGACTCAATATGAATCAGAATAGACTCAACAGCAATGGGTTTGGGTAGCATCTTTTAGGAAATTGATGTTATTTTTGCTTCTTCGTTTCATACATGAGGAAACAGGCATAAAGAAATGACTTGGAAGAAGTCATAAGAAAGAAACTCAAAGAGGCAAGAACAAAATTAAAAAGACATTTTAGCTCCAAAGATTCTTTTTCTAATTGGGATGTACTATAGATAATATTGGAGTTTGATATTTTAACTTGTTTCTATTTATCATTGCTATAATAAGACAGAACCTCCACCAATATTCTAACATCTACCTGTCAGCTTGTAGTACTACATTGGTTTGTATTTTGCTACAATCCTATAAGTTAGGCTATTGTTGTTTTTATTGTTAGGGCCCATTGAGTCAAATACAGAAACTCTATGATAAATTACAGATTTGAATCTTGACCTATTCTATGCCATTCTCATTATCTCTAACACACTTGAACCCACTGTTGCAGTCACTATGTCAATCTATCTGGGTAATGGTCTTTCTGTCTTTCACTGACCCTCCACCTTTCCAGAATGATGCCACTTTCAAAGAAATTGCCTCTCCTAGCAACACACAAAAAGTATGAGAGCTTCACTATCCTTGCCTCCAAGGAGCACTCTGACTATATTTTTTCATGACACATCTCTTTGTTCTTTTATCAGTCTATGGGATATTCAGTGCTCTTCTCTAACACCACAGCTCAGACTACATCAGTTCTTCTTCTGTCATTCTTACTCATTGTCCAGCTCTCAGATGCATAGCAAATAATTAAAAGACCATTGCTTGAATCACATTAACTTTAGTCTTCTAAATGACATAATTGCCTTTCAGTAAGTTGGAACTCTTCTTAACAGCGGACTTGGCCAATCTAATAAGTCTCCTAATCTCCTGACTTCTGGTATCAACAGTATTGATTGTGAATCCAAGTAAGATGAAATTGTTGACAATTTCAATCTTTATCTATCATGATGTTGCTTAATAATCTAAGGTAAGAATATGTGTTTTCTTGAAGAGATGTAATCTGCATTGAAGACTATATTCTTTGATCTCCCGCAACAAGTGGCTCAAGTCCTCCTCAATTCAGCAATCAGGTTACTGATGAATATTTCTCCAATTCGGATATGACATTTTCTTCACAGAGTCCAGCTTCTCAAGTTATTTGTTCAGAATGCAAATTGAATAAGTATAAAGAAAGGAAACAACTCTGACTAAAACTTTTCCTGATTTTAAACAATGCAGTGTTCCTGTGCTCTATTAAGACAATAGCTTTTTGGTATGGGTATAGATTTTGTATGAGAATAATGAATTAATTATGTTAATTAATTATTAATCTTGGAAGCAAGCATGGCATCCATTTCCTAAACAACATGCCTCTGGACACTCTATGAACTTTGATACATGTCAATAGTTGTAGAGGGGCTTCAGGCCCTTTTTTCATAGAATTGCTATGAGTTGTGCTCTACTTGAAGGCAATCAACAACAATTATTAATAAAACAAAACAATATATATTCAAAATATAAAACAAATACATATTTAATCTTATTTCCAAGAAACAAGATCCAACTGAGTGTGGAAATTATCAAACAATATTATTGATACCATGCAAGCAAAATACTGCTGATGATCATTCAAAACCAGCTAGAATAGTACATAGATAAGAAACTTCCAGAGGTTCAAGCAGGATTTAGAAGAGGCCTTTGCACCAGTGATATCACTGCTGATGTCAGATGGATCCTAGCTGAAAGTAAAGAATATCAGAAGAATGTCTATTTGTGCTTTATTGACTATGCAAAGGCTTTTGACTGTGTGGATCATTATAAGTTGTGGCTGGCATTAAAACGAATGGGAATCCCAGAGCACTTGATTGTGCTTATTCAGAATCTTTACCTGAATCGGGAAACTATTGTACAAACAAAGCAGGGGAACACTGCATGGTTTAGAACTGGAAAGGGAGTGTGTCAAGGTTGCATTCTTTCTCCATATCTATTCAGTCTTTATGCTTAGAAAATTATTGAAGAAACTGCACTTTATGAGGAGGAGTGTGGTATCAGGATTGGAAGGAGACTTATTAATAATCTGTGTTATGCAGATGATACAACCTTGCTTGCTGAAAGTCAGGAGGACTTGAAGCATTTGCTGCATAAGATCAAGGAGTGCAGCTTTTGGTATGGATTGCATCTCATTGTTAGGAAAACAAAGATTCTTAGCACTGGACTGATCATGATCTTCACACTGGCAGCATCATGATGGATGGAGAGGAGATTGAAACTGTCAACAGCTTCATGTTGCTTGAATCCACAGTTAACACCATTGGTATGAGCAGTCAGGAAGTAAGGAGATTCTTCACTGGGAAAATCTGCAGTTAAGGAACTTTCCAAACTATTGAGGAGTAGTGTCGTCAGTTTGAGGACTAAGTTGTGGCTGATTCAAGCCATAGTAGTCTTTCTGATTACTAGCTATGTATCCAAGACCTGAACAATGAATAAGGGTGAGAGAAAAAGAATTGATGTCTTTGAGACATGGTTTTGGAGAAAAGCACTGAACATCCCATGGATGTGCAAGAGAATAGACAGATATGTCTTGGAGAAGTTGCAGCTGGAGTGTCACATTGTTCAATACCAAAGCAACCATAAGTTACCTCTGTACAGCAAATGGACAGACCAATGCTGGAGAAGACTATTTGAAAGGAATATAAGATTAGGTATTGTCATGACAGGAGTCAAGAACAAAGGCTGCATAGTGGAGTAGACTTGTGGGAAGGGACTGTATAACAATGAAAGAGTTTTTCTTTTACTTTTCAAAGAGAAGAGTGAACTGGGGGAGAGGAGGGGAGGTTGAGCAGCGAGAAAAATGCAACAATGAATGAATGGATATCCAAAGTCTCCATAAACTTTCATTAAAATTAATAATAATAGTAAATAAAAAGAAGAATGTTTGACCAAAATCAAAACCAGGACGGAGGGCTGCATGCAATGGCCCAACTGAATTTAAAAACCAATGCATGGTTTAAACTCCACGAGCTCTGCCATTACACATCTCTCCATAATCAAGCATTTCCATTGGCTCTCACCACCCAAAAGCATCTGTCTGAGAACATTCTACTGCTTCCTCAATTTCCAACCGAATTTAAAAATCAAGGCATGATTTAAACTCCTTGAGCTCCGACATTACACATTCCTCCTAATCAAGCATTCCCATTGAAACTATGTTGTTGTTTCTTGTTATGTGCCGTCATGTTGCTTGCGACTCATGGCGACCCTATGTACAAGAGCCCTAAACCCTGCTCTGTCCTGTGCCATCCTCACTGTCTCTGACACACTACTTCCATTACCCCAATCACTGAATCTATCCATCTCATCAAGGGTCTTCCTCTCTTGTGCTGTCCCTCCACCCTCCCAAACATGATGTCTCTCTCCAAGGACTGGTCCCTCCTTACAACATGCACAAAGTATGTCAGACAAAGCTTCAAGAATAATTGCCTCCAATGAGCAGTCCAGTTTCACCCTCTCCAGGCAAATCTGTTTGTTGTCCTAGCAGCCCATGGTATATTTAACACTCTTCTCCAGCACCATAGCTCAAAGGCATGAATTCTCTTTCTATCATCCCTAGTCACTGTTCAGCTCCCCAGTACATAGCACGCAATTGCGAAGACTCTGGCCCAGATCAGGAGCACCTTAGTCTCCATCTTGATGTCACTGCTTTTCAGTACTCTGGAGAGGTCCCTCACAGCCGACTTTCCCAACGCAATTCATCTCTTGATTTCCTGGCTGCTGTTATCGAGAGTGTTGATTGTGGAACCAACCAAACTAAAACTGTTAACAATCTCAATCTCTTCACTATCCATAATGATGCTGCCAATTGGCCCAGTGGTGAGAATCTTTTTGTTTTTTATGGTGTTGAGCTTCAATTCATATTTACGCCTGCAGTGTTTGACCTTCTGTAGCAAGAGCTTCAGGTCCTCCTCAGTTTCGGCAAGCAGCTGCATAACACAGGTTGTTTATGAATCTTCATCCAATCATGATGCCACATTTCTCCTCGTACAGCCTAGCATCCCATATGATCTGTTCTGCATACAGATTGAAAAGGTATGGAGACAAAATACACACCTGGTGGACACCCTTCCCGATTTTCAACCATGTAGTGTCCCCTTCCAAGTATAGGTTCCACATTAACACGATCAGGTGTTCTGGGATTCCCATTCTTCTCAGAGTCAGCCACAGTTTGTGATGATCCACACAGTCAAACTTGCTGCAGAGTGTCAAGGACTGCAGCCTTCAATATGGATTGAGGCTCAACGTCAAGAAGACAAAGATTCTCACCACTGGACCAATTGGCAGCATCGGGATGGATGGTGAAGAGATTGAGATTGTTCGCAGCATTAGTTTGCTTGGCTCCACAGTCAACACTCTTGGCACCAGTAGCCAGGAAATTAAAAGATGTATGAGATGGGAAAGTCTGCTGTTAGGGACCTTTCCAAAGTTCTGAAGAGAATGGTGTCTCTCTGGAGACTAAGGTGCATCTGATACAGGCCATGGTCTTTGCAATTACTTGTTATGCATCAGAGAGTTGGACAATGACTAGGGAGGATAGAAGGAGAATCAATGCCTTTGAGCTGTGGTGCTGGAGAAGAGTATTGAGGGTACGTACCATGGACTGCTAGGAAAACAAACAGATTCATCCTGGAGAGGGTTAAACTGGGTGGCTCCCAGGAGGCAAGAATTCTGAGGCTCAGTATAACATACTTAGGACATGTTGTAAGGAGGGACTGGTCCTTGCAGAGGGACATCATGCTTGGTAGGGTGGAGTGACAGTGCAGGAGGGGAAGGCCCTCTATGAGGTGGATTGATTCAGTGACTGGGATAGTTGGGATGGGTGTATCGGAGACAGAGCGATTGGCACAAGACAGGGCAGAGTTTAAAGCTGTTGTACATAGGGTCTCTATGAGTCACAAGTGACTCGATGGCACATAACAACAACAACAACAGTGTCTCCTTGCTCTGTTCTGATGGTTCTTGCCTCTTGGTTCAAGTATAGGTTCTGCAGGAGCACAATCAAATGTTCTGGGATTCCCATTCTTCTCAGAGTCAACCACAGTTTCTTGTGATCCACACAGTCAAAAGCCTTTGCATAGTCAATGAAACACAGATAGACACACAACATACAACATGGATAAATCTGGAGAACATTATATTGAATGGATTAACTCAATCACAAAAGGACAAGTACAGCATAAGACTACTATTATAAAATCAACAGGATTACTGGGCAATGAAGTTGGCTAGTGGGTGGAAGAGGAGAGAGCCAAAAGAAAATGGGTAGATAAGGAATACAGTATTGGAAAAGGTGAAGGGAAGGCCATTCTGAAAATAAGAGGTTATAAGACATTGTAATTAATGAACCTAACAAGTTGATATAGGACATGTATGAGGGAAGGAAGTTAGAATGGGAATAAATCTGTATAAATGAATGATGAAAAGCCACTTTCTAAATAAACTCCCAAACAAATCATAGTTTTAAAAAAATAGCATATTTTCTATTACCATTCTGGAATAAAAGCCCACTACAATGGAAGGCATTTCACAAAAGCTACAACGAGGGACTCACGCATACCGACTACTGTGAGAATGGCAGGAAACTAGGTAACATTTAATTATCTTATTCATAAGGTCACCATAGATCAAGAGATTACTTGAGATAGCTAACAATAAAAGAAAGTTTAAAGTGGCATCTGATTGTAATTTTGATTTATATTTCAGTAAAGATGAATAATCTCCTTCTGTGTGATTTAAATCCAATAGAGAATCAACTGTGAGTGGTTTCCAACTGCAATGACATTGAGATGAGTAGTGAAAGAGGAATATTACTAATGAGTCACATGACAGTAAATCTCTCGACTGTTAATTGGAAGGTCAGCAGTTCAAGCCAGTCCAACTGCTGAAGCAAAGAAGGACTTGACAATCTGTGCTTGTAAAGATTCCAGCTTTTCTACATTTTCACTGAGTCACAAAAAGCTGGTATGAATTGAAATAAATTTTAATTGAAATGGCTCCTAATAATAACTAATGCTTTTGAATATCTTTTTATGTTCTTTTCTGACATTTGTACACCTTCTTGGAGAAATTCCTATACAACTTTTTTTTCTAACTTAAAAATTAAGCCAGTTTTTCAATGGCCCAGTAGTAGGATTTTTATCTGTTTTGTATTCCTATAGAAATACATGATTTTTTTTTCTCTTTCTTTCATTTTGTGAGCTGCCCTTTTACTTCCTAATAGTATCCTTTAAAGTACAGTTCTGTTTTCAAATTTTTATGAGATCTTATGCATTTGTGTGTTTTTGGCTACTTATGCCTGAGGTGACACACTTAGGAAACCATTAACCAATCCAAATTAGTGAAGATTTATATCTATTTTTCTTGCAAGAATGTTATAGCAACAACTCTTACATTTAGATTTTTTTTTAATTCATTTTGAGTTAATTTTTCACATGGCGTGTGGTGAGGGTTAGCTTTATTTTTAGACATTCATTTGTTCAAGAAGCATTTGTTGAAAATTTAATTCTTCCACTTGTAGTATTTCCTAGCATATCTCATGAAATGTATATATTATTTTTAAGTGCTGAATTATAAGGAGGAAGAAAAAAGATGGAATTTAGGGGAATGGAGGAGAAAGTGTTATAATTTGCCTAGGTGATTTAAAGCTTAACAATCAATAGAAGAGCAGCACTGGTCAGAACAAATCCTGATGCTAAATCAAAAGCAAGAGTAGGAAGCATCCAAGTGACAGTCCAAGGTTAAGGCTGACATTTCCAGGAACCAGAACAGGAGCACACTGGAGAGGAAGTGTCTGCTCTAATCAGTCTTACTTATAGTTGTTGTCAAGTTATAAGTGTTTTTCTGGCCCTGTCTGCTGCTAACAGTGAATCATCTTCACAAATAAAATAAATATTAATAAGATTATTCATATAGTGTACTTTATACAAATCCTTTACACAGCATGTCATTCTGTGTATTATTGCTAGCCTTGCTAGATCTGCCTGTTGTATTATTTTAATACAATGCAATGATGTTCCCTGGTGTTTTCCAGTGGGTAGATGGAAAGCTGATCTAAAATACCAATTAGCAAAAGCAATATAGATTTAAATGACAAAATCAAAATAAAAGCAAGCAGAAAAAATCATTTAAAAATGGAGATGCAGTTTATAAAGCTACATACTAATGCTTCTTTAAGCATTAACACGGTTTCGGGTATTCTCTTAACAATTCACATCAATATAATTGGAAAATAGAATCCTTTTCTCCCCTGGCTTGCAATATTTGTAATAAGAAAAGACTATCTAAGAAGGCAATTAACATTTTGTGCTTTAATACTTCATTTTAAGAAAGATAGCTTTCATTATTAAATTTTATGTCTTTCATATTTTCTATCTTCAAATATCCAGAGGAGGTAGAGATAATTCTTACATAGTATTGAAATACATAATCTTCTCTTAATATACTGGTTTTTAGTTCTGAATTTATTATTCTGTAATTTTCAAAATCTCTGTTAACAGCTTCAAAAAGCTGTTAGTGAAAACAGAGTGTAATATTGCCACTCATTTTTATAGGAAGCTGTTATGAAAATATAGAATAACTTATGTTGTCAAGGTTATCTAAGAATTACCAGCAATTTTAATTTCTTACTTGTTGATTGTTGTTGGTTGCTATTGAGTCAAGCACAACTCAAAGCCGTATGAACAAAAGGCCTGAAGCCTTTCTATACTATCGTCATTTATCAAAGTTCATAGAGTTTCCAGAGGCATGGATTTCTCACTTAAGAACCTCAAATATTATTATTTAGAAGGAAGCTGGAAAGCTAACCTGAATTCTGTTTTGAAGGGAAGAGCTATTAGGTGAAAAGTAACTGTTGATTTTCTGTGTTCCAGAAGGGCAGTGACTTAAGTTAGGAAGCATTAAAAGAAATAAAAAGCCGAGCAATCACTCGGACTGGATAGTACAAGGATTCTTCAGAGATTTTCAGAAACTCTCTGGAAGGGGAGGAGACTTGATAAAAATCTCGGTATCCTATACTCCATGGAATAGAAATTCAAAATACTATTTGACCATCAAGAAAATAAAAACCAAACCCATTGCCCTTAATTCAATCAAGGATGATTTAATGAACGTTTCTTTGGGATTTTGGACCTATACCTTTATCTTTGTCACTTAGTTGTTGTTATCGTTGTTGTTTGCCATCAAGTCAGAACTGACCTATAGCTGACTCTCTAGCAGGTTTCCAGAGGCAATAAATTGCATAGGAGGAGGTTGCTAGTGAGTCCAAACCATCACACTTTGCATTAAATGTCCAACATATAACTTACTACACTACCAGGGCTTCCTATTAGAGAGAAATGTACTCTAAATGAAAACTCCTTACGGTATTTCTGATCTAGATGGTAGGGAGCTGCACTTGCCAACCCCAAAACACACAGTTCTAATCTACCAGCTTCTTCTCAGGAGAAAGATACACTCTTTACTTTTGTACAATTTACAGTTTCTGAAAGTCCACTGGAGGGCCATCTATGAGCCAATTTTGACAGGACAGCAATGAGTGAGTGAGAAAGTGAAAGAGTAGAACAGTTAGAGATGCTTGAGATTTTGGAAAATTTAAGTTCATAGAGTGTTAGCCTAAAACTAGGATTCAAGCCCTTCAATTTTCATCGTATAGATGTTCTAAGTAGTGGGATGCAAGAAAGACTTTAATAGGAGGTAAGTCAATGCTGCCAACATAAGCTGCCATTAGCGTCCCAACCTCTCTCCACTGTATAGACTATTATGCAGCATTAAAAAGCAAGGAACTCATGAAATATTATGCAAAATGGATGACCCTGGAGGACATTATGCTAAATGAAATATTACATGGGGCCACTGTTGTAAATCAGGTCTGACATCAGGGTTGAGGGAAGACAGAAAAGGAGGGGAGGAATGATGTATATTGCATTGAAACCAATGAGGGAGAGAACTGTTTAAATGAAATATATGAATGGGTAATTCTTGTCATTACAGAAGTCCAGAGTGAAGTCTGCATAGTGGAGTTGACTTGGGGAGTAGGGATTGCATAACAATGAAAGAGTTTTTCTTTCTTTTCAAGAAGAAGAGTGAATTTGGGAGAGGGGCTGGGCAAGGAGAAAAATGCAGCAGTGAGTGATTGGAAACCCTAAGTCTCTGTAAACTTTAATTAAAATTAATTTTAAAAAACCTACAAAAAACAAAAATAAGGAAAGAAAAGAAAGATAAATAAAGGTGTAGGGGTAATAATCACAATGGTTTGTAATTAAAATTTTTATGTTAAATGTCTTGTTGAGTGCTATTTTTTCATTCGATCAGTTTGGAAACTTTAGGAATGTATCTCTTCTATCAGTCTATACAGTTGGATGTATCCATAAAAGCCATTAAATGTTTGCCTGCAAGAACTTGAATCTGTTCTGCAATATTAAGTATACCTATGGAAGGAATATACTGAGTCATTGTATCAAAAGGAATTGGCAGATACAGAAGAATTTAAAGAAATAACATTTGAGCAAGGATGATGAAGAAAGAAGTTCAAGCTGCTTTGAAGGAAATAGCAAAAAATAAGGCCCCAGGAATAGGTGGTATACAAATTGACGTACTTCAGCTAACAAATGCTGCCCTGAATGTGCTCACCAAGTTGTGCCAAGAAACCTGGAGAACAACCACTTGGACAACTGACTGGAAGAGATCGATATTTGTTCCCATTCCAAAGAAGGGTGACCCAACAGAGTGTGGAAACTACAGAACAATATCATTGATTTCACATACAAGCAAGGTTCTACTGAAGATTATCCAAAAACGGCTGGAACAGCACATCAGCAGAGAACTGCCAGAAGTCCAGACTCGGTTTAGAAGGGGTCGTGGTACTAGGGATATTGTAGCTGATGTTAGATGAATCTTAGCTGAAAGCAGAGAATACCAGAAGAATGTCTATCTGTGTTTCATTGATTATGCAAAGGTGTTTGACTGTGTGGATCATAACAAACTGTGGCTGACTCTGAGAAGAATAGGAATCCCAGAACATTTAATCGTGCTAATGCGAAACCTATAATTGGACGAAGAGGCAGTCATCAGAACAGAGCAGGGTAACACCGCATAGTTCAAAATTGGGTGTAAGCCAGGGATGTGTCCTATCTCCATACTTTTTCAACATGTATGCAGAGCAGATTATCCAAGAGGCTGGGCTCTACGAGGAGGAGTGTGGCGTCAGGATTGGTGGAAGATCTATTAACAATCTGTGTTATGCAGATGACACAACCCTGCTTGCCAAAACTGAAGAGGGCCTGAAATGCTTGCTGCAGAGGGTCAAGGACTGCAGCCTTCAGTATGGATTGAAGATCAATGTCAAGAAGACAAAGATTCTCACCACTGGACCAATTGGTAGCATCAGGATGGATGGTGAAAAGACTGAGATTGTTAACAACTTCAGTCTGCTTGGCTCCACGGTCAACACTCTTGGCACCAGCTGCCAGAAAATAAAAAAACATATTGCAATGGGAAAGTCTGCTGTTAGGGACCCCTCTAAAGTACTCAAGAGCAACGGTGTCTCTCTGGAGACTAAGGTGCACCTGATACAGGCCATGGTGTTTGCAATCACTTGTTATGCATCAGAGAGTTGGACAATGACTAGGGAGGATAGAAGAACTGATGCCTTTGAGCTGTGGTGCTGGGAAAGATTATTGAATGTACCGTGGACTGCCAAGAAAACAAACAGATTCATCCTGGAGAGGCTTAAGCCAGGCTACTCCTTGGAGGCAAGGATCCTGGGGCTTCATCTGACATACTTTGGACATGTTGTAAGGAGGGATAGGTCCTTGGAGAGGGACATAATGCTTGGGAGAGTGGAGGGACGGTATAGGATGGAAAGACCCTCTATGAGGTGGATTGATTCAGTGACTGGAGTAATTGGGATGGGTGTGTCAGGCAGTGTGATTGCAAAGGATAGAGCAGGGTTTAGGGCTGTTGTACGTAGGGTCGCTATGAGCCGCAAATCACTAGACGGAACATAACAACAACAACATCCTAGTTAAGAAGATAATTAAGTCCACCTTAGCAAAACTATGCCCATTTCCTGTGTCATTCCACAATTTCTTTGTATTTTGGTCCATGTCTGCAGTTTGTGTCAATCTCTCTCATTGAGGGATGGGTCGATTCTATGAGTGGAGTGGTGGGAATGAGTGTGTTTGAGACAGCGAGGTTGGCACAGGATAGAATGGAGTTTAGGGCTCTTGTACATAAAGTCGCTATGAGTAGCAAGCCACTCGATGACACATAACAACAACAACTCTGTTTTTACAAGTATAATGTTCCTTCTCAAGAATTGGCCCCTCTTCATAGTGTAGAGAAAGTAGGTGAAAGAAAATCTCACCCTGACTTCATTCTTTCAAGATACATGGTTATTCTTTTGGCAATCCATGACATATTCAATATTCTTTGCCAATACCACTATTCAAAAGTATCAATTCTTCTTCAACCTTCCCCATTCATTTATTGTCCCACTTCCAATGCGTATGAAAGTGGGAAATATCATGACATGGGTCAAGCAAACCTTTGTTTTTAAGGTGACATCCTTGCTCTTTAACACTTTAAAGACGTGCTTGGCAGCAGATTCACTAATTGTAATTTGTCTTTTTTTTTTCTTTCTTGATTACTGCTTTCATAGTGGTTAATTGTAGATGCAAGTACAATTAAATCCTAAACAAATTCAGTCTTTTCTCAAAACATCACAGTATTGTTTATTGGTCCAATTGTGAGAATTTTTGCTTTCTTTATGGCGAGGTGTAATCTATACTGAAAGCTCGGGCCAGAAGGGGAAACATAATCTACACAGAAGCTCTACAGGACACGTCACCTTCCCTCGGAGACAGCACAACTAAACTTAAGAGACAAGTCAGCCGTCAACGTTTTTGGAATCACAGAAGCCAAGAAAGCTTAAGATACAAACTGTCAGATCATGGGTTGGACAATGGAAGATATTTTTCTGAAGGGACTTGGTAGATGAGAAGGATTATCCTGGTGGAGGGTGGAGCTGGGAAGCAAGTGGGTAATGGCACTGGGCTAAGGGTGGG